>NC_056744.1:236898902-237246402 GCF_019279795.1 Protopterus annectens
TTGCCGTAGTAAGAATGTATACATACAGAGAAAGAATACTCACATATGACTCTATACATATGCAGACAACCATAGACCCATATGTTGTTAGATTTTATATATATATATATATATATATATATATATATATATATATATATATATATATATATATATATATATATATATATATGTGTATATATACAGCAAGACATGAATATACATGTATGCATACATATGCAGATATATCTGTATACATTAATGTAAATATATATATATATATATATATATATATATATATATATATCTATATATATATGTTACAGTAAATATACACATGTATATACCTGGGTTATGTTACAGCAGTTACGGGTAACATATGTTCAGTCCGGGCATATGTTGGTTGGAGGTCCAATAAACAAACTTCTATCCCCCCCCCCCCCAGCTAGGTCGGTGAGACATACAGACACACAATAAAGGTAAATACACCACTGCTTCCAAGACCACCGGCAGGAAACTACCAGTGGGAGAGATCTACAAGGTCTACACTTTAAACATGGACAGTGATGTCCCTTGTGGGACACCAAAAATGTTGTTCTTGCAGCCAAGCCCTGTAAAGATTGCTGTGACCCGGATGTAGCTGTACACGGACCAGTAGGTTGTGCAAGCCTGATAACACATGGGTTGACACAACGTACAACATGTGTCCCGACATGGGGTGAGTGGGCAGTGTGTAGGGGTGTGTTTATACCCCACCTGCACCCACAGTAAGGATGAGTGCTGTAGAGTAGTGGCAGGTAGGGGAACTATGGGTATGCGATTATGGGCCTAGGCGTGCAGGTGTTGGCTGGAAGAGACATATTAGGACTGCCCCATGGATGTAAGTAATATTCCGATGTGGGTTTAGCAGATGCCCATACCTTCCAAACCTTAAGAGCACATCTACTCGATAGTCCGTAAACCACTGGGGGAACACATAGGGACCATATCATTGAACTGTCCCCGATTACCAGGGACATCTGTGATTACGAATCAGAATCTAACACAGTCCCAACTAAACCCTCCTAAAACTAGTGATACTAGGAAGAAAGGTGGCGGAATACACTTAATGAATAATGACAACATGTAAGAGTCATAAACAGCATGTATCTCAGACAATGTGTATGAATACTTATGTGCTCTGGGTCCATCAATGTGTCAGGTTAATAGCACCAAACTTCTAAATGTGTCCCTGAGGTTGTTATGCAGTGTCCCTAATTCAGTGTTCATTCTTCCCCATTCGTATGAGAGATCTGCTAGTGATAGAAAGTGCATGTTCTGCCAACTACCTTAAAAAGATGGTAGAATAATAGGGTTGGGGTTACCACCTGTCCACCTTTGCGAGGGACACTTCCCTTTGGGCAGTTGTGTCCTGCAAAATAATTGTAATTATGGCAAAATCCTGTGATTTAGGATAAAGATTTCCTATATTGTCTGTAGTAGTTGCATAACACAATTATTTTGTATCTGAAACACATAAGTGTTATAAGAAACAGTATAAGCAACTATAATGTTACAAGAATTACCTTTTATTTAGGCAAAACAGTCAAGTACTCTCCTTTGTACTGGCTGTGGGTATGTGTTGCCCTGCAAAATCTGACGTCGCTACATAAAGGTCCTATAGGACTGCCACCTTTTCAAATGCCCAAAGTGGGACATGTTCTGTAGAAATGTCAGACTTTCCAGGACAAAACATACCTACAGCCATGCATAGTGCAGAATTATACTTATTTGCACAAATAAAAGCTTATTCTAGTAACATTTGAATTGCTTATGTTACTTCACATAACATCTAGAAGTTTCATATATAAAATAACTGTTTTATGCAACTATTAAAGAAACGTATTCAGTACATTTGCTATGTCTTGATTATTTTCGCAGGACACAACTGCCTAAAGAGGGACTGTCCCTCACAAAGTGGGACAGGTGTTAACCCTAAAGTCCCACCTTGGCCAATTGAAAAGGTGGCAAACCTATAATAGGTATGCGGTAGCATGACTCGGCCGATGGATGTGGCTCCCAAAACCAAATTACTTGCCTGTATTGAAGAGTGTCAGTTCCCATGTATCAGCCAGACAGGAGCAGTTTGTATGAGGAACATACAAATAATATGATTAATTCACTGGACAGGCCGCCGATTCCATACAGTCGAACACCATGCTGTCGCCTAATGGGCAACCATTCCTGATACTGTAGTCATGTAGTTTGATGTAATAGGCATCACAAGGTAATATTGTGGTCCTCGCTCCCACCCAGGGGTGTGATTGACAAATGCAAGCACCAGTGTCGTGCATTTGCAAGTGTGGGAGTGAGCTGGTGTAAGTGTGTTTGGCTACCAGTATGTGAGTATTGCACTGGTAAAGCAATGTAGAGGCTAACCGAGTGTAAGAAGCTGTAACCAGAGGTCAGCAGTGCTTAACACCGTGCAAACCCATGCACACCCACTCCCAACTGATTTAATGTGCCTTACTCCCTCTGTATCCAATGGCCATGTTCTGCCCTACAACCAAATAAACGTCCTCTGCAAGGCTCGGAACCAGGACCCTGCACACACAGCTAATGTGAATTACCAATACGCCATGGCAGATATACAGACAACGGACAGTACCACAAACATATCATACAGCACAGCCTTTCAACAGTATAGGAATGTATTCCATCATGTAGATGTATATGTGAGTGTTTCTGTCCAGCATATAGGTACATACATATATAGAGATATATCAGGAACATAGCATGTGGCAACAAAGCATTACAAACAAATGAAACAGGAAAAAACAGTGACGCCTGTATTATGTAGTGGTGTTGTTCTATGTGATCTCAAGACTGCCTCAGAAAGACATGTGTCATTTATACACGCAAATAGTTGTACATTGGCTGTGTACATCACTCTGTGCATGTAATGTACATTAACACAACAGTACCTGTCCAATCATTATGTGTGAACAGTACTCTTGCAAGGTGCTGAGTGCAACATCATCATCATGATAAAGGTAAATGGGGTAACCACAGAGGGACCGGTAGTGTTGTGTGTACAATGGGGTCATCCTCATCACGTTCACCTGGACCATGTAGGAGTGATGTGCATACCAGGATCGTGCACCTGAGGGACAGGGGTGAGGATAACAGGAGTATGTTGTGATGCATATTACTAGGGTTACATGTGTCCAGTGGCCACATGTGTGAAATGGACAGCTATGTATAGGGCAGATGTTGTCTTAGGAGCCGATTGGCCTTATGTTTCCATAGGTGAGGATCGGATGTAGGGAAAGGAGTGTAGGTATGGCCATGGAGGATAGGTAGGGTATTATCACAGAAAAGACAGCATACAGGGTTGGTATATGACACATGTGGGGGGGATACACCCAGGATGTGTTCGGCATTCACAAGCCCATGGGAACAGTGGGAGGGAGGTCCCCAGCCATGGGCAACTGCCATTGCACCTAAATAGCTGCAAAGGAGGCAGTGCTGGGGGCTGTCCAGGAGAGGCAGCATCACCCTGTAAATGTGACACTCCGCCCTTGAGCTGGCGTATCTGGCTTTGGAACCCCTTAGTGAGCCACCAACGCAACACGTCTGGGACCGCACTGCAGCAGACATGTACCTATCTGGTCCTGCTCCCAGGGAGGACATGCTCCATCCTCAGTGGTGGTACCACCAGAAGGTGGTGCAGAGCCAACAGAGGTTGATGTCCAAGGCTGGGCCCCAGATGTGCTAGTGCCCAGAGCCATGGTCAGCTGAAGTGGGACAGGAGGTTCTGTCGGGACCTCCCAACCCATTCAGCCTATGGTGTTGCAGTTTAAACCCACATATGGCTTAGTGATAGACAACAGCATACAGGATTACCTATGACAGTATGCATAGATAACACCATCAACCCAACACAACAGCATACAGGATTACCTACAACAGTATGCATAGATATCACCATCAACCCAACACAACAGATGGTATACATTTGCAGAGGGAGCACAACATATGCATATATACTGCATGCCATCTGTACAATGTGTAGTAGACGTGTGACCGCAGCTATGAACAGTTGCCCATCATTGGCTTGTCACTGGGAACTCCAGACAGTGTCTGTCATACCACTGTCTCTTGTGACACGTCCAGTCAGGGATGCGATGGCAGTAACACATCCCTTTCATCATGTACTGTCTGCAGTCCTCACACTATGCTTCTGCTGTGCACAGATGTGTGTTATGTGTGTAACAAAGGAAACAAATGGTTGCACACACTGACCAGTTCACAGATGACCCTACAGATGGGGGTCCCTCATGAATAGAGTACTGTCATGTCTGTATTATAACATGCAGAATAGCCATTACCACACACATGTTAAACAGGCAGTAGTCTCAATGCATCATAGCTACACTTACATGCTGTAGTCATGTGTGACACATCACCCTCCTGTCTTTAGGTTATTTCCCAGTGTGTAAAATGTTTGAGGTGCATCCAGATATCATCTGTGATGCCGTGTCAGAACATCACATCCAGGTACCACTCACAGGGACTGTCATGGCCAAATAACAGCATGTTTTCCCTAGATAGTGTGCTGTGTTTATCATGTGGATGGCTATATGAACACCATCACAGCCTTACCACATGCAATCAGTTAGAGGAGGACTGCAATAAGTGCAGAGGCCATCACCTGACCATGTCCATCACTTACAATACACATGCTGCTGCTGTGCAGGTGTACTCCTTTACATCCACCAGAGACTGTGTGGGTGGGCCAGGCAAAGTACACCAGGGAAGGGCTTGGAGACTTAACCCTAAGCATCACCTGCCATATGCCTAACAGTACAGGGGTCAAACCCCTGACTGACTACTCATTACTATTAGATGTGCATGACATTACTACATGTGCCACAAAGGCGACATGTTGCTGTGCTGTAAGAACATATATGTGTGTAGGTGAGTGACATCTGCAACAGAGATATAGTAGACATACATTAGGTGTGGCACACATGGCTGTCCACGTGAATGGATGCCATTGTCACCACAACCACACTCTCTAATGAACACGCATTGACACTCTTTGCCAGGGCCATAAATACACAATCTAACTACTTAGCTTGCCACACTGTGGTAATGCACAGGACTACATGCACCACAGGGGATATCTGGAGGTTCTATGGGCTAGGGCATGCGAAAGTGCTTGACATCTGTTGGTATGCCAATGAGGGTTATACTGGGAGTGACTGTAGTTGGGAGCATCACAACCCACACGCAGACACAAGGTGCCAGTACTGGCATGCGTGTATGCATTGCTTCATGGGTGTGTAGTGGTTGGCTGTGCAAGATGGCTCTACAAGGCTGGGTGAGGGGTAATCCTTCACATTGCATCACCCAACAATGGTGGGAAGTGTAGGGGTGTAATGTCTGCAATGTCCCACACAGATGGGTACTGCATGATCTGGCCTGACATACTGGTTACCAATGTGCATGGCCATAGCTTTGCAATGCATGCCATGTCTGTGTTTAATAGTTTTTCACATGGACATTGCCTGGGATGTGCATGTCCTACAATACAGTACAGTGACAAGTACAGGTGTACCTGGTTTCGCAGGCATATGTTGAGTACACAGCCTGTTATCCCCCGATATGCCAATACTGGCCTGGTGTGGTGAAACCTGCTTATAGTGAGCAGGTCGACCCTGCACCTGCATTATTAGTATGATTCATGTATTCCATGATGTCAGTGGCATGGGTCCATACAGGGCACATGTGTACAGCATTGTATGGCCTCGTGGATCACATTTGATGGCACCACACATGTTGCAGGCATCCAGTGTGGAACATAGTGAAGGCACAATGTCCGCATATATGTGCCTATTGTACTGCTGTACAGGGTGCCAAGTCCTCTGCAGGCCATTGCATTCACACCATGCCTACTATCTGTCATCAATGTGCATGGTACTAGCAACATAGCGGGATATCCTAGGCAAGTTTGTTTGTGCATGGCACATGGGTGCAGGACATATACCAGGTACTAGTACAACCCCCTAGTTACCATATCACACTGCAGCAATATGCTTTTAGGGCACGTGCTACTGTGAATACTGGGTTGCAGCACACCTACAGGTTTATACCAAGGTGGGTGACAACAGCAGGAATGACAAAGGTGGTCATGTGATTTGTACAGAGAGTGCATACTCTACAAAGTACTGCACATGTCTCACACAGGCAGACACACACACACACACACACACACACACACACACACACACACACACACACACACACTTGGCATGTCTGGGATTAGAACACCAACCTAACTACTGTAGCACACTACAGCATTACGCAGTTACAGGACATGCTACCCAGATTACTGGGTTACAATACTCCCACAGGTGTATTTCTAGGTGGGTGACATCATCAGCCTTGCCAAAGTTGGGTATAGGAATGGTATGGAATGTGAGCAGTCTAAAAGCATTATTCAGTCCCGGGCAGACAGGGACAAACACACACACACACACACACACACACACACACACACACACACACACACACACACACACACACACACACACACACACACTTGGCAAGTCTGGGATTAGAACACCAACCTAACTACTTTATTACACTACAGCATTACGCAGTTACAGAACGTGCTACTGAGATTACTGGGACACAGCACTCCCAGAGGTGTATTTGTAGGTGGGTGACATCATCACCCTTGCCAAAGGTGGGTATAAGAATTGTATGTAGTGTGAGCAGTCTAAAAGCACTTGGCAAGTCTGGGATTAGAGCACCAACCTAACAACTTTATTACACTACAGCGTTACGCAGTTACAGAACATGCTACTGAGATTATTGGGACACAGCACTCCCAGTGGTGTATTTGTAGGTGGGTGACATCATCAACCTTGCCAAAGGTGGGTATATGAATTGTATGGAGTGTGAGCAGTCTAAAAGCATTATTCAGTCCTCAGGCAGACGGGGGCAAAAATAAACCACACACACACACACACACACACACACACACACACACACACACACACACACACACACACACACACACACATGCCAGTGGTGGGAACGGAACACCTGCCTATCTACAGATCACTATTACAATACTACATAGTTACGAGTCTCACCACACAGACTACACATTTCAAGGTTGTCATTATGACCTTCTAGGAATGCGGTCATCAACAGGGATGCTTGCAGTTAAGATGTACATACCTGTGAACCTGTGTGTTTAAAGTAGGAATACATCCTGACCTGGAGTATGTCCATCTGTGGAATGGACGACTACTATCACTGTACAGGGTTACAATGGCCCTGCCCATACACAGAGGTACATAACCAACACAAGGTGTTACTGAGCATGCTCACACATTTAGTAGCACAGGGCTGTTCGGAATGCACTATGTGTCCATCTACACAAGGTTATACTGGGCATGCTTATACACTTAGTAGCACAGGTCTGTCTGGGATGCAGTCTGATTCTAAACATGGAAGGCCACAGTGGCCATGCTATTACAGTTAGATGTGAAGAACACATTGTAATGGGCTCTGGTGTTAGTAGTTGTCATTGTGAGCAGGAATACTGTTCTACATATATCTGACACCGGTCTTTCACACAACGTCTGCTGCTGACCATCACCTTAGATGTACCATCCTATACTAAGCACAATACCACCACTCACAGTGATGTCTTACTAGGAGTGGAAACTGCTTGACCAACACAATGAGCCTTGCTAGGAGTGCCGACTGCTTGACCAACACAATGAGCCAATGTCTTGCTGTAAGTATGAGGTTGTCCTGTGTTTGTCATTCTGGGATGACATGACTGACAGTAGATAGGCCTTTGATACATATCACATGCATCCATGATTCAAGGGAGTGGGGATAATACTCAAGTCACATCGACCCATACAGTGCCATTCCAAGGCAAATGTCCTAAACACAGGATAACACCCTGACACCTAGAGGACAACTGCATTGTATGCTTATGCTAACCAGTGCTAGATGTGTAGCATCCATAATCACAGCTGCTCACTGTAGATCCAACAATGGGGAGTACTGACATCTGTGCAGCGAGGAACACCTGGCTGAAGGCTCTGTAGTGCATAATAGCACTACCACCATATACCTCAGAACCAGGCATGTGGGCCATAACACAGGTACAGACTGCTCCAGGTGGTAGTGTCCCCACATACATAGAGGCCACTCACATGTACTGACCAGTACCCCCATGACAGGCATCACAGATGAGTCAGGTACAGGACACAGTGTCAAATGCTGCATTCTAGGATGTAAACCTCAGACACCACCATGCCGTCGGACCACCAACACACATCCATACATGTTGTAGGACATATAAGAGTACACCACCATGAGACGCTTGACCAGTGGACTGTACCAAGCTCTACATCAACTGTAGAGAGTACCCATGTACTGACACAGTTGCATCATATGTTATGCAATGCAATGATGCCACTGTTTGTAACCAGGTCAGCTGCACACATACCAGGGGCCCTCAGTTATTTACAGCATTAGCAGATGACTGTTGCTGTACACCAGTACACACCCTCATGTTTGGATATGACATACATGTACCTGCCCTGTATATGTACATGCCACACACACACACACACACACACACACACACACACACACACACACACACACACACACATACAGCATACATGCAAATAGCATAGCTGTTGTTGTCCTTTGTGCAGACATGTGGCTACAACCATTGCACACAAGCACATGGAATGTAGGTCCATGGCTGCTGAATGCTAACAGTACATAAGGTGTGATATCATTGCTGACAGAGGTAACATTCCCTCAGTACCGGTCACCCATTACACCTATCATACAACAGTCCATGTGTCATGTATGTCATTACACATGTCCACCAATTGCAATGCCTACAAACATGTCCAAATGACAGGATTGTAGGACCTACACACATGTACTTGTAGTGGTGTGCATTCATATGCCATGCGTGTGCAGTTGCTGATGTATGCAGGTGATGTGCATTTTAGTACATCATGCAGTTGCAATGCAGCCTCAACATTGCCAATTGTATATGATAATATGCTGAATGTATGGAAAGATGTACCACAGGTATGGACAGATGTGTGGAAATAACTAAGTGTTGGGGCATCTTTGCAGATGGATGTTTGCTGAGGACAGCTCACAGGTGTGTCCCAAGCGGTCCTGCAATAACCTGTGTAACCGGTAATCAATGGTTTTGTTATTTGAAGGACATAATACACAACGTAGACAGAGGTCAGGGTGACACTGAAGGTAAATCACTTGACACCTGTTAACAGTTAAGACATCCCATGTGCATATATCAGCACTGTTGCCGAAGGAAGAGTTAGTACACTTTGTAATGCCTGCAATACTGCTGTAAGTCTGTCATACATATCATGAGCTAGGCAGGTGTTTAATTCACAGTACTGGCATGTGTGGTTGCGTGTGTGTCCATATATGTCACATATGGTGGGGAATACATCTCAACTGTTACTCACTCTCCTGTACACTAGTGTAGACATCTGTACAAACTGCAATGTAAAAAGCAGGACATAGGCAGGGGTGTGTATCTCACACATGTGAGGTATCAGTATGTGCATGACATAGATGTATTCAACAGTGAATGCCACAGTGTGTGTATGTGTGTGTGTGTCTGTATGTATGGCTGTCTGGTCCCTGGAGTGAGGATGTATGTTACCATACTGAACTGATAAGACCCCTCCCCCCATCCAGGCGATGCAATCTACTATCCATGTTGATGTCCCTGATCTTAGGCCATACTGACTACCTGTACATGCGTATTCTCTGTGGTGCGTCATGTAGGTGCACAGTACTGTAATGATGATTTGCACATAGGCAGGAGTCCTCATCTCAACAGTAGCAACTGTGTGCGAGTATGTGTTACTGTGTCGGTGAATTCGTGTGTGGGTGTGTTACTGTGTCACTGAATACATGTGTGTCAATACCTGAGTGTGTGGGTGCAGTTGTGTGTTGGCATCCTGTCATGGGAATGTGTATTACTGCTGCCCAATGAGGCATCACACTTCCCACTGGCCTCTACCCTTGTAATCAGCTAGACCACTCTCTTACCTCACCACTCCATGTAACTGTACCTGTGATGTCACCCAGTATGGATGTCACGTCTGTAGCCACAGTAGCTTAATACACAGCTATCACACTCTTGGATCAGTAAATGTGTTTGGAACGTGGGACCTGCTCACTGTTATGTGGCAGCTACATGGTACATTCTGGTATATTCATACAAACCTGTGAGTAGTCCACATTGACATATGGGACACTAACTGCAAACACTGACATCCACCGGCACGTGCAATTAGACCTGAAGGAGGAAAGCAGAACATCATGACCAACATGCAGTTACTGTTGTTACACAGGACACATACTGTTAACAGTACGAAATGCATTGTACACCTGTAGTACATGGTATGTCTGCTGCCTGTCAAAAGTTCTCAACAATTGTAAACTACACTTATCTTCCAAGTCTATTCACCCTGTGCATCAGACCATATCAGCATGTCCCTGCACCAATGGTGTGGATGTCAGGGATGCAGCACAGGCATCATCATATGCACAGGGTGATAATGTTTGCCAGAGGCCTAGGCTGCACAATTGGATGACATCATGTGTGTGGGTTAGGGCCTTTGATCTAATTTGGCGTGTATGGATGTTATGCATGTGTGTGTTGCGGTGCCCTACATATGTTTCCAGTGTGTGCGTGTATGTATGCACACAGTTCTGGCATGTGTCTGGCCTACACATGGGTATTATTGACAGCTGCAGACTGTACAGGCCAGGTTTTACAGTTCACGGTGTCCGTCCATGACCATGTGACCTGTACCTGACAGGTGTTGCACGGGCACTACCAGGCAGAGGTGCAGATTGGGTACTGTCTGATGACACTTGTCCACTGGAACCGTGTCCCTGTTGGGACCGTCCAGGGCCATGTGCACATGGCCTGCTGTGTTGTGGTGTGGACAGCACAGCACCAGCTGCACTTCTGCTGCTACTGCTACTATGGGAGCGGACATGTGAGGTAGATCGTTCACGTAGACCTGAAACAGGTGATGTAGCAAGCCTATGTCCATGTGCCCGACACCTCACTCCTACCAGATTCTCCAACACAAACGACTCACACTGGCAGATTGTCATGCCACAGTCAAGGACTCCAACCATGTCACCCAAACGGCTATCCAAAGCTTCAGCAATCTGCTGTTGAGCATTTACCATTGCCTGGATGTTGTTGTTTACAGAATGGACAGCAGCCCTCTGAAGCCTCTGATCTTCTCTGTTGTGCCATTCAGCACGTGCCTGTACATTCATTACAGCCTGAAACATGCACCTGGTGACACCAGCTGCTGTGCTCTGTCTTGCAGGGGCATGTTGGCCAGACGTCCTCCTACGAGCAGCACTGGCCACATGCCTGTGTGGGGCACCACCAGTCAGTTGGCGGACACCATGGTGTGCAGGCACACCTTCCATAGCCCCCACACTTTCCTGTTCCAAGCTATCACATGCCAAATGTCCTTCCTCTATGGCCACTGGGGATGGGGTATGTGTAGGTATGGGATCTGTGTGCGGGGATGAGGGGGGTACAGGTGGAATGGCAACCAATGGCACAGATTCTGACCCTGACAACCCTGCCTGTGCCTCAATCATATGTTCATCATCACTGCTAGAGTCTGTGGGGACACTAACATCAGATGGACCGCAGGAGGGCAACGCACCTACATCACCTGTGAGGGTCAGACAAGAACTGTGCATTACAATCTATACAATAGACACAGACACACACACAGACACACACATTATGGCACTCAACATGCATGTGATATGACAGAAGGCATTCAACATGCATGTGATACGACAGACTGCATGCAGCGCATACAGTAATAGTGGTAGTTATCATACATCCCTGGGTTGCACACAACAGCATGCATGTGTCATAGCAGAAGGCATGCAAATTACACAATCATGCAAATTACACCATGTAGATCAGCACAGGTTAAGAGTACACCTGCCTGATGTGTGGCATATGACCTTGACAATCACATGTAGTATGACATGTGATCTGCTGACATGTGCAATGACATGCATACATGTTTAAAACAATGGTGTCCTGTCAAATATACAGAGGGGTAATAGTGTCCCAATGCAGTGTTGTCTGTCTGCTCTACAGATATACTGCACATTTAGCTGATGTGCATGGCCATTGCAGAGAATCATGAGCCATCTCTATTGATATACAGTGTGAGTTACAGACACAGTTCATAGCCATGACAGTGTTCAGATACAATACATATATACTGTGGAATCTGACCCACGTCACTGAGGTGTATGCACACTAAACCATGATGTAGAATGTGTGACACAGGTCACTGAATGGTATATGGATGACACTCCTGCACACCTGCAAACATATTGCTGCTGCCTGACAACTATGGCCAGACTTGGCGAACACATTGGTACACCATGTCCCACGTGACATCTGTGTACCACACATACACATACACACACACACACACACACACACACACACACACACACACACACACACACACACATGAGGAATAAGTATGACATTGATGTCTGACACCAGCAAGGGGAATGTACTGTATCTCTGGGCTGATGTGGATACTGTACAGATGACTGCTGTCACGTCATGACACACTCAAGATGTTCAACACATCTTATGTGGTGGATTGATGTCACGCCTACACAAGATGTGCACGGGCCTGTAGGATGTCTAGTGTTCCACATCTGCAATATAACCATTACTCAAAGGCCATAGTTGGTCCATGTGTAGCCATTGTACGACAGGGTGCACACACAAGCACATCACATCTACTTTGTGTGTTGCTTCATGTCTCTGGCCATCCTCCATGGTCATGTATGTACATGTGTTGGCCAAATTATTGTGATGGGCATATATTTCACATGTCTGTGTTGTCCCATATGACATACACCCATAGATGTCATACGCTCCATGACGACAGGGTTATGCAGACAAAGGGTGGTATTTTTGGTATGTGAGATATGTTATTCAGGATAGTTAAGCAGTGTTGCAGCCAGGCCACTAGATGTCATGGACATGTCAAGATAGCACATCACATTGTGTGGCATTCATAGCAGGGCTATGATCCACACCAGTAAAGCCTGTGGGCTGGCCATACTCCAGCTCACTGTGTAGTACTGTTTGTTTTCCCCACATGTGCAGTTCTGATCTGTAGTACATGTCCCTACAGTGAACAGCACCTCCACCATTGTATGCACAGCTGTCCACACATCTGGCAATGACAGTTTGTAAGGATTCATGTTGGTGATTCACATAGCTTGCAAGTGTTGCACATGGGTAGCCATTGTGATGCATTGCAGGTCTGACCTGTATATTGTGACAGGACCATACATGATGTGTACATGTGGTAAATGGCCACATGGCAGATAGATCTGTGCATTATGATGCCTGATAAATAATAATAGCCTCACCTGCAATGGGCTGCTGTTGATGAATGCCAGATGTACCTAAATAGGAGTAGCACAGCAGTATGAGCATTATCCATGCCAGAGTGCAATGTGCATGTTAACACATACACCAGTACATTAGACTATACTATGGTGTATGCACATTTGTACATACACAGAGTAGCATACTATAGTATGCGGCATGTGTGTATACATGCCTTGCATATGATGTTACATTACATATTGTACAGAGACACATGCGACTACATGGAATATAGTTGTTATAGGTGCAGTAGTTACTTACCAGGCAACTCCAGGCTCAGTGGTTGAGAGACACCCACCTCCACAATATCGGTTAAGGCTTGTGGATGTTGTTCTGCAGGAGTCCCTAGTTTGGCCGGTAGCTCCTTGGTAAGTGTGAGTGGGGGCTGGGTTGGTGGTCCACAACCCGTTGCACCTTGTTCCATGGTGATTGCATTCGCACGCTGCTTCGCCCATCTAATACGGTCTGTACAGTGTCTACGCACCTGCTGGTATGTGCGGTTGTGGCTACCCACATCAATGACCCTCCTGCAAAGTTCCATCCACAGGGCATCCCATTGCTGTGCATCCTGTGGCACATGGCTGAACAGGATATCATTGTTGTCATGTAGGTATGGGATGAGGGCCTCATCCTCCAATCAGTTATAAGGGGGTAGCCTTGCACGTGGCATGCCTGGAAGACATAATGAAGGAGACAGGTCAGAGTAACTCACAGAGACATACAGAGCTACAGCTGAACATACATGTGTATCGCATTTATTACGATTAAATAGTTGTCTTTGCAAATCTACATGACACTGACACCACTTACATGTTTGCGTCACACACGTGACACTCAATGGTGAGTTGATATTATCACCATATATGTTTGTGTGTGTGTCACCTGATTACATTACTCATACTCCATATGGATGCTGTCTTGATGTGGGTATGTCTGTTTGCCTGTACTGGTGTTCCTACCTATCAGCACATGGCTGGATGTGTCCACATTAATGCAGTTGACCTTGATGCTGTGTATATGTCACATATAAAGACTTACACTGCCTTAACAGACATGACCTGTGACCCTGCAGACGTTCTCACGGAAGGTTTCACATGTATGTGTTCTGCCATATACATCTACATGGCACTGTACAGCAATTCAACATCCTGCCATGTATTACCTGTGTTGCACATGTGATACACATGGGACACTGGCTAGCCAGATGGTATTTGCAGGGATGGATATAAAGTATAGCATGTACAGTCAAAGTCAACTAGTAGGCTATATGCCTTGGGCCATGTATGAATCTAAGATGAAAGGTTACCTGGCTGTAGCTGACAGGCGGGTCTATGGGGCCAGGTGGAGCAGTGCCACATAACTGATCCACAGGGTTAATGATACATTTACCATGTGTTCATCACACCATGTCTGAGAGGGGGATGATGTGCAACTTTGATGGACAGAAATGCATAGTATGGCAGGCCTATGTAAAGTGTATGGGACAAGGATCTGTTCAGCATGTGGTGATCCTAGTACTAGGAAGGTGGATGTCCATGAATTATATGTTTGAGATCAGGATGTGTACGTGTAGCATGTCCAACATCACTGGTTTGGACATGGATTTATTCAGGGTATGCATCATGCTACGTAGTGTAGATGGGGAATGGGAAGGCTGATGTAGGCCATCTGAACATGGCCAATACCCCTTAAAGGAAATATGTGATCTGGTATGGGTCACTTGAGTGTTGTGTATGGCTGGACAATGATCTCTATATTCATGATTGGCACCCTGTCATGATTAGGGTTTCCCCATATGACTACCTGACAGGTGTGGTGATGTAGATATCACAGAAAATACAACTGCCCAGCTGTATCCCTTACACACAGTGTCCATTATGTTGACCACTGCCTAGGTGGTAGTTCATGGGTACAGGGTTATTAACATAGGGGTGACAATGCAATATGTAGCTGTCAGATTGTGGCCATATGTCACACACACCTCACCTACAAAGCTCCTTCTGTATTTTGCCCACAACACTTGGAGTGGGCTATTGCTTCTAGGTCATAGTCATTCACATAGTTCAATAGGCAGATGACTTCTGTTAATCTGTGTAGTATGGACTACAATGAAGGGGAATGCAATTAATTAACCCTGTCTTACTGTAGCTGGCACTGTTGTGATGGGCATGTATTATTCAGATACCATCTATAGTGTTGGTTCTGACAGCAGTCCCATTGCAAAACACTCCTGTGACATAGGAATGTACATCTAGTTTACCAAGTGTAGGTGGAACACAGTATGGGTGATGATGTCCTATGACCTGGCAAGGTTATGATATGCAATGTGAAATCAACCTTACTGTCATCTACATCTGTACTGCTGGCATCAAATAATTTGATCGGGGTTCATGGCCTTTCAGACCAGACTCAGCAGGGTAGTAGTGCAGTACTTCCCATTATCAGTGGCGTCTCCACCCTTTGTGGGTTGTGATACCTGTTGGTGTGCACCATTCAGTGTGTACACAGCCTGACATGAAGCTATGTTTTACATAATGTGTATGTGGAGAGCAACTTGTTTTGCCATATGTGTATGATACAACCTGGGATGTAGACAGGTCCCATGCAGCCTGAGTGCTGTTTGTACCTGCATAGTTGTGGGTACAGGGGCTGTGTGGTGTACATGGATATATGATTGTGTACCTGTTGAGGGGTGGACAGTGTGTTTATGTTATCCAAGACCCTATCTGGATTGCTTATTCATGGTCAGCACTTGTTCCGAACTTGTAAGCACTACGTAAGCTACTAATTACTATAGCGCCCAATCTTCCTCATTATCTAGAGGTGCACAGGATTTGTACATACTTTTTTCACTTGCTTAGAGTAAAATAGCTCTTGTACTCACTTGCTTCACTTATCTAGTGGAAATTAGTTTTATATTCAGGCATGTCCAAGGGTCAGTCGCCAGTGTTCTCTCCTGTCTATCTGATGAATCTGGACATCTTGAGGCAATTTAGACATTACCTCATGTACACAGACAACCCTTCCTGCCTACCACCCAACACTACAACCTGTGAGAGATGCACTTATCTAGCCAAACTGGAGGTAAAGCTCTCTCCAACCAAGCCTGACCCTGACAATCATGTGGAGAAGGTAAACATTCACACCACACCACACTCATCATATAGTCTCACTGAATCTACCCCACCATTAACTGAGAAAACTACTCGTGTACCAACTCATTTGCTCAACGCTTTCTGGAATTCATAAACATCAATGCCCTGGATCAACATATCCACACATCCATCAGGGGCAACAATCTCCTAGACCTTGGCAAAACCAACATGAGTGACTAGTGTTCCACACCTGAAGTTAACTCCTCATTGGTCCGATCCGACCATAAGCTAAACACCCTTGATATCCACATCCCACCCCCACCCCCCATTAAGGGAACCACAATATAATATGTCTACAAAGCCAACTTCATGTGTATTCATGTGCCTGGAGAGTACTGCAAGGCTACACCAGATATATCCAAGCAACGGAACCGTGATTTCAGCATCCCAAGCATGCGCTCTATGATGATTCAGGTTTCTGAGTGTGCCTCATTATGGCATTCTTGCGTGGCTGTGTGTGCATTTCTGATGGGAGTCATCATCCACGGTTCCAGTGCATAGCCAGCATCCCCCAATAGGTGGCCATTATGGGATGTCCCCCTGGCAAATACCTGATACAGCTGTGAGGCATGCCAGATGTGGGAGTAGTGATAGTTTCCAGGGCTGCCAGCACACACATCCATGATAATGCCCTGGGCATTGCACATGACCTGGCAGTTGATGGAGTGGTATCCCTTGTGGTTTATGTAGTGCCTACCCTGCTCACTGGATGATGTCTTGATGTGTATGTGTGTGCAGTCTATTGCACCCAGTACCTCCGGGTAGTCTGCCACATGGGGAAGAGACGCATATTGCTGGCCAACTCCTCCTGCATTTGGGGGAAGTATATGTGCTCATTTGCATGTGGTAACATGACATCCAGGAACTGGTGGAGTACCCTGGATGCTGATGCCTGTGAGATCCCCATGATATCCCCAGTTGGCCTTTGGAAGGAACCTCCGGCTAGTATTCTCAAGCTTACATATACCTTAGTGTCCACTGGGATGGGTTTCCCCTCTGTTACTTCTGGCTCTGAGGCATGGCTGGCACAGTAAATAATGAACGAACACCAACCAAATAAAAATCTGGACACCGACACTGTTTCCAAGTTATACCGTAAGCCCACATTCTCGAATGACCACATACATTTCAGTAGTAGCCACCCTCCACATGTGTTCAGAAATATAGTGAAAGGACAATGTATTCGGGCAGCCAGGATGTCCTCCACAAGGACCATAATGGTGGCAGAACTTAACTATATTAGAGAATTATTTTTAGATCGTGCCTATCCAAAGAAAATGGTTAATGAAGTTATCAAATATGTAGAAGGTCAATGGGGACAAAGATATCCACCATTATTAGGATGTTATAGAATGAATGACAAAACAGAAGGACCAAATGAAATCCAGGGAAGAGTGTGCGTACTTACATATACACCTTACACACATTTGGTCAAAGAAATTTTAGAGAAACATTGGGCAATATTAGTCTCCATGGACAAAGAAAAAAGATGGGATAAATTACCTAAATGTGTATATAAACGGCCCAATATTAAACGACTGTTGGAGAGGGCTAGCCATAAAAAGGATGAAGTAGATACACATAAGGGAACCAAAAAATGTGGAAGGTGCAAACAATGCAAATATATTAACACAGCCAACACCATCAGGTTAGATGATATCAATCGAACGTTTATTAGATGTAAAACCGGAATTGCTGTTCAAAGGGGTAGTGTATATAGCCAATTGCACACAGTGCAATGCCCACTATATCGGTAAAACGGAAAGACAATTGAAGAAGCGTGTATATGAACACCTATACCGGATACAGAAAAGTGATAGTAAGAATGCATTATATAGGCACATTATGGAGCAAGGGACAGAACATGGTTTTACATTTGCTATCATTGATCAGGTTTTCATTACACCACTTGGAGGGAATTGGAAAATGGAGTTGGCAGCAAGAGAAAGTAGATGGCAGATCCTAACAGATTCCACCCGCAAACCTGGTCTTAATGATTTTGTCAGTATAAAACCATTTTTAGCCTTATTATAAGTGAGTTTGAAAAGGAATAGTTTTGATACATCTACAGCACCTGACATTATGTATCTTGCATCAGGTATGTTGTATTTTGTGTACAATAAACAATCACTACGTATTAAGGGATGCGTAGATGTAGTTATGCACATTTACATAATGGATTTTAGACAAGATGATGTGACTCTGTTATTAGTATATTTGATCACATGCAACTAAACAATTCTGAAGATATGCATGTTGTGGATATGTATAAGGTGGTAGTGAAACATTTTGCTTTTATGTTTAGTAACTGTATATGATATTTTAATATCAACTTTTATTTTATGATTTTACAATAGTATTTTAGTATTCAATATATATATATACATGCAATAGTTTGATAGTTTTAGATGGACTTATATATTAAATATAGTAGGGGGATTATTTTATTAAATAGTATGTATATTATGAGATCTATGATAAACGGCAGGATGTATTAGAGTAGGTAATTTACAACCTATGTTATTTTGTATTAGTAGTCAATGTATCTGTTACCTATACATAGTAAAGGGTAAATTGTAGATATCCTTGATCAACTATTGTGACTAGTATGTCTTTAAAGTTTTTGGCGGCAACTAGAGCAATTATTCAATTAAGTTCAAAAAAGTAGAGTATTTAAGCAGTAGACTACTAGCAGTATGTTGTTCTGATGAAGACTGTGTACAACAGTTGAAAGCGCTAAACCCTGTCTTTTGTATCGTGTGGAGTGACAATAAACTAACATATTTCATCACCAGGACGAGCAGTGATTCTTCAGTGTCGGCGTCCAGATTTTTATGGCTGGCACAGCTCAACAAGTTGCTGTATGGTGCCTTTGTCTACCCTGTAATGCTCTACTATCTCCAGATCATGTAGCCCCGGGTAGGTTACCTTGGGTCTGAACACTCTTCTCCTCCTCTGGTGCCTGAGATGGTTGTCAGCATCATCCTCCACACCACCGTCAGTCTCCAACACATGCTGATGAATCAAAGCTATGGCAGCCCCTAACATGTACATATTAAAAGTTCCCTGTCTGTATACATCAATGGTGCAGAGTGTCTGGGAATAAACAAGTGTGTGTGGGGGGCTTTCACACCTTATATTATTGTGCAATGGATGATGCTGGTGTAATTGGGTGTGGATGTGCAATTCCAGCTGCAGGATATCTTAATTATGGGTTTTACAGCAGGTACTGCTATTGCGGGGCCTTTGGTGTTGGCTTACACTTGGCTGCCATGATTCATCTGTTGTCCTTTACTTCACTTTTCAACCTGATTCCCCTCCCATTGTCAGGCATGCATCCAGCTGCCTGCTTTCTTGTTTTGTACTTTCACAACCCAGGATTGTGTTGTGAAATGTGTTATGTAGCTGATCTGCTGCAAGTTTGCTTTGTTCTGCTGTGACAGTTCTCTTTTCTTTGCTGTACGGCACCTCCCCTTTCCTGTTCTACAGGTAGCTGCTAGCAGCCTTTTTAGCTGTTGTCAATGGCCCACTGTGAGTTCCTAGGTGTTAATTACTCATTTGTATTCCAATTACCATGCTGCGGCATTTCCTTATTTCTTCCCGTATCCTTCCTGTTTCAGCTGTGGTGCGTGCCGTGCACAGCCGTTTACCAGGTTTCAAGCACATTTTCATCCTCGTTCACATGCACTTTCAGTTACCTTGTGTGCTCTCAGCTAAGCAAAGCTATGGCTACTTCCACACCCCTATCCTGCGGCTTTGCTTAGCAACAGGCAACCAGGATTAGCAATGCTCCAATGTGCTTACAGCTACAGTGGCGCACTCCTCTCTTGATGTCATGTTTACCTCCAAGACACACCTCGGTGTTGTACAGCTACTCTGTGTGGTACATCCTTATGCTGGCAGGGAGTTTGCGATTCAGTATTACTTGACTCATTTGCATGGCATTGACTACTAATTCCTAGTTACCGCGCAGAACACTGTCACAGACCCTTAGCTACCCTTGCGCCATAGTTGAGGTATAGCATGCATGCCATTGACTATTATGGGGAATTCATGAATTGTGTTACATTGTAGTTTTATGACATCTAAATATATTTTCATTGTGATCCTGTTTGCACACTGATGCAATGCGGTTTTATTTTGCGTTAGTGTGGCCATGACATTAAATGTTATTTTTTTTGTGTTGTGTATGTTTTTTATGCCATTGGCTATATATTTAGCTATTGGCATATATTAATATTATAATACATGAGTTTGGTCTGCTTTCATGGCTTCGATTTTATGTTTGAAAAAACGTAAACCGTTTTTTTTGGTTTACATTTCTTCATGCTTATGCTACGCCTGCACCACTTCATGAATTGCTATATACCTTCATTTGCATGCTACACTGCTGCGGATGGGGTAATTAGCATACATGCACCAGGAGCTGTGCAGCTCTGGTGTACGCTGGCACTGCACGTGGAAACAGCTCGTACCTGAATCGCTCGGCAGCCATATTTGGCATTAGATCGCCGGCGCTACTCTGGCATCTGGCGCAAGCTTCATGAATCCCAGGGAACCTTTGTATAATTCTTTACAAAGAACTGCCCCTAAATCTTTCCTACTATTTCTTTTCACTTTGCCAAATGTGTGCAACTGTATCATTTGTCATTGTCAAATGCTCATTGCAATACTCGGTTTCTTCACAAAGAATAAAAAGTATGAGAAGCTCACCTAAGAACATTAATGAAAAGAGGAAACATTAACAATATAACTCCAGTAGCATACTTTGCATTTAAATTATGTTTTTTAAAGAAAAATGATACTGCCTCCTGCGAAAAGCATACATACTTAGAAGAAATGCAGAGTATTCAGGAAGCAAAATATTGCAACATTTTGTGTTTAATTTAGTTGATAAATTGCATATGGAGCTCCATTATTGTTGAAATTGTGATGGAATTTGGTGTGGCTTGTTTCAATTGCTGTCTGATTTACTCATACGTTCTGGCCAATTTAAACAGTTTACTTGGAGTAACCTGCAAGGAATCAGAGTTAGATTCTGTCTTTCTTAATCAGCTTTCTGAAGTCACATCAGATAAGATGACATTGTGTCCTGGTGGTCTTCGACAATGGAGAAAAACAACATTAAGTCATCAAGATTAAGTTAAAGCAGACACACACACACACACACACACACACACACACACACACACATACACACACACAGCAATGTCAAGTTCTAATATTAAAATGTAGTTTTCAAATCAAATGCAGCTCTTTCATGCTTAAACATTATACCAATCCCCAAATACACACAAATGTATTCTGACATGTCATACAAAAAGAAGACAATCCATGCTGTTTTTAAGTTATTTATTTAAAAAACACTGCAGTATTTTTCACCATTACTCCAAGCAGCAAAGCAGGTATCCCAAGTTTAAAATAGATATCAAATTATCTTGGTAAAATGATTATTTTTCTAGCAGATTTTTCCTCTTTTCCAGTGTTACTGTGTAGTTCTGGTTTTGGTCCTAACAACTTTTATGGAACTTGACTACCATGAGGTAAGAAAGGATAAATTGATCAAATTATACCTGTGAAACATGAAAAAGCAAAGGAGATAACGCTTAATTGATGCCCTTATTTAGTCAAACTAGTACTACTGAAATAAGATAGATTGCACAACTGTATATACATTTCAGAATTAGAATATTTAGAGATACAAAGGTGTTGGGGGTGGCTTCTATGTTCAGCCATCAAATGAAACTTGCATCAAACAGCTGAGCATTGAATCATATGCATTGAATGTTACATCCTAAAACATTCATTTCAGCAAGCATATGAAATGGGGAAAGGAACTATTTGGCCAACACTTCCCTGTTTGCCCTTTTTACCACTGTAGTGCATTCTCAGAGTTGGTACATACTGTTCGGGGGGGAACAAATCCCCCATAATGGAGGCTGAGGAGGAGGGAACATGGGTAGGTTTGAAATAATGCTTTCAATGTGAGTTTCATTTGATGGCTGAACATAGACCCATTAGGGGGATGTAGGTTGCCTGTCCCACTGCAAAAAATGCTTTTACAGTGTTTCTGTTAAAATTGACTATGCATTGTCAACAAAAGTGATTTGCTATTGTTTGGTGAAAAGTTACTTAGTATGATGTTATGCTAGACATTGCTATGATCCATATAAACATGAAAAATGGATATTCGGACATTTATTGGTATGACTTATTTATTGGTTCATAGGTTCATTCTAGGATAAATGCATTTCTAGGCCATTTTAAACTAAGCCAAATTCCCTTAGTGAGAATCAAGCTTTGCACCTCTTGTCTGTGAGGCAAACACCTTAATCGTTATGCCAGCCCCCCACCCCTCATGCCAGCTGTGCCACTACTTGAATAGGCAAGTACTAGGCTAGCTGCCCTTTCAGGCCATTTTAAGTCTAACCAATCTCATTTAAAGGTGAGAATCAGATGCTGTACCATTTGTCTGGGAGGGAAGCACCTTAATCCTTATGCCAATTTTATCACAGTGATAAGGCTGAAACATTCATTTTGACACAGATGAAGGACCAGACCCTCAGACGTATGTAATGCTTGTGAAGTAAATTGCCTGGAAGCCTCAAAGTCTAACTAAGATCAGATGATGTTTATGAGTACTGTAGTGCTATTTAACAACCGTAGTCTTTACTGTGTTTTATGTTTTCCCAAATTCTGCATCTTTGATAACAATCTTCTGTCATGATTACTTGAAACACAATTAGATAGAACACTTTTACCTTCAAGACACTCTGTGGAGACTGAACAATAGGTGTAACTTATCTTCCACATTACTTCAACTGTACTGAAAAAGAACATCAATGAGAGCTTTTTTAAATCCCTGAATAAAATGTTTAATTCAAGATATATATGCCTTTTGTGTGGAGTCTGCATGTCCTCTCCGCGGTCGAGTGGCTTTCGAAAGACATGCGTAAATGGGCGTGCCTTCGTTGAAGGTTGGGCGTTGAGCTGGCACCTCTGCAGCATAAAAATCTACTGCCAGTCATTAGCGGACCAGAGTTCCTCTGTGGCAACCCCTAACCAGGTAAAGCCGAAAGAAGAAGAACAACTCAAGCTATTACAAGTGCTTTACATTATCTTAGTGTTTCTTAACAAGTCTGAAGTGATATATCTTTTACCTCAGTGATAGAAACTGAACAATTAAACACAGCTGACACACACACACACACTTACAAACCACACACACACACACACACACACACACACACACACACACACACACACACACACACACACACACTTACAAACCACACACACACCACTAATCAGTAAATTGTAAATTGCAAGACTTAATATTATTTTTTGGGGAGTTAAGCCTTCCTACTTCCCCATGTATGTGGCTTTGCCCCCTATCTCCCCTGGTAATTATAAACACCAGCTCTAATTCTGTAGAAAAGAATGTAAAGGCCATATTCTCTACCTCCTCTATATCAAAATCTCACAAAAAATGTTCTGATATCCTTGCCAACCATAAAGGAGTTACCATCACCTTATAGTAAGCTGTAATATTGAAAATTCAGTAATTCAAACATTATACAATTAAAATGGTCATGACATAGCTGAACACATTGGATCAACTGTGCCCTCAGTCATCAAAATGGAACCTCCTGCCAAACACACATATTCCACAGCCTCACATTGTGCATTCTGAAAGACACATACTGATAAGTGAACCCAATTCATGTGACCTATTGTTAGAATACTTTCTAGCAAATACTAGAAGCTAATCAGCCTAACATTGTCAGTGGATTGTCAGCTGCTATATTCAATACAAATTCTGCAGTAAGGCAGCCCATTTGTGCTACTGCAATAAGGTATCAATAAAAGAAGCTGTAGTGCAAGTCCTTGGAGGTAAAGATCCCTGTGCTTCATGGGTTTGCCACTGAACCTGGATAGCAAAAATTTGATTTTCTTAATGGCAATATTTTCTACAGCTTTCAGTTTCTCTTTTGAAATTTCTAATGACCTTGCAAAGTTGAACAGATGTTTTAATGCAATATAAAATGGTCTCCTTTATCCAGTATTTCCAAAGTAACATTTTAGGATAATGTATGTTTTGATTTCCGCATAACAATATATAAAATTACATTACTTTGCCAGACTAGAATATTGTGTAATAATGTTTAACACTTTATTTGGATTCTGTGCGGTTCATCAAAATGCAAACATCTTATAAGATGTGTTGAGTTTTGGCTGAAAATGCATTAACTTTTATTGTATTCTTGTGGAATCATCCTCAGTTCCTGATGACGTACAGCATATATTATATGCCTTGTGACAAACAATATGAACAGATTTCAACTACAATACACAGTAACATTCACTGTTGTGGTATACATTCTGAACTTAGATATTGGATGAGTAGCTATGGACTGAGACAGTGACTAAGCCTTCTTTTTCTTGTCCTTTGTTTACCATTAATTCATCTTACAGAATTCCTCATAATTATCAGATCCCCTTCTCATCCTACCTCTGTTAAGTATCTTTGGCTTCATTTCTTGTAGAAGAATCTAGCTTTGGCATATGTATGTTAAACCCTGCTTATTGACTCTTGAAGTCTTTCTCTCAAGAACTTCTTCTCTCATTGATTTTGTATAGTAGCTTTTTTTTTTTCTTTAGGAATAAACTTCAAGTTTTGTATGCAGTAGACTCCCTGTTATCCATTGTCATTGGGACTGGACCTTACTCTGGATAAATGAATGGCTGGTTAATCAGAAAAAGCATACAAAATAGCATTTATAGGTCAGTAAATCAGGAAGCATGTATAGGTCTAAAACAAACTTGCAATATAAGTTTGTTTTTGTTTCAAAATTTTAACATTTTAATATTAAAACAATAAGCCAAGATGTTCTGAAGTGCCCAGAGGAAGCAAAATTATGTTCTTTTCTGCTGTCTGTTGCTATGGCTACAGCAGAAATTTGAAGGACGATTAAAAAGGAGGCTGGTTAAAAGGAGGCCAGATAGGAGAGAGTCTACTATAGTTAATATGAAAAAGGACCCAGTGCACATACTTTATATTACTAAACTATTTCTAATTATTAATTTCAGAAGATTTTGTCTCTTTTAACAAATGTTTTCTTCATGTTTCATTGAAATATAGGTAGATAACACAGCCTTACCTTTGGCAAGACACTATGTGGTAAGAATAAAGCAGGTGGCACATCTTTATAATTTAAACACCAGTATGTTTAAAGAAAATCAGATGCAGATTCTTTATTGTATTTTATATTCTATTTGTTTACTGGGGTAGTACACTGATCACAACTGACCATTTGCAGGTAATGTCTGGGTGCTTTTTCACACCTCTGAATAAATTGTTTAAATTTTTACAAATGAGGTGAGACACCAGAACAATTTTAGTCTATGTGCATCAGTTACCACAAGCAGCAAAACTCAATGATATCAAAAAGGTAATGTGTGCACCTGCTAAGACATTAGGAGTTTAGCCATTGAATCAAAATTCTGAACTCCTTGTGAGTTTCTTCCTGTTCAGACTTCTGAAAACTAATCCTTTCCTTTCTCTATAGGATGAGTTACCCTTAGAAACCATATGTATAACCAAAGCTCTTACCCAGTATTGCACCTAGTGAGTCAGCTCTTCAAATAAGATTTCAGCACAGCGGCCACAAACTTTTTGTTTTGGCACTCAGTCTATGGCAACACTTCTAGTTAAATTTAAATACCAAATTTCCCACAACATTCAGAAAGAATATACCACTCAACTGTAACTGATTTTGACCCAAATTTTAGTTCTGTCTCTCTTAATCTATTCTAAAACTAATGACGTATGTCAATAATTAGAGTTATAGACCTCTTCTTTTACTTCAGAAAATGTATAATATGTCACATTCTCTTATTCTGTCAGTGTCACAGGTTAATAATATTAATATTTTAAAAGAGACCCTGATTGTCACTGATTATTTCTGGAGTTGACCTGATTGTTTGAAAGCTATGATAAAGAGTTATACAGAAGAAGAAATTATGTCGCCACTTCACTATTAATGGTATCACTTAATGCGTTATTCTCAGCCCAAACTGCAACTACAAGTCATAGCAGTCAATATCCCGGATATATGTCAGAGAGTTTAGTGTCAAAGGAACACAACCTATGAGCTGCCAGCCTTGGACATTGCTTCAGTCTTTTATTGTAAAATAGTATATACATTAATTTTTGTGTGCAATGTAAACAATTTTATAATAATCTCATATGCCTGTTGTGCTTAAAACCTGCACTGTTTCCATCAGTTTGCTGATATGATTTCTCATATGTTTTGTGCCAGTTGCATTGATATTGATTTTTGCATCCTAACCATTATGCTGTATTTTGAATTGTTGTTTTACGTTTAAATATTTCTGTAAATATTTGTGTCTCATGCATTGGGTATAAAATCCTTTCTTTCTCCTGTAAAATGTTTTAAATCAATAATTAACATTTTAAACTGTTGAGTCTATATGTGTATAGCACATTAATGACCTATTAGTACAACAAGCAATTCTAAGCAAAATTCATCTGAATTCTGTCTGACAGGTATATGTTCTTTCTATCATCTATTTTAAGTAAATAATTCAGTGGACTGTAAATCTTATAAAAATATAAAGAAGTTGTTTATGCTTTTTTCATGAAAATGTTATACTCTGCACAAAACATTTAGATTGCTCTGTAACATGGACCTGTATGAGTATAGGTATGGGAGGCTGTACCTGCTTTTACAAATGCACAAAGCAAATGTTTTACATGAAATCTGAGCCAATCTTTCCTGCTGTTCGAGATGGTAGTACGCCCCCTGTTCTACTGCAGTCTGCCTTCTGTAGAATCAATGACTTACAGACATAGCTGTGACTTTATGCCTTGCAAATAAGAATATTGTTGATTCTGTTGGGTGTATTTATTGCATAATTTGTATCACTGCTATCTGCCTCTTGCAATATGATACTGTTACTAGTATTTGTAACCTGATGCTGTAGTTACTATAATGCACTGAAATATTGTAGCATTTGATAATGAACAGCTAAAAGACTGATTACAGAATGTAAAAGCTGTTTACAGAATACTCCTGTAATCCAGATTGCCAAACAAACTTTGTTGTCTAAGTATGCATATTGAAAGTTCACTATTTGTCTATTAATGCAAAGTAACAAATTCATTTCAAAGCTTTATACATTTGGAATGTTTAATTTTTCTCCCGTGTGTTTAGATTTGCATAGATATGCAATTCATGAACTTCATAAAATAGATGACTTTTGAAAATGCACCTAGCCGTCCACTACAAGAAGTTAAACACCTGACATTACCCCACAGTTCCTACCAATGCAATAAAGGAGAAGAGTTCTTCTTTGTCTCGTTGAAGTTTCTGTCATTAATGGCTCACTAATAGCTTGAGTTAGGTACAAATTCTGAGCTGCATTCACCACAGCTGAACACTCTGAGGAATCAATCTATTTTTTGCTCTCATTTTCTCAAATGCTTTCCACTTTTTGTGACATTTTAAAGTGAATCAGGTCATCATATAATTTAATATATTAAGGGCATTTTATGCTGCTGACAAAAAAACATACTTTTACATGAATTACTCCAGTGATCAGTGATGACAAGATTATAAATGCTTCCCTGTACATGCATTAGACAAGCATACTATCAAAATTATGTCTACAATATTGTACAACATCTAAGGACAGACATATATTTTGTCATATTTTACTTTTACTAGTTCTTGATAATAAGCCTAACATTGCAAAAACTGTGAGAGCACTACACTCAATAAGGCATCTAACTTTATCTTACGGTATCATGTTTCGTGTGTTTTCAACATCTGAAACATTAATATATTAAAGAGAATGTGATGTTTATTAAGATCTCTTTCACTGGAGTATCACCTTTATGTATTGTTATAACTTCTGTGGATTAAATGGAGAAGCTGGAATGTTTACATAGCAAGAAAGACATTTTAAATATGTATTGCGTTGGCAACAAGCCATTGACAGCATAGATGCTAGCTCAGGGCTGTCCAGCTGCTAAAGTTAATTCTGGCCAAAATTAATAAGCTCAGAATGAAAATTCATAGGGCTTATTTTGGCAGCTGGTAGTGAACCACTACAGAGAGGTATGGGTTTTGTGTGCGTGCGTGCATGTGTGTGTGTGTGTGTGTGTGTGTGTGTGTGTGTGTGTGTGTGTGTGTGTGTGTGTGTGTGTGTGTGTGTGTGTGTGTGTGTGTGTGTGTGTGTGTGTCTGTGTACGCATGTGTGCATATGTACATGCATACATGTGTGCCTGTACACGTGTCTGTCAGACAAAGAAACAGGAAAATATAAAAGGTATTATTTTTGCTAAGTTATTGGTAGAGTCAGCAATCTAAGACCTGTTGATCTACTGCAGTATAATAAGGATATATGTGCAAATGTACATATTGTACAGTTCATTGGCGGTGCTGGCATCTCAGAGCTATTGCTTATGAGGTCCATCCAGCAGTGGTGGTCTTAGAAGTACTGGTCTCTGTGAAGGTCCAATCTTGGAATTGGGCATCAGAAGTCACAAGTATAAATTGATTTTTATAGCACTCAAAACAGTTTAAATCCAGTAAAGTGGTGGTGACCTTATAGTCACAAGGTGAACAAGCAGAATAACAGATTCCATTGAGTCATTTTTATCCTGGACAGAGAGTGTTATGTATAAGAAATGAGAATGATCTTTTTAATTTTTTTTGAAATAGTAGCTAAGGTAACTATGATCTATGAGATGGTTAAAGACACATATGCTCATAAAAGTTGTGATGTTATTTGGAATGCTCTTTCTCTTGAATTAGTGTGACATCTAGTTATGACTGTCATTTCCGGATAGGAAGAGACTCATGAAAGATGATGGCAAATGAAACAGATGTGACTATAGCTAACATGGCTGGGACCGGGGAAGAAGAAACAATTAAAGTGTCTCAAGAATGAAGAAAGAATTATGTCTCAAAATGGAAAAGGAAACCAAGTATAAAGAGACATAGGATGCTGAGAAGGACAAGGAATAACAGAGTAAGTTTGGCATGAATAAGGAATGCGAACAAGGGCCAGAAAACAGAGTAGCACCAAAAGCAGAGGAAGGGTATCCCTATCAATGCTAAGGATAAGAGAGTGGCATGACTTAAAAGCTCCACCCATAATTTCAAGCCCCGTACTAGATGGCTGTTTGTATAAAGGCATAAATGTTGTTTACACTTTAGTAGGTAGATAATCAGAAAAACTATGGACCAGAAGTGACAGTAAGGACAATACAATTGTATAGATAATGATAAAGTTAAAACTGCTCCTCAGGCCTTAGGCAGACAGCATGGGAACACTAGAAAGCGTAGAAAAATTATTTAGGTTAAATAGTAGTAAGACTGTTTATTTCACTGATATAGTAAAATTATAATATTCCTGGTGCAGCAACTGATTTTTTTTTGAGAACTCCTTTTATAAATGTTTAATATAATCTGTTCTGAAGTGTAAAGCAAGATTATCATGAGAATTTATACATTTAGACAACACTATAGCAAGAGACTTCAGCATCCTAGATGGCACAAGAGTTTGCTGTCCCCTTCAATAAAAACTAAAAAAAAAAGAAAGAAAGAAAGAAAGAAAGAAAGAAAGAAAGAAAAAGTGAGCAGCTTACAAGGTGTGGCTTAATTGATTGATTAATAGACAGCTTATAAGTTGTGCATCTGTTGTCTTTTAAATGTATTTCAGCTATCTTAAAAAACGGAGAGTTTGAAAGATGTTTAAAAGTTGTTTAATTAAGTAATTATATTCAGTATTGCTAAACTGACATATTACAAGCTGCAAAATACTTGGTTCTCAAAAAAGCCAGCACATCATGCTTACCGCAGCATTGATTTTAGTTAAGCAGGTCTGACAGAATGACTAAACAAAACTGTTAGGTATAACTATGAAAAATTCTGACTGCAACTATAAAAGATTCTAATTGCATAAGAATCCCTTTAGCAAGTATTTTTTTTTCAGATATATGAGTAATGTATATGTAAATCTTTTGTACTTAATGCAAGTACCTTATAGGCTCACTGTCAGAAATGTTGAGACAAAATAGTGGAGTTCTAATAACTTCAAAAAATAAACCATGATTCAAACAGAATATTATACAACGACTCCCCATTAATATTCCAAAACGTGAATGCTGACCAATCAGTTGAAAATCAGACTTATACTAATGGAAAAAAGTCCGGTCGCCCGGACTTTTTCCATTAGTATGTCTTTTTTTACGGCAATGGAGAACGCAAGATCTCCGTTACTGTTTAGACACTGTCTCGCTATGTTAAAGGAGTTTAACATAGCGAGACAGCTTTAAAAAAAGTAACGGAGATCTTCCTTTCTCCATTGCTTTTTTTAAAGCTGTCTCGCTATGTTAAACTCCTTTACCATAGCGAGACAGTTTGTAAAAAGCAACAGAGATCTTGCTTTCTCCATTTCTTCCACCCACAGCTCTGATGTACTGCGTAAGCATACGCATGCGCAGTGCATCAGAACTGTTGCAGAATACCAGACAGCTGCGGAATGGCAGCAAGGAGGCATTACACAATGCCATTATTTAAGGAAAGTAAGTATTTTTTTCTTAAATAATGTCATTGTATAATTGCAATAACCCACGCCTGTGTGTGGATAATGCTGGATTTATCCATGGTTGTCTTTGTTTGGCCACTTGGGCTTCGCCCTCATGACCAAACTACACCAACCATGGGTAAATCCAGCATTACCCACACCCAGGCGTGGGTTATTGCTATAATAGTCACTTTTGGTCCATTCACTCTGAAATAAAATCCCAGTCCAGGTTAGGCAGAGTCCCTCATTGACTCTCTTCAAGAGGAATCTTGATGAGTAGATGGGAGATCATAGGTTTACCCCGGGTATCACTTCTGTGTCACTGTTAGACAGAGGCACAGTATACTAACCTCAAAAAAGGGCATAGCAAAATTAATTTAAAATGGGTGGCGAAAGCCAAACTCTGGCTAGGCTTATAAATGCCCTACGGCAGATAGCCTAGTATGAACCTATGAACCTATGAACCTATATGTATATATATATATATATATATATATATATATATATATATATATATACATACATATGTCTTCAAAGATAGCTATATTAATCATTTCAGTATCACGAAAGGTATATGGCCTTGCATTCACAAATTACGTTACTCAATGGACCTTTAGCATTTAACAGGCTATCCTTTTTCACACAAGCAGAAATTATTCTAATATTAGGAGAAATACCAGAGAAACTAGCCTATTCAAAATGGTCTAATTATTTTCGGCATTGCCGTCTTCTCTTCAGACAACAGTACAGTTTCCTAGTGGGAGAAGCACAATGATGGTCATCTGAACTCTGGTGGACATCAGTAAAACATTTGACCTGGTTAATCACTGCTTACTTATCACTGCTTACTTACCACTGCCATCTAAAACTTAGGCATTATTTTTCAAGGCAGCAGTATGGTTAAGGTAGGATTCTACATCTCAGAGCAAGCCATTGCAGTTAAATATCAGTCCTCTATCCACTGCTTTTCCCTTGTTCATTAACATATTTCTGAATAGATAGTCAAAATATAGATGTACAGAAATAGATATATAGATATAGATAAATGCAAATTACATTGCTATTTACAGATCATATCACTCCACTGCAATTGCAATAAATAGACACACAAACAAATAAATAAATGCATAAATAAAACTATATTATATGGGAGCCAGCAACTATCACCCTGTACACACTTCACACATTCAGATATGGCTGCAACAGACATTAAACTTTAATATCATATACAAGTGACTAAAAAAAACAAACTAATTACTCTTCTAGGCCTGGGAATTTTCTCATTTCTTTCTTTCCTTTTTTCTTTTCTTTTTAGCTACAGTTAGGAGCAGAGCCTTCCCTTTCATTGCTGCTACCTCCTAGAAAGATTAGTCCTTTACTAACAAAATCTGTTTAATCATAACTTTTCTTTTGCATTGATAATACCACGGCTGGGTCTTAACAAAAACTAGACTGATTTCTCTCCAGCAGAAAATAGATATGCCCCAGGATTCAAAAAACTCTGTGTAGGAATAGTGTTTTTCCTATACAGAGTGAATGGTGTTTGCATCTGCATAGCATTCTCAGCAGTGCACCTTTCATATTAATGAAGGCGTGCTACTGAGACAGATCTGCAGACACAAACACTGAATGAGTACAAGGGGGGGGCTTGTTGCAGTAGTGCTCGCAGATCCAACATGCCCCCTGCACTGTCAAAGTGCCATATGGCACTTTTTAAATGCTTTTAGTGTCCACAAACACTGAAAGCAACTAATAACAGTAAAATAGTATCATCAGACACTGATATAGTTAGTAAGACTTGAAATAAATGAAGGGGGGGGGGTGTGTGACAGGTACTGTCACACAGCCCCTGCATTGAGAAAGTACAGTACAGCACTTTACAGTACTTTCAGTGTCCATGGACACTGAAAGCTGGAGTGTGAATGGGAAGCAATGCAGGGAGTGTGTGACAGGAACTGTAACAACACCCCCTGCATTGCTAAAGTGCTGTACGGCACTTTACAGTACAAGTGTGTCCTCAGACACACAGCCATGCCTGTAAACCTCTTAGTGGCCAATCTTCAGATAAAGGGCAACCAAATGTGGGGACAAAGGTCCAAAAATAGGGACATATTTTCAGTACAGCTCTCATAAACCTAGAAAGTTGATAGAGGAACAGGGTTTGTGTTAACATACGTTTTCTGAAGGAATTATAAGTCTGAAACTCAAATGTATGCCATTATTTAATGACTTAAATCCTGAGATCATCCCACTGATTTGCAGAAAACCATGAATGTTATGAGGAGCAAAACAAAATTATGAACCAAACATCTGGACAGTCTGCAAAAATCTGGATAGTTGAGAGGTATGCACACACTTCAACCTCTTCCATCAAGAAATATGGTTAAAGCCATGAAATAAATGTGGGACAAAGGTCCCAAAATAGATCAAATCTAAAACATATTGCACATGCAGACCTAGAAAGTTGATAGAATGACAGGTAGTGCATTACCAAATATGAATCAGCATTATTATTAATATATGTAAATAAAGTGGTTGTATTACATTTATTTTTTCTGTTTTAAGTGAAGTTTAAGCATAGCTGGTGATGCTTTGTTTAAACATCTTATAGGAGATAAATACAAATATATAGCTAATATCCTCAATGGTCCAATAGTATAGTAGTTAGAGTTCCAGCTTTGCATGCAGCAGTTCACAGTTCGAGTACCAGGATAGGCCTTTCATGTTTACATGGGAAAGCATTGTTAAATTCTTTTTTTTTTTCTGAAATGATGTAGCAATTGATATTTGTTAACCAGGGTAGTGTAGCTTGTCCAAAATTGAAGTGTCAGTGGATATAATATGTGAAATCACCCATGTAAACACAAGTGTCCTATACAGTATATTCACATCCCAAGGAAATGTAATGAAAGCACATAGGGGGGTGTCATGTAAATTAAATATATGCATTTAATATGTCAGTAATCATTAATTAATTTGCAATTCTGAAATATTTCTAAAATGAGAACTGAGTAATGCTTAGACAGTATGAGCATTGCTTAGAAGAGTGGATTTGTACAGTGCTAAGCACTGCTCAGCATTTTCCCTTTTAAGCACTGCTCAACTCAGCTTAGTGGGTTCGTGCACTACTGAGCTATGCTCAGCATTTTCAAAAATGGTCCAATGATGGCAAAGGGTGGGAATATGGCCTTATTTAAACCACACAGGTGGGAATACAGCCAGAACCTTTTGTAGTTTGATCTCTGCAGGAACTATGTCTGGCATTGGAGAAGGAGCACGCTTTCTGGTGCAGTGCTGGGGCATCTGGAAGTCCAGGGTCATGGCTGGGCTTCTTGTTAAAGACCATGACCACTGACTACTGCAGGGCCAGTACCAGGCTCAAAGTACAAAGCGGCGGCCTGGGACTGTCTGGCACATGATCTAACCAGTGCTACTTTAATCCCACCAACTGATGAGCATGTGCAGCATCATTATGCAAACCTAAAGCATAGGAATGGGGTGGTGTTGGCTAAACAGATCCAAGAGGCTTGAGATGGGGATGGCCCAGTAGTGAGTAAATATCTCACCCCATATCAGTACCAAAATCTAACCTGAATATGTGATAGACATGTTTGTTTAAAATGTGCTTTTTCCCCTACAGCTGCAGAAGAAAGGACTAGCAATCTTGAGGCCCATGCTGACAGATTGGCGAGGTTGCAATGCCAGTCTGGAGAGTACCGTTTTATCTTTCATTATATAGTGTAATAAATAAGAAGGAGTACATTGTTTACTGCCAGTAGGTATGATGTGCTCTGAGTGTACTGAATAAATAAATAAAGTTTGTCAGACCAATAGTGATCTACAGGATAACCAGTAGTACTGAATGTAGAATATCAACTTTAAGAAAGCACTGTGCCATGCTACTCAAATAAAGATTTGTACCACAAAATGTTGTGTTTAATCTGGTTTGTGTAAAACAAGATATAAATGACAGTGTATCCCCTGCTGCATTGCCATGTGTTAACCTTTGCATTTAGGATTGATGTAGTCCTGAATGTAGTTATGCTGATGCAGGCAAGTATGAGAGTGTAACAGGTGGGGACTGCAAATATATGATGTCCAAATGATTATAGGTCAGGTATGCAACCCAGCACCCTGCTATACTCTGTACAGATCACACGTATTCACATCTACTAGGGGTTAAATGTTTAAACCTGCTTTAAAAGGTTTAATACACAGTACAAGAATCATCTGTCAGGCATGTATGTTCAACTGTCACTACAGTCTTTGGTAACACTCCAATTAGATTACAAGGTCAGACTGTCTAACAAAGTGAGTATTAGGCAGAAATCAATCAAACCACAAATAGTGGTTCCCCAGTAGCTCACTATATTGAGAAATAGAGATGTTTTTAATTTTTGCAAACACATACCATGGTTTGAATCCAGGTTGTGGAACTAGGATGTGTAAATACTTACAGATAAGTAATCCTGAATATGTGCACAAATAGTCAGGTAGTGTTAACAGATATTTTCTCCACAGGTTTTACAGGTAAAGAAATGATTGTAGTAGATGTATGATGGGTATACTAATAAAATTTGTGTCCAAATGTTCCAGTATCCAACCCCATGTCTGCAAAAGACAGCAGGATAGGTACATACACTATGCACTCTTCCTGATACATGTCTGTCAAGTGTCATCCTCTCATGGCTAGTGATCACTGTTGCCAATAACCTTGGACACAGACATGACTCTAGTTGAAAAATGCCAGTAGCACACTCACACATCAGTGCAGGCTATACCTTGTTAGTTATATATGTAACTCTGACATGTATGAGTCCCCCCCAGTCATGTACCCAGAATACTCACACTTTGCCCCATACCATTCCAGCTTGACAGTTTAACAGTTATGCATGTGCTATAGAAGCTATGGGCCACAGGTAGATGTAAAATGAGGGCAGACCTGTAGAGTATTGAGCAGTACCGTTGTGAAAAATAGAAGCCTATACAGTTGTCAATGGACTGTTCTCTCCCACCCCCACCCCTTATCTGCACTAATAATTATTATCCATATACTATGGGTATGTTGTTCTCAAAATCTAATGTTGGGACTTGTGTTTGATTATTGTTCATAAAATTAATTGTTTACATATTAACATACCTTGTTTAAATACCATTGTTGGTGGCCTGTTGCCACGCATTTAACTGGCATTCTGTTAAAATTCTAACTGTTATTCCTTATATGCACATGTTCTATCTGCTATGCAGTTGTGTGAATTCCACTGTTCTGGGTTAAATGGAACACCCATGCATGCTGTTATAAGTAACTTTGAAATGTTTTGTTCATGAATAACCAATACATTTTGCAAAACCTGAACACCATAGCACATTTGAGAAGGCCGATCCTGGGGGATCCATCTGTCCTGCCTCATCTGGCCAAGGCACCAGGGCCCAGCATGTCTGGAGCCCACCCTGAAACTGCCCCCTTCACTGGTTCTGCAACACCCTCAGGTGGAACTGCCTCAGGAGATGGGGCCCGTCCCCCCCTGGGTGTGGGCGTGAAGAGGAACCAGTCACTTGCAAAAGGTTTTGGGGTATGGTGCGTAGTGACATTCACTCAGAGTTGGATGGAAACCTGCACCGGATCGAGTGTAGACTGTAGCACCTCGAGGGGCAGCCTGGTCCTGTTGTCCAGCCCCCAGCACAGCCACCTTCTGGGCTGTGAAGCTGCAGTGGTGACTGCCCATGGGTGGGGATCTCAGCCCCACTGTATCCATTTTGGGGCTCATGGGCCTTTGATTCCCAACCACCCTCCTTGTCCAAGGTGTTTACCCCCCTAATGTGTCATATACTGCCCCTGTCTGCTGTCTTGTGTGTCTTGTCTGTCTGTGAATGCAACATATCCTACCCAACCTATCTCCCTAATCATATCTACAGCCTTTCTCAAACATCCCACTCTCACCTTAAAAAAGGGCAGCTTTCTCACAAAAAAATCATTGCTCCATACATAGCTCTACATTTTACCCCCATGTACAGTGACATAAATCAATCTTCCCTCAAATTACTCTACAAATGTATGTTGCCAACACCCCTCCACGTGGGGTGTGAGGCTGTAAATTTCATATTTTCCATATCATTCACAGTTGTTGCTGAAGAAGAAATGTAGATCTATGGTCCTTTCCTACACCCTCCCTGCACATCCCTAGCTACTTTTCTTAATGTTTTACCCCCTGCATGCCTCCATTTCACCACTTTCATATCAACCTTTTTTATTTTCTTTTTTTTTTAAATTATCGTGGGTTTAAGCAGGAATATGCAGGGTTAAGTGAAGCCAAGTAGGTCTAAGCACCTTTGGCATCGCTTAGCATCACGCAAACCCACACAAACCTGCTTACAGTTGCTTAAAACTGCTTTAATCACTCTGTCTCAATCGGCCTCTTTTCTTTACCGCAACAAAAGAATCAGCCCTGGCAGGTCCCAAACCCAGGACCCTTTGCACTACACTCAGAGCAATACACAGCTATGCCATATGAGCTGTGGAAGTTTATAATGCTTTTACAAACATATCATGCAATGCAGTCATTTAACATAAGGGGAAATATACACATCCTTAGCAAGTCTTAAACCCAGGAACCTGTGCATTCTAGTCACAGCAGCTACCATAACTCCACAGGAGTTGTGACAACTAGTTATGCTTCTGTAAATATATCATACAGGATGGTCATCCAACATTAGGGAAAAACCTGTGGAATTAGTAATTTTTATATATATATATATATATATATATATAAATATATATATATATATATATATATATATATATATATATATATATATGTGTGTACATACAGATATAGTTTTATATATATATATATATATATATATATATATATATATGTTTATATACCTATTAATGCAAGAAATCTAGACAAATCTTGACAAAATGGGGGACAAAGGCCAAAAAATAGGGACATATTTTAAATATGGGTTTTATAAGCTTAGAAAGTTAGTATCATGGTTTGTTTTAACATATATTTTCAGAAAGATTTCAACTCTGAAACACAAATAATTGCCTTTATTTAGTGAAGTCCATGCTCACATCTTCCCAGTGATTTGTCAGAAATCCACAACAGTTATGGGGAGCAGACCAAAAATATGAGACACACATGTGGACAATCTATGAAAATCTGGACATTTGAGAGGTATGATTGGAGTCATGAAACATAAGGGAAAGAAATGAGAGCTGCCAACCAATTCACACAGCACCTTCTGAACTACAGTTAGTTCAACACAACACTACACCAAATCAGCTCTGGGTAATTGTTCATGCATTTACACATATATCATGCACTATAAGGAAGTAATTGTAGGGAAAAACAGACCGGTGAGAAATTGTCTACCCACAACCATTTGCACGACAGACACAGCAACATACCAGTAAGCCAACTGACCTCTAGAGTATAATGACTATTTGAACAAACATATCCTGATTGCCAGTCACACACTACTCCTATACATACTGTCCCAAGTCACAGTGTATTTGGAATCCTGAGGTGTTAAGGGACATGTCTCAGTCTGCCCCTACAAATATATTCAGCTAATAGACCACTAGCAACTGTAGCAGCATTCACAGTCAGATGGAAAATTATCTATTAAACTCAAATCTACCCCTCTCCCTACTCAGCCCAACAAACATTTACATACTACACTGCTACACAATCTTGACAGTCTGTTACCAATGGCCAGACATACATACCTCTGAACTGTACAGATTTCCACAGAATGGCCAAGGTTTGGGACCATATTTAAGGCCTCTTCTTCATAACATTTCTAGGATTCTGCTAATTCACTGGGATGATATCAGGAGTGAAGTCACTAAATAATGATATACCATACCTCTGAACTCCTTAGTACAAGACATTTGGACAAAGCTTGACATACTTGGGGACAGAGGCCCAAAAAATAGAGACATATATTAAATAATGGTGTTATAAACTGAAAACTAACTGGAGTGACAGGGTTTGTTTTAACATAGATTTTCTGAAGGACATGAAGTCTGAAACACAAATGGATGTCATTATTTAGTGACTTCAATCCTCAGATTATCCTAGTGATTTCCAAAAACAAAAAATGTCATAGGAACAGACCAAACATAAGAGGCAAACCTCTGGACATTCTGTGGAAATATGTACAGTTGAGAGGTATGTCATATACATATCAGTGTCAGACTTCAAATCACACAGAAAATTCAAGTCCAGACAGACCCTGTTAATCTAGCAATTTTCTAACTGTATAACAGCAATACTTACAAGCTGTCCCTAATTCTGTAACATTCTCCCCCATTGTGTTGGGCTTTCTCCACATTTCTTGTTCTAAGAGGTATTTCCACATACCCTCTGTGATACTGTAGCTCCCACACCTCCATAATTTCCTCCTCACAGGCAAGGAAAAGGGACAAGACCCACATGAAGGACCTAATTATAGTACTGTGTTGCCATGCCTTTGACTAATGGAAAGACAACACAGCTGTTCTGGATGCAATTAGCAAGTGGGAGACACCAGTTGGTGGACATGCTATCACCTACTCATGAGCATTGTGATGCCCATGCCCTGGCTCAGCTATCAAGGATCCAAAATCCTCACCACTAACACCAGTGAGGGGTTTCTCATATAGGAGAAAGGGATAACAAATACACACAGTAAAGTGCAATTTCCCTTAAGAACACACATAGATCACAGTCAGTCTGGGGCTGGTCACTCCCTTGCTCTCCAGGTCACCAATAAGACTTCTCACTGGCACAGCTATAGGGTCCAAACCTCAGCCTAGTGGGTAAGCTAAAACCTCCAGCACCCTCTCTGTCCAACCAGTGCTTTGTTTCTCTGCCCAAGTAGCTCACACACACACACACACACACACACACACACACACACACACACACACACACACACACACACACACACTTTGAGAACAGTTTATACAACCACACTGACACTCCTAGGGAAGGCTGACACAGATTCTCCAGCTGTGCTCATTCTTCCCAGATTATATGGTAGTACCAGTTCCCACCACCCACTAATATTTATCAGCTACTCAAAGGCCCTTAAAAGGGTGTCTAGTTATTACTGTGCAATATTATTATCCAATTAGTAGTATAGCCCAGGGCTAAATCTATTGAAGTGGCTTTGTACAGTTTTACCAATGGCATGCAAGTACTCTAAAGAGCTTAAATTATCTCTACAGAAATAGCCACAGTTGAAAGGGTTTAAAAATATTTAATAACAAATAGTCAAAACACAAGACAATACTTTTACTACACGGTGCTAGTCAAGAGTTCAGAGATCACAGAGAAATACTTAAAATAATTCAGTAGTACAGTTCTAACATCACAGAAAAAACACTTAGTCTAATCGTTCTAGTTTCTAGCTATTTCTAAGAGAAAACACAAGTCTAAGATAAACTTACATATACAGCAAGACAGTGCTGATCAGTTGGATGGTCAAGACAAAAATTCTTCATGCTCTCTGATTCTCTCTGTTTTTAAAATCACATTCCTGGTTCACATTACATCATTCTTCACACTTCCCTGTGTTACATTACATCATTCTTCACACTTCAGAAACTACATTTATATTCTTCACCTCTGGCCTGAAACCAGAGCAATAAAGGACATTTATGCATGCACATTCTGGCCATTAACTCTGGCCTTAAAACAATAGGCAGGATGCCCCACTCTAGACTCACTGGCTCCGAGTCCTAACACCAAAGGGTCACAACATGCTTTACTTGGTTAGTAGAGTGCACTGTTTTTACATTTTTTCCAGTTCCACATGTAACACTATTTTTGCCATTTAGGACAACAAGCCTGTGGTTCACATTAATATTTACAGATGACAGAATTAGTTCCAAAATTCTATCTGGCTATGCTGGCAGCATTCATCTATCTTCACCCAATCTTCACAAGCATCACCTACAAAAGGCAAGCTGCTGCCTATGCAAAATAGGTCTGAACCTTTCTACGCAAAGACAGATTGCAACTACAGAAACCTACATATCTGCATTACTCTGAGAAAACTGTGCAGCACTATAACAGGTATGTCAGGCAATTAAGCATGTAATGGAATGCAGAAGGGGGATGCAATAATGGGAAATAGGAAGTTAAAAAATAGGTCTTAACAAGACGTGCTGGACTGACATGTTGCTGTCCAGCACTTATGGCTATCCCTGCTAGGTCTGTCTGCAGTGACATAGATCACAGTTCTGGCCCCTGAGAAACCCCAGCAAAGGTCAACTCACATATGACTACTACTGAAGTGTCTGTTGTACAATACTGACTGTGACACTGCCAGACCAGCTACCTGGGATGTTGTAAATATTCATATGTCACTTGTGAATGCTACTATGATACATATGCTTGTCTTACAAATGTAAGAGACCTATAACGGATATGTGCATAGTGAACAACTGGCACAGAAGTGTGTGTGGAACTGTATGCTATATACTGAGCTCATACCTTTCAACTGTCCAAAGTTTTGCAGACTGACCACATGTTTGCCTCATATTTGTATTCATTGTTTCATACATTTGTGTTTTGTCTGACAAATCATTGGCAAATCAGTAAAGACTGAAGTCATAACATAATAGGATACATTTGAATGTCAGATGTCATATCCTTCAGTGTATTCCTGTGAATGCAAAACCTAATTTCCTATCAACTGTCTAACTTTGTTATGGCAATATTGATAAAGTGTCGCTATTTTGGGGCTTTTGCCCCCATTTATGTGTGCCTTTGTCCAGATGTCTTGCTCTAACAGGTTCAGAGGTATGACTGAGCTACAAGAGTGTAAACACAGTGTGCCATACTGACAGAGAAGAGAAATCTAGATCAATAATTACCTGTGCACATGTATGTGGTAATAGTAGTAGCTGGAAGCCTCAAACATACAGACATGAGGTGCCAAACATCAGGTAGATATGCTGTACTTGTTTTACAAATGTGTACACTTAGTCTCAGGGCATCAAACAAACATAAATATGTACAGCTACAGGTTGTTGTATTGCCTTGAAACCAAAATAATTACTGGTTTGATTATAATTACTAGGTTATAATTGGAAAAGTGTTTAACTGTGTTATGACTTTGTGTCCAAGCCTACACCAAACATCTATATGAGCACCTACATAGCTATATGGAATCAGCAATACCCGAATGGACAACATCATCTCCTCCAAGGTAGATTAAACCTCTTCAGTGAACAGCAGCAATACACAAACTTCATAATCAGTGGAAATATTGGCTGTACAGGGCCAAAAAAGAGCAGGTGCCAAACTGGAAGCAATCTCACCTTTGTCTGAACAAGCAAATAATGTCACAGGTGAATTATTCTAAGGCTAACTTTGAGTGCAAATTGGACACATCCACCAAGGCCAATCAAAAGGCCTTCTGCACATTTGTCTGCAATCCCAGAGGCAACACCCAAATCTGCTCTGTACTGGTGGTCAATAACACCAAATACACATACGCCATAGATATAGCCAGCCTGCTGCAGACAGGTTAAGTGAAAACCTCACCCCCTGTCCTCCCATCAGTAAAGGTGGACATGCAGAGCACCTACCCCCTTCCCCTCATCATCAGGGAGCAAGTCCATAATGTCTTCTCAAGGCCAACAAACTGAAGTTTCCATGGGGCCTGATAACATCCCTGGCTGCATCCTACATGAACTCAGGCATGAGCTCACAGCTCCATTACACACTGTAGTCAAACAAGGCTGCAGCACCAGTGTTACTCCATCTCCATGGAGGACAGTCACTCCACTATCACTCCTCTGCACAAAGGTGGAGCATCCACTGACCCAGCCAGTCATATGCACATCAGCCTAATTAGCCTGATCTGCAAGAATATGGAAGGCATTATCAAGGACCTTATAAACAGGGACATCGGCAACCTCAAAATATTTGAGCCAACACAGTTTGGTATTATCAAGGGGAGATCAGGCCTGTTAATCCTGGTCAACTGCCTTGAAGCAGTCAACAAACACATGGCTGAGGGGAAGAAAGTGCATATGGCCTACCTTCACCTAGCCAAAGCCTCTGACAATAATCCCCAGTTGGCCATAATACAAAAGTCTACACAGCTAGGCATCAACCTGTTTGTTACCATATGTATAGCTAACTGGCTCAATCATAGTACCCACTCAGTCAAAGTAGTGGAAGCCACCCCTAGTAGTAGACCCTTAAAGAGCGGTGTACCCCAGCGATCTGTCTGGGGGCTTCTACCATTTGGGATATACTGTTCTGAGGTGCAATACAGAACCAGTGGTGTGTGGCTGACCAGGTTTACAGATGACTGCAAACTGGCCACTGTCTTACATCCCCCTAGTGATGTGAGCATCCTCCAAGAGGCTCTTACCCAAATTAATGACTGGTGCCAGAAGCATTGCCTCAGACTGAATGTCATGGAATGCATCATTATCCCTGCTGTGGTAGATGTCATCCACACTAGTTATGACAGTAATAACAATGTACTGAGCATGCAATCAGACATGAGACAACTTTTGCACCAAGGTCGATAGCAACCTGACAGTTTCCCACTGCATTAGCACCATTGTACAGAAGGCTGTCTACATGGCCTACTTCACAAATAAGGGTATGTTATCCAGGAACCAGGAGGCCATAGCATCCCTGTACTCCTCCCTTATCAGACCCTTTGCCAAGTACAATGGCTCATTTGGCATGTACCTTGCCAACCACATGCAGCAGTTGCAGAGACCACAGACATTCCCTGACCAGGAAAATCCAGGGTCTGCAACACCTATCCTATACAGATAGGCTGAAATCCATGTCACTCTACTCAGTGTCATACAGACTGACCATATGTGATGTGTGTCTGGCTAACACGGCCATTCCCAAACCAGCCTTGATGGAGTTTATGCACATCTGCAAGATAAACCCCATTCTTGCAACCCAGACGCAAGGCCCTCACCTGGTCTGTGACATGAATAGTACTTGTTGGCAGGATAGATTTGTGTCTCAAACAATACACTGTCTGTCAAATACACTCTCTCCATTTCTAGCAGAGTACCTTTCAAGCCTTCTTTAAGAAGAAGCTGGGTGACTGCATGGGAAACACAAAACACACCCCTGGGATCCCACCTGTGTCTCAGCTGGACAGGGGAAACAGGTGCTGACTTTGGACAAACATCTGGGCTAGGCTTATGAGGACATCCGGGCCAATAGCCTAGTATCATCCTCTGAACCTATGCACCTAGTACTTTACATGTTTCCTGTATGTATTGCAGACTATCCTGCAATGTTGTCATATATGAATCCCTGTGAGTCTGAACTGTGTAGTTACTGCATTGATAGAGTATTGTCTTGTTACTTTATTAGTTATTGTCACATACCATTACCCTTTGTCATTGTGTCTGGTCTGCATAGCACTAATTCAGATTTAAGAGTACTTGAATGTGCACACGGAGACACTGTATAGCTCACTCCAGTAGCCTTAGTCTTGCTCACACTTACCATTTTGCTAATAGGCTCATCACACAATAGGATTTGTCACCCTTTGTTGAGGGCCTTACAGCTGCTGTTAAAGAGATGGATTGTGGCAGTCTGAACTACCTTACAGTATGGGCTGAAGGGCCCATAGGCATCAAAGTTGTGCCAGACGTTAACAGGAGTGTGGAGTGTGCGTGTGTGTGTGTGTGTGTGTGTGTGTGTGTGTGTGTGTGTGTGTGTGTGTGTGTGTGTGTGTGTGTGTGTGTGTGATTCAAAACTCAAATAGCAAAGTATGTGTGTCAGCTATTTGGCCAGGAACCCGAAGTACTGGTTGGACAGAGAGGGTGACAGATATTTTGGATTTACTGCTCTGCTCAGATGGTAACCTCATAGGTGTGCTGATGTGGAGTGTTATTGGGGTTGTGTAGAGAGGGAGAAACAATCCCCACACTGACTGTGACCTCTGTTTGCTCTGAGAGGTAACTGTCTTTTAATGTGTGTGTAGTTGTCATCCTGCCATTGTGTACATCCATCACTGGTGGTAGTGGTAGAGAATTTAGACTCCCTGATGATTGGACCAGTGCAGGGGTGACACATTGACAGTACGTTCTGGTGGATACAGATGGCACATCACATCATGTACTGTCATTGAGTCCCTCTCAGTCTGACAATGTCATACAGGGTTATTTCACAGATTGTACAGGTCTTCTTGACCATTCCTGACATACTCTGCATAGGTGAGTGTGTACTCCGCACCTGTATCTGATTGCATCACACATATGGCTAGCATACCTGGTGACCCCTGCAGCAGGAGAGCAAGTTATAGGTAGTAATAGTGGGTGGATGCTGGCACTGGGTCAGCAGCGATGCATACATACTGAGCATACAATGTAAGGGAATGAATATAGTACCAGACACCTAGGTATCATCACTGTGCCCCCAGGGGTCTGACATGCCACAGACACATTTCCCAAACTATGTGGACAAAAATCCTGTATTGTACAACTGGTGTGCAGAAATGCACATTTGAATGGTAGTGGGATCTACATCTCTCAGGCACATGTACACATTCCACAAACATCAGGGTGCTGAAGATGTCAGACACCTATGAGGAGGTCACCCTACAACACATACGCACTGTTCTCAGTTATCGTGCAGCTCAGATGTTCCTGGAATGTCCACATGCACCTGTAAGATCAATCATAATACTACCAGAAGGAATGAAACACCAATCCACGAAGTATCCTTTAGCGCTTTTGTCTTTAATAAAAACTTCATCAGAATAAATAACACCATAACTAACCCTCCTTATATACATAAAACAATCAATGACATCATAATTAATTACCCTAAATACACAGTAATTGTATCACATTCATAAGTGTAAAAATGTTGCATTCATAAGTATAAAAATATCACTTTAAAAATTCAATGTGTTTTATAAATAAATGAATTAGATAAATATATTTATATTTGTAAATAACCTTCAGCTTTTAATCTTAAAATAGAGCTAATAGAGATGTTACTATTCAAACCTGGTTCTTGCATGGCATTAGTTCTTAACTGCCACCTAAGTTAGATATATTTATCTAATTCATTTATTTATAAAACACATTGAATTTTTGAAGTGATATTTTTATACTTATGAATGCAACATTTTTACACTTATGAATGTGATACAATTACTGTGTATTTAGGGTAATTAATTATGATGTCATTGATTGTTTTATGTATATAAGGAGGGTTAGTTATGGTGTTATTTATTCTGATGAAGTTTTTATTAAAGGTGAAAGCGCTAAAGGATACTTCGTGGATTGGTGTTTCATTCCTTCTGGTAGTATTATTAGTTTGTGTGTTTTTGCAGTTACATGGTTTGGCGTGATATGGAAGGAGTAGACGGAGCGGATCCACCTACTGTTATGTCTTTGGCAACCTCGCTGAATACTTTGAATACCACTGTTGCTAACCTCGTTCAGCTTGTGGAGAAGCTGAGCCAGCGAAAGGACAGCGTTCACTCTAACAACAACCCTCAAGGCTCTAATTTTCAGGTCGCTAGCCCTAGCATTGCTGAGGGTAATTCCAGTATGTTTGGTATTACACCAGCTCAACGGTTTCAATCTTCGAACTCTACCCTTCAAGGGTAGAGATGATGAACGGACTTCTGGTAACCCGAGCACATCTAGGAGGGACACTTCCAGTAATGAACGCAGATCTCTTAGTCAATGGCTTGAAGGGGAACGTGAATGGCGTTCGGCGCCAGTTAACAACACCAAAGCAAATGGCACATTGGACAAACAACTAAATCTGTTTGAAACATTAAGCAAAGACTATCAAAAGTTACAATTAGAGAACAGCTATTTGCGCGAATGCAAACGGAGGGAACAGATACCTAAAGGGCTTCGATTATGGCGTTATCCCACAGGAATTGACAAGGACTCTGAACTTTTTTTGGAACTTATTCAAATGTTTAATCGCCATGGTTGTGAATTTTTGGAATGTCTTATCAAAGATAATGACAGGAAAATGGTAACTTTACTTGACAAAATTAAAAGTATTAACAACAGTATTAAAGCTGACTTATTGTTTGATGTTAAAAAGTTGCAGTATGATAATATTTTTAAAAGTATTGATTCTTATATTGCTGACTTAAAACATAAGAAAGAAGGTAAACTAAAAAGAGATGAAAAGGAGTATGCACAACATAGAGCGTACCCGCCCCCACCTAGAAGCCAATTTAAGGGCAAAAACTATTATGACAATAGTGAAAACAATGATTTTGAATTTAATGATGATGGGCAGACCAACCCTGACCCTTTAGAATTCCCCCCTCTGAGGAGGTCAGAGCGACTAAGGAACAGAGAGGGGGTATGAATTACTACAACAACAATTACAGGGGGAGGGGGAGAATATATTAACGCATGTATTTGATGAATTTGACGTGTTAAATTACTTTAATTTTGGAAACAGTTCAGTGGAAATTGTATGTAACAAAAGCAATGACTTTAAAATATACAATTACAGTGATACTATACTTCACAATGATGTTGCAGATGTGTTTGACAAAGGTTTATCTTTTGTCCCAAATAATAGAGCTTCTTTGGATGATACTTTAATTGATTTAAAGCTATATACAAGAAAATTGAATTTTCAATTCTGCTTTAAAGACAGTCCATTAGAAAGTAGTAATATACATCTTAACAAAAGGCCAAGTGTATTTAACCCTCCCCTTTGTCCTATTATACAGATTTTTGAAAAACTGTGCGAATATGATATCAGGGAAACATTTAAACGTACAAGGCATAATGCACATGCTCATGATAAAATAATAAAACATTTGAATACAAAGGAGAGAGAGTTAATAGATAAGTTGTGCAAGAATAAAGGTTTAAGAATTTTGAAACCAGATAAAGGGGGTGGGTTGGTCATTATGAATAAGAACTCATATATTGACAAACTATTAGGTATTTTACATTCTGAGACATATTGTCAAATTAGCATTAATGAGAAGAATATTCTATATAGAAAAGTGGATATTTTACTGGAAGAGCTTCTTATGAATAGACAAATATCCTTAGAGGAGTATTCATTTATGGACGTGAAACATCCGAAAATACCTACAATTTTTGGAATTCCAAAAATTCATAAAGATTTAGAAAATCCTTCCCTTAGACCCATTGTCGATGCTAAAGCATCTAAGACATATTGTATTGCTAAATTTATAGATATACAACTCAAAAATATTCTTTCAGATTGTAATTGGATTGTGAAAGACTCTTGGGACCTATTAAGAAAAATTAACAGGAATATGTATGATGAAACACTGATTTTTGTAACAATAGATGTGAAGGGTTTGTTTTCAGGAATTCCACACAACATTGGTATTGAATGGTTTTATACATTTTTGTGCCATCATACTAGGTTTTCACACGACCGTATCCTAACTATTAGAAGCTTGATGGAGTTAATTTTGGAAACTAATGTAATAGTATTTGAAGAACAGCTTTTTAACAGTATAAGGGAGTTGCTATGGGGGCCATATGTGCCCCTATTTTTGCTAATATTGTTTTAGCATTTTGGGAAGAGGAATACATATTTAAGAGTCCCTTTGCAAAATATTGGACCTATTATGGTCATTACCTAGATGACATTATTATCTTATGGAACAATAGTGAAGACATGCTTAAACAATTTTTGGTGTTTATTAATGAAAGCACTGATTTTTAGAATTTTCATGTATTACCTCAACTGACAAAATACATTACTTAGATATTTCCATTAGCAAAAATAATTTGGATAAATGTTTCGAGACAACCATATATAGAAAACCTACTTATTCAAACCCTTTGTTGCATTTTGAAAGCTTTCATCCTTTACATCAAAAGAAGGCATTAATAAAAGGACAAGGGGTAAGACTAGCCAGGATGATATCAAATAATTGTGAATTTTTGGATCAAATTAACATCCTTACTGATATGCTAGTCAAAAGAGGTTACCCTTTGGGGTTTGTAGAAAACACATTACAGGAAGTAATTCTTAAGAGAAATAATGGTTATTTTTTTTCCATTATTAGGCAAAGGTAGTGTAGTTGACCAATTAAGTGGGGGGAGTACAGTACCGAAAGCTTTTAATAAAGCTGGAAGTTTTAGATATAACCAGCAATTTACAGAGGTTAGACATATTATACAACATAATTGGAATGTATTTAATATGAATAAGGAATACACAGAGGTAGTGGGTAAGACACCCAACATTGTATATAAAAAAGATACAACCTTGAAAAATATGATAGAGAAGTCACAGGATAGCTATGATGGAAAGAAAGGTATGTTAAAATGTGGTTTCTGTATGCAATGTCAACATATTATGGAGGGAACTGAGATTTACATTCCAAATTATGGGAAATATGTATATAAGAAAAAATATTCATGCAACAGTAAGACAGTGGTATATTTAGCCAAGTGTTCCCAATGTCCTAGTTTTTATATAGGCAAGACGATTAATGCACTGAGAAGTAGAATGTACCAACATTATTATGACATCAAGAAACAAGATATAAAAAACGTCCTGGCTGTACATATTTTAAACAATACAGGACATGAGTTTAAGTTTTGTATTATAGAACAAGTTACTTTAGGTGAAAGAGGCGGACCTCTTAATGACTACCTGGAGGCTAAGGAACTTAGGTGGCAGTTAAGAACTAATGCCATGCAAGAACCAGGTTTGAATAGTAACATCTCTATTAGCTCTATTTTAAGATTAAAAGCTGAAGGTTATTTACAAATATAAATATATTTATCTAATTCATTTATTTATAAAACACATTGAATTTTTGAAGTGATATTTTTATACTTATGAATGCAACATTTTTACACTTATGAATGTGATACAATTACTGTGTATTTAGGGTAATTAATTATGATGTCATTGATTGTTTTATGTATATAAGGAGGGTTAGTTATGGTGTTATTTATTCTGATGAAGTTTTTATTAAAGACGAAAGCGCTAAAGGATACTTCGTGGATTGGTGTTTCATTCCTTCTGGTAGTATTATTAGTTTGTGTGTTTTTGCAGTTACACTGTAAGATCACTCACCTATTTGTGGTATGTAGGCTTGAATACATGGTACTGTAATGCTGCCTCTAGGGGATAACCAGCAGTCGATGACACTGATGTGTGTGGACACATAAGAACATAGTCTGTCACAGCAGACATGCTACTTAACATATTCCAAGTACCATACCAGGTTATTAGGCTGTGGGCCCGAGCAGCCATATCCCGAGTTCACATGTTAGCCCATGTGTATGCAAGGCAACAGCTAATGTCCCCATCCAACAGGGACACAGGTGGTATCCCAAGGGTGTATGTGCTGTTAGCATCCATTTCACCATGTTACCCCTGCAAAGGTGTAGGAAGCTACTCTGCCTGATTTGGACAAGGTGCCCATTCCCCCACAGGGTGAATGTGTATGACACACATCCAAGCTGCCAACAAGGCCAGTCCAGGTCACTCACCTCATATATTTTAAAATTCAATACATTGGAACCACTAGGGTTAAATAAAAATAGTGATTGGAAATATGTAATTTAATTTAATTAGCTGTGGGTGTGACTTGTTAATTTTATCTTTATATTACTATGGTGTTTTTTATGGTTTTTTACTCTTTGAAGGCTGTATAGCCAAGACGTAAGCTAATAAATTCTGTGGTGCATTTTGGCTTGCTTGTTGCTTGTGGTATTTTTCTCTTTATCTTGTGCTTTGTGGTATTACCACTCACCAAGTGGAGGCTGCTTGTCTGTGTGTGTGTGTGTGTGTGTGTGTGTGTGTGTGTGTGTGTGTGTGTGTGTGTGTGTGTGTGTGTGTGTGCGTGTGTGTGTGTGAGTGCATGTGTATGCATGTGTGTGCTTACAGAGTGCAACATGACCTGCACTCATACAGCAGTCCCAGCAATGTGGAGTGCGTGATTGCCTGGCATGCCAGACTGAGGTAACTCTTGAGGGTATGCATAACACCTGGGAGGGTGTACGGTAAATGTCTGATGGGCTAGTATGCCCTGTTAGGGAACTTCTGTGATGTCCCCAGCTGCGGCATGTGCTGTCTGATGTGAATGATGAATGGAGGATTATGCACATTAATGGTCCTCATTGGGGGGGATCAGGAGTGCAATGCATGCCATAATGCCAGTATGGTGAAGCTACCCACACATACTGAGCTGATAGATGGCAGGGGTATGATGTGGGTGTTAGCGGCGAATAGTGCTAGCAAATGTGGATGTGCAGGATCTGTACATAATGGTGCCCAATGTATGAGGTCCTGTGATGTGTTTCCCTGTTCATGTCTTTCAGGTGGAATGTCTCGACAGTAGCAGCAACCATTTTCAGATGCTGAGACTGCAGCAATCATAGATGCCATAAGACTGCATCACACAGTGATGTTTTGGAAGGAGAGACAGCAGCTGCAACAGCAGACCACCCTGTGTTCAGACCTAGTGACCACTGTGAACAATCTGGGGAAGCAGGGCTGAACCTATGCACAGGTCAGGCACAGAGCTAATGACTTAATCCACCATGCCTGGCTAAGGGTGGCTGCTGTGGCCAGGGACCAGACAGCCACAGGTGGGGGTCCTGCTACACTTCCCCCACTTACACCAACAGAGGGGTTCCTTGCCAACCTTGGGGCAGCCACCAGACCTCAGAAAACCAAATGATTCTATGCCATGGCGGTTGGTGGCAGACAGTCAACAGGCAAGGAGCATCCGGGTATGGCCCCAGTGGACATCACTTCAATACGTATCATTCATACTGGTACCCTTGGAGTATCTGAACACATATGTCAGGTCAAACTGCATTTGTGGGTGGGGTTTTGTAATGCACACAAGTGCACATCTATTGTGAATAACAGAAAATTATGCAGTATCAGAGCTTGTACTGTACATGTTCAGAAATGCATCATTTATCCTGTACCGATGCCACGTGAATGTGCTGACAATAACTCTCCCCCTCAAATACATAGGTCCCACTGGTCTGGCTGGAGAACAGCTGCCTGAAGCCGGTGAGTATGGAAATGTCTTGTTGTGGCGGTCCAATACACTAGGCATGTTAAGGGCATGCATTCTTCCATGCACACAACTGTTACTCTTAGCCATATTGCAATATGTACGTGTTCACTTGTGGTGGGATTAACTGCAGTGCATCACATTGGACATCACAGGAGCCTATTGGCAGGAGCTGTAATATATTGGCACATACATTTGTGTAGGTGTTACCACTGTGCTATATTCTTTACAAGGGTGCAGTGTGTGTTAAGTAAAGGTCCATCACATAATACCACTCCTCACGTATCTCAGAGGTGTATATTAGTAGCAACATTAAGTGAACATATCTGCACTGCATATTATTGAGGGCCTGACCAGAATGTGTCTGTTGTGGTCTGATTGTGTGTTGTGCATGTCATCATTCAGAAATTGTGTGGTCTGTGTAATGCCTTTGTGCCACCTTATTGTATGTGTGTGTGTGTGTGTGTGTGTGTGTGTGTGTGTGTGTGTGTGTGTGTGTGTGTGTGTGTGCGTGTGTGTGCGTGTGTGTGTGTGTGTGTGTGTGTGTGTGTGTGTGTGTGTGTGTGTATGTGTGTGTGTGTGTGTGTGTATCAGCAAACATTATAGTGCAGGTATTCATTTACATCTGTTGTATTCCCCTCTCAGGTGAACGTGTGGGTTAGGGTCTCTCCTCCTCACAACTTGGTGGTAATCATAGTAAGGCACAGGTGGGGTTGTCAGGGGCTGAATCTGTGCCATTGGTTGGCATCCCACTTTCACCCAAAATTTCCACGTAGACAGCCAGTATGCCCCCACATACCCAGTCTCCAGCAGTCACCAATAATGGACAGTTGGAGGGTGGTGGATGAAACAGGTTAGTGTAGTGACTATGGCAAGGGTGAGAGTAGACACTAGTCATAGCCATAGAGCAGGTGAGGTCCCATACAGGCAGATGGACAAGGGTGCTTGAAGGAGGACTACTGCCCATCAAGGCCCTTTTGCAAATGTCACAGCAGGTGTCACCAGATGTATGTTTCGGTCCGTCATGGAGGCACAGGCACATTTGGAATGCAACACCAGATACTCAGGGTCATGAATGCAACACTCCCTGCCATGTGTGACATTATGCTGATGTTGTGGTTAGATGGTGGGGTGAGACATTGTCATTGCTTGACTGGGCAATGTCTGTGCTTGAGCATGTGGAGGGAGTAGGGCGTCGGCCATGTGGACATATGTCAGCAACAAGATCAGCTGACAGTCAACATGGCTGTGCACATTCACTCTCCTGTAGTGGCAGTACCACCAGCACTACAGAAGGGAGGGTACTGTCCACACCACAACAGAGCAGGCCATGGGGACATGGTTCTGGCCAGTCCCATCAGGCACATGGATCCAGCAGACAGCAGTCACCATTCAGGAGTAGTACTACATCTGGCCTTGGTCCTGGTGGTGCCAATGAGACTCCTGGCAGAACCAGTTCCCATGTACGTGGCCAGAGATGGTGAACTGTACATCTTGCCATGAATGGTCCACAGCTGTCCAACATACCTTTGTGTAGGGCAACCACATGGCTTGACTGTATGCATACAAACACTCACACATGTCTATCACAGGCAGGTCACCACCAGACACACCCAGCTTCTCTGCATGGCCCAGTTGAACAAAAACCCCTCCAGACACACACACACACATGCACACACACACACACACACACACACACACACACACACACACACACACACACACACACACACACACACACAATGTCAACTGTATGGCCCGGCCTAGGGCTCTGGCAAACCCACACCACAGACTGTGGATGTCATGATACAAGTGCCACATCCCTGTTATCCATACCATCGAGGAAATGACATGCTAATATGCGTCTGATGCACAGGGTGAATATAGTACACTGTATAATACCATGTACAATGCTGTCTGCTGGCAATTGTTATGAGTAGACATCAAAATGTATGTACATTTGTAGCCATAATGCATTATTGCTGTTAGTACTGCTAACTGACTTTAGTCTCACATACTGTATTCTGTTTGCGTTCCAGATGTCTGTGTGTCTGCAGGCTGTGGGCCTGCTGACATTACCAGCAGTGAGTATGGGTGAGTGGAAACACAGCAACCTTTTAATAGCCAAGGTACAGCTGTATATGTACATGTTTACCAGTTGTGTATGCATGCAACAGAGTGTGAGGAACACTGGGGGCAGACAGTGCGACCTTGCATACATTCCCCTTGACACAGCCAGCTAGCCTTCTTACATGTCACCTGGGTGTTCTGTAGTACCACAAGCTCATGCATACATACAGGGTAGGCTACTTGAGTACTGGCACTAGGTCCCTCACAAGCCTAACCATTGCTTTAACCTCAACAGATTCACCTATCCTGTGGGCACCAGGTAGTCACAGGGCCTTCACATGTCTACATATTGCACACACATAGGCAACATACCATGTGTGTGTGACATTATCAAATGTGGAGTGTAGGACTAATGTGACAGTTGGCAGGACATAGCCTACCCATGGCAAATGCAGCACACATAACTTCCTCTGGTTTGCTACTATGACACCTTCTTTGTGTGACATTACCTTAGCTTACAATATTTCTCATAACATTTAGGTGCTTCTGATGTGCAATAACTGCTCTATGCAATCAGTACAGAACTGTATGACATGTTTCTTATCCTACAGTCTTGGAACCTGTTTTCACTGTTTCAGTTGTTGTCACAGGTTACACCTTGCCAAACATGGACTGCAACCTGCTGGGTGGTACAGGAATACCTCTCAACTGTACAGATGTCCACAGAATGTCCAGATTCTTGAATCATATTTTTGGTGCATTTTCTCATAAACCTGCATTTTTCTGGTAAATCATTGCCAATTCATTGTGGGCTGATGTAAAAAAATAATGGCAGACATTATGAGTTGCAGGCTTCATACCTGTCAGACTACCCATGCTAATGCAAAACCTGTTATTCTATCACCTTTATACATTTGTAAGATAAATATTACATGTGTCCCTATTATGTGGCCTTTGGTACCCCACTATTTATGGCTTTGTAAACATTTCTTGCTGTAAGAGTGTGGGAGGTGTGGGTACACATGGTGGCCAAACCTCTGACCTCTGCATATGTCTGCAAATTGTCCTGATGTCTGACACATCATTTCTTTCCATCTGTCATAAACGTGGTTTTCTGGCCTATGTTTTGGAAGTTTATGGCAGACTGACATTGCAGATTAATGATGGATATTGTGATGTAACAACACATACCCTTTGGAAGGTGCATTCAAATGCATGAACTGCTCTGCTATCTATTTCCCATGTGTGTCACAGCAATATGTGAAGGGAGTGCCCAATGTTTGCTGTTTGCCCCAGCTTCCCATATGACTTTAACCAGCTATCTTTCTGTGAGTGGCTGAGAGGCATGCTGGCACATGCATACACACACACACACACACACACACACACACACACACACACACACACACACACACACACACACACACACACACACACACAAAACAATACTGGTACATACATAACAGAAACACCATAGAGGTAATGTAGTGTTGCAGTGTCTGCCACTACTATTCAAGTGGGTGACAATTGCAGGGGCTGTTAGAATTTCCAATGGTGGGATCAGAGGCCCTTAACATGATAAAACCACCTGAATTACACACACATGGGGACATGCATTGAAACACACATGCACACAGAGTTGACACTTCTCATATTAGGTGACCCACCTATCAATTTATGTACAATAAACAGTGATATGATGATTACATACAACACAGTGCCTTTGTGTTAGAAACTGTGTGACTGTGGTTGTAAGGTGGATGACATCTGTAGGGGCTGCAACTAGGCTGGCAATGGGGGAGTTAACAGGGTGGAAGAGGCACACAAAATGGCATAACCATTGCATACACACAGTAAAGACAGCCACAGGGGATATACACACAGTAACACATACACACTTGCCAATAGATTACTAACCCTACATATCGACTTGTATGTATTATAGTGCTATGTACACGTTACATGAACCACCAAGGTTATATGCTGGAGACAAAACTTGCTAACTCTTAAAACAAATCATTTTGGGAATCCCTTTGTGGATGGTGGGATAAAACACCCAAAATAGCAACTGGTCTCATACATTGCTCTTGCATACCTGAGCAAGTGATAGATTAACAGACTTTGTATCAGCATGGTGTTTCAGACAGATATGATGTCTGATGCTGACATGTCTGTCACTACAGTAACTGTGACATATTTTGCAATGATTACTCATAAATGCCCCTTTGTTAGGGGACACATACCATATATAGGTTACACAAATCTGGATATTCCATATACATCTGTGCATATGACTTGTATGGCCTGTATAGTCAACAATCTGCATGTAATGCAGATGACATTAACTGCCTCCTTAAAGTAATGCCATGGGAAGGGAGTAAACAGGCCTCAAAATGGAATAACCGACACACACAACATCCACAGGGGATACTCTGTTCTATAGTTGCCAGTATTGGAATTAGAACCCCTACCTATCTAATTATTTGCACTATAGTATTAGAGTGTTATTGCACATGCCACAGGGTGTATAGGGCTAAAGAGTGTGCACAGGTACTTCTACAGTGAGTGACATCAGTGGGCCTTGTAAAGTTGTGCAATGGGAAGTGTTGGGTGGAACATGCTTCAAAATGGTATAACCCACACTCCCAGATAATATGGTTCTCACCCAAACACACAGCATCATAATTGCCAGTATTAAGTTTAGAACCCCTACCTATCTAGTTATTTGTACTACAGTGTTATGCAGTTACCACACATGTCACAGAGCTTATAGGGTTGAAGAGTGTCCCAAGGTACTTCTAAGGAGAATCACATCAGCAGCCCTTTTAAAGTATGGTAATGTGAAGTGTACTGGGTTGGAAATGCCTCAAAAGGCTTTAACCTACAAATATTTATACAGACACGCACATTTGCCAGCACTGAAATTAGAACCCCTGCCTATCTAGTTATTTGTGCTATAGTGTTACATAGTTATTGCACATGCCATGGAGCTTACAGGGCTGATAGCTGTCCAAAGGAACTTCTAGGGGGAATAACATCAGCAGTCCTTGTAAAGTATGGCAATTGGAAGTGTACTGGGTTGGAAAGGCCTCAAAATACTTTAACCTACAAACATGTACACACATTTATCAAAACTGAGATTAGAACTTCTGCCTATTTAGTTATCTGTACTATACTGTTACATAGTTATTGCATGCGCCACAGAGGTTATAGTGCTGATGGTTGTCCAAAGGTACTTCTAAGGTGACTGACATCAGCAGGACTGTTAAACTAGAGCAATGGGAAGTGTAATGAGTGGGAATGGCCTAAAAATCTTTAAACTACAAACACACACACACTTACATTTGCCAAGACTGAGACTTTAACCCTTACCGATCTACTATTTTGTAATATAGTGATATGCAGTTATCGCATGCACCACAGAGCTTATAGGGCTGTCAAATGTCCAAAGGTACTTTTAAGGTGAATTATATCAGCAGATCTTATAAAGTATGGCAATGGGAAATGTACTGAGAGAGAAAGGCCTCAAAATAATGTAACCTACAAATATGCACACACAATTGACAGACCTGAGATTAGAACCTCTGCCTATTTAGTTATCTGTACTATACTGTTACAGAGTTATTGCACATGCCACAGAGCTTATAGGGCTGGTGGCTGTTCAGATGTACTTCTAAGGTGACTGACATCAGCAGGACTGCTAAAGTAAAACAATGGGAAGTGTAGTGGGTGAGAATGGCCTAAAAATCTTCAAACTACAAACACACACACACACACACACACTTAGATTGGCAAGGACTGAGATTAGAACCCCTACCTATCTAGTTATTTGTATTACAGTGTTATGCAAATTATCGCATGCACCACAGAGCCACAGTTGTCCAAAGATACTTCTAAGGTGAATGACATCAGCAGATCTTGTAAAGTAGGGCAATGGGAAGTGTACTGAGTGGGAAAGGCCTCATAATACTTTAACCTACAAACACACACAGACATGCACACACACACACATGCACACACACACATACACACACACACACACACACACACACACACACACACACACACACACACACACACACACACAAAGGCAGGTGATGTGATATTACAACCCTTACTTCAGTACTATTAAACAATGGAGCTCACCTTCATGCTGGCACATGCGACTGTTCACAACTATTATGCAACTGTCTGCAGCAGGACATCACTCTATGCTTTTAAGAGTATCCCTGTCTATGACTCACTCTCTATGTGTGTCTCCTTGTGTGTCTCTCTCTATTACTGTCTGTCTCTTTCTTCCCCATGTCTATATGTGTATATGCTTGCAATATTGTTATATGTTGCCCATATATATGTCTGTGATTCACATGAAAAAGATGCAGATATATCACATATGGGCCACCGACAGCTAGCTGAGGGCAATCCTTTCTAATGGGTGTGGGTAGAGTCAGTTAAGGTGTACATAGCTGTCTGTTTTAAAAATACATCTATGCACAATACAGTTATATAGTCCGATGTGGGTTTAGACATGGGCTGTAATTCCCTAAGTGTAGGAGGATGCCTAGTATGACCTTCTATAGTAAGAGTGGGACTCTATTCCAGAGTTAGTTGTACTCTGGTCCAGGGTTTTGTGTGTTATAGCCATACCTCTCAACTTGTTAGTGCAAGGCATCTGGAGATAGTCTGCAAAAATGGGGGAACAATGGGCCGAACATAGGAAGATACTGTAAATATTACTCTTATTAATGTGGAAAGTTGTTAGTGTAACAGGGTTCATTTTAGCAGACATTGTCTGACATATATGACATCTGACACTGAAATGTATTGTGTCATTACTTACTGACAGAAATCCTCAGAGCATCACAGTGATTTACCTGAAAAATACAAGATGTATGATGCACAGACTGAAATTATGAGCCAAACTTTAGACATTCCTGCCCAATCCAGCCAGTTGAGAGGTGTGGCTACAGCCAATTGGCTGATGAAGCTGTGAAAACAGTCCAGCACCTCAGTGATATACTGACTGGGGATCACTTGCTTGTGTGTTGTTCTTCTTAACTAAAAAGTCATACCCTGGTATCATACCTCTCAACTGTACAGTTTTTTGCAGAATGTCCAGATGTTTGTCACAAAATATGGGTCCATTTTTCATAAAATTGTTGTTTTCTGGCAAGTTAGTGGAACATAATTAAAGACTGAAGTTAGAAAATAATGAAAGAGCATTTGAGTTTCGGACTTCATAACCTTCAGAAAATTCATGTTAATGCAAAATCTGTTATTCTATTAACTTTCTAAGTTTGTGAGAGCAACTATTTAAATATCTTCCCTATTTTTGGGCCTTTGTCCCACTTTTATTTATGATATTGTCCAGATTTCTTGCTCTAAGAGATTGAGAGGTATGGGTGTGGGTACAGAGTGCATTGTATTGAGCAGAGATGTCCATTATATGTGTGGTATATTCCACATAACACTGTGATTTCCAGGTACGTCAGTGCCAGTGCAGTATAAAGTAATGTGATGAACCAGTGACAGATATGTGTTTATAGGTTGATAGGTTGATATGAGTTTACTAGGCTATTGTCCCTGAAACCCTTATAACCCTCACAGATGAGAGTGTAGCCCATGTTAAGCATTGTCAGCACCCAGAGCCCATGTACAGCAAAGACACAGGTGGAATCGCAGGACTGTATTTTCTGTTTCCTATGCAATTATACAGGGAACACTTCACAAGAGGTATTGAGGCATTTGGCTTGATGTGGACAGGGAGTGTATTCCACAGGTGGGTGGAGTCTGTGGGACTTGTATCTGTCACACCAACAAGCCCTATTGATATCATGGACCAGGTTGATGTTGCACCTACAGGTTGATTGAGTGGGCCTTGACTTCCAGATGTGCAATAGTCCCATCGAGGCATGGTCTTGATTGCTTTGTATCCCAGACAGACGTCACCTCTGAGGAGTCTGTTTGGAACTGAGTAGAAGAACAGTGCTGTTAGCCTATCTGTGTAGGGTAGGTGTTTAGGGTTCTGGATTCTCATGGGTTATTAGGTTCATAGGTAGGTACTAGGCTATCTGCTTGAGGGCATTTATAAGCCTAGCCAGAGTGTGTCGGCTTTTGCCACCCCATTGATTAATTAACTGATCCTCTGTCAAGCAGAGCCAATGAAGTGATCCCAGGGGTGTACTTTCTGTTACCCATCCACTCGTCAAGGTTTCTCTTGAAGAGTGTTAGTGACGGGCTCTGCCTGATGTAATTTGGAATTTTGTTCCAAAGCATGGGGAGTATCTGTGACAGGAATCTATCCCTCCAGCATGTTCTATTTATTGTTGTGGTGAGGTTTAGCTCACTAGCGCGTGTGGCTCGCAATGACTTGGATTTCTTTAGGTGGAGCATGTCCATCAATTCTGAGTTGGACATGGCTTTGTAAGTCAAGCAGAGATCACCTCTGAGTAAGCAATATGCCACTGAGTGCAGCTGGAGTTTTTTTCAGTCGGGCTGCATAGGACATATGTTTGAGACCAGTAATCCTCTTGGTGAGGTACTTATGTGGTCTTTCCAGCTGTTGGAAGTCTCTTGTGAGGTACATCCCAAATGGGGCATTGTACTCTATGATGGGTCTAATGAGTGACGAGTAGAGGGGCACTATAACCTCTTTACTTATAGATGCGAACCCTTTAGTAATTAGATGAGCCACATAGAAGGATTTCCTAACTACTTTGGCAATATGATTGTCAAAGGAGAGATTACTATCTACCTGGTTCCCCAGATCTCTTATTTCCTCTTCTGTATTAAGGGGCTGCCACCTTTGTGGTAATTCGTGGGTGTTTTGTTTTTCCCAAATGGGATGACTATGCATTTTTTGACATTTAGCTTGAGGCCATGACTTTGACACCATGTGTATGTCTCAGTAAGACCCTTTCGGAGGATGTCCGTGTCAGCCGGAGAGTCAATTATGGCTCCCAGTTTGCAGTCATCGGTGAACTTGGTTAGCCATAGTCCTCCTGTATTTGCCTGTACTTCTGAGAAGCATATGCTGAACAGTAGGGGTCTCAGGACTGAGCCTTGTGGAAAACCACTTGTGACTGGTTTAGAGTCAGACCTGGAACCTGCTATTCTTACCGTGTGAGTTCTGTCTGTAAGCCAGTTGGCAACCCATCTTGTGACGTAGGGGTTTATGTTCAGGCTGGTGAGTTTTTCTATAATACCCGAGTGAGGAATGATGTTGAATGCCTTGGCGAGGTCAAGGTAGGCTGTGTGAGTCACCTTTTCCTCTTCTATGGCCTTGGTGACTGTCTCGAAGACGTCAACCAGGTTTAGTAGGCATGATCTGCCCTTAACAAAGCCGAACTGGGATGGGCCAAGTGTTTGGAGGTTCCCAATGTCTTTGTTAATGAGTTCCATGATTATGCGCTCCATAGCCTTGCAGACCAGGCTAGTCAGGCTTATGTGGCGATAGTTACCCGGGTCAGTTGTGGCCCCTCCTTTGTTGAGAGGAATAACCATTGCTGTGTGCCATTCTATGGGCACGTAGCCTGTAGAGAGGCTGAGGTTGAACAGTGTGTTTAGGTGGGGGGTTAGTTCATTCTGTAGTTCATGCAAGACGCAGCCTGGGATGCCATCTGGTCTCATTGACTCTGTGTTTTTGGCTTTTGAAAGGGTTGTTTTCACCTGTGCGTCTTTGATTTTTGGGACACTACACTTTTCTGGTAATGTTGTGGGCCCTTTTGTAGGTGAGAGGGAGGTGAAGTTTGCACTGAATCTATCTGCCAGGATGTTGGCAATATCAGTAGGTTCAGTATATTTTGTGCTATTTTACACTAGTTCAGTGCATATCTATGATTTGCCACTTAGATTCTTAACATAGCTAAAGAAGGCTTTGTGGTTATCTTTTGAATCCTTGGCTATTTTTCTTTCAAATTTAGCCTTGGATGATTTCATGAGGGACCTTAGTTTCTTACAGATACTGATCAGGGATGTCTTTCCTTCATGGGATTTGCTTTTTTTCTGAACTAGTTTCATTCTTCTATTGTATAGCCTGTTTATGGCAGGGATCCACCAAACTGGTTTCCTTCTCTAAGAGGAGCGAGTCTTGGTTTTTCTAGGGATGGCACGATCCATGCATCTTTGTAGGTGCTCATAGTGTGCATTTGTAAAGGTTTCTGCATCTTGGGCAGCGTTATCCTTTAGCATGGGGGCTGTGAAACTTACCACCTCTGTCTTAAGTAAGGTGAAGTTTGCTTTAGAAAAGTTTTTTACTCTGGTTTCCTTAGTTAGGAGTGGTGGTGGGGATTGGACATCCAGAGTGATTAGTTTATGGTCTGATCTACCCAGTGATGGGTTGATCTCCAGTGTGGAACACCTGTCACCCATGTTGGTGATGACCAGGTCCAATATGTTTTTACCTCTGTTAGGGGAGATTACCAGCTGATCCAGGGCATTTGAGTTGATGAATTCCAGGAAGCACTGGGCCTGGGAATTTGTACTCAAGTAGTTTCCCAGTGAATGGTATGGTAACTGAAATCGCCCAATATCAGGGTGTTTGGTAGGACCTTCATGTTTTCCAGTGTCTCCAGAAAGGTGGAGTGGTGGTTTGGGTCATGGAGGGTGATTTGTTGCAGGCTACAATTTGCATTGCAGATTTGCCTGATGCTAGTTGCACATGGATGATCTCAGAGGTATCATGCTGCTCCTCTAACCTGGAGGTGTAGGTATCCTTGATGAATATGGATACACCCCCTCCTTTTGTGTTTCAGTCCATGTTCTGTGGCCAAAACGTGTGGTATGAGTTGTAGCCCTGTAGTGCTGGGGTGCTCTCTGGTATCTTGAACCAGGTTTCAGTTACTGCACAGATTTCAATGTTCTCCATACTGAGGAGTGCTTTGAGCATGTGCATTTTCAGATTTAAACTCCTGGCATTGAGTAGCATAACCCTCAGTTTTTTATTAATTGTGCTGTTTACAGAGGTGGGTTTTACTTTTGAGCCTTGCCTAAAAAAGGCCCTATGGGGGCAGCAAGAGCCTTGGCCAGTTTTCAAAAGCCTAAGGGTGACAGGTGCAAGCCATCTCTTGCAAAGCAATGTGGCTTGTAGAGCATGTCATCTCAGGCTGACAGACACTGGATCCCATTTGAATGACACCAGAAGCTTAGCCAATTGTTGAAATTGGTCATTTTATCTTTATACTGAGGTATCATTCTTGGTGAGGGCAGGATGCTACTCAGGGCCAGGGTCATACCAGCCTGGGCTACATGATCAGAGAGCTCTTCCATGTCTCTTTTCATGTAGTCCAGGGAGGTACATCTCAGGTCATTCACACCAACATGAACAATGACAGAGTCATATCTGTACTTGTTCTGGAGTGACCTGAGTGCTTGTGTTATCTGGCAGATTCTGGCTTCTGACAGGCAGATAACAGTAACCTTCTGTTTGTCCAGCCTAGTGAGTGGGACATCAGTGTGCCTGATTATAGAGTCACCTATTACTAGTGTGTTAGGTATGTTATTTCACCTTAAGGGCTGTGATTGTGCGGCACAATGATTTTGTGTTTTATGTGTTGTCTGGTTTGTGACAGGAAGTGCAGGTTGTTTGGGTGTCTACTTGCAGGTCTCTGATAATTCTGCAGGTTTTTATTTAGAGCCTCCAAGTATGATTTTCTGTATTTATGTGTATTTTTTGCCAGTGCTGTTTTAGTAGGTCTGTGTGCGGCCTGAGTTGAGGTGCAATTGTTACCCTTCTCCTCTTGACTGTCTGTTCCTGTCTTGTGTGGAGACAGCTTAGCTTCCAGTTTGGCTGTATAATTGCATCTCTCGCATATGTTAGTGTTTTGTGGTAGGAGTAGAGGGTTGTCTGTGTACATGAGCCAGCTGTAACATTGCCTCAGGATACCCAGATTCACCAGCTGGACTGGAGAGTACCCCTGAAGTTGCACTTTGGTCATGTCTGAATAGTAGGGTGAGCTGCTTAATCGCTTCGTTAGTGAGTGGTGAATAATGAGTTTTGCCCTGCTGGGCAATCAGTGCAAGGTGAGGAACCCCTGTGGCCTCTCCAGCTTTTGTATGTGCTTTGTGGGGTACATGCTGAAGGGGCATTGTACAAAATGATTGGCCTTATAAGGTTAGAATACATGTATCTTATGACATCTTTGTCCCTGGATGAGATACCCTTTCTTTTGTGTTGGCTCATCTATGAAGCTTTCTGTACAACAGAAGCAACATGGTTCTCAGACTTCAGGTTGCTATCAACCTGGGTGGCCAAATGCCTCACTACTGATTGTGTAGGTAGAACACTGTTGTTAATGTGTTTATATGTGGGGATGTCAGTCTCCCCCAAGGGGATGATGATGCATCTCCATGCATTCAGCTTGAGATCATGCATCTGGCAGCAGTCATTTTTTTTGGTGATACCCTGTTGTAGGATGTCCACATCACTTTGGGTATTGATGACTGCTCCCAGCTTGCAGTCATCTGCCAACTTGGTCAGCCATAGGCCAGTGTTTTTGCCTGCACATCAGGGAAGTATATCCTATATACCAGAGGCCCCCAGACCAATCCCTGGGGTATGCCACTCATTACAAGTGTACTGCTTGACTTGGCTACTGCTATTATGATTATGTGGGTCATGACAGTCAGACACAGGACCACACATGGTGACAGGGTGTTAATAATGCTCTTGCAAACATAGACAGCTGAGAGACCAGTTTGGTATAAGCTTGACTTTTCTTATGGGTATTACTTATGCTTCTCCACTGTCTGCCATTGATGTTTTGATATGAACCTTTCTTGTTTGGCACATAGTTTGTCAGGCAAATGCAATGTTAGGACAAGCAGAAAAGATATACGAGGCATACTTGTGATCCTTCTTTGACAGTCTGTCATTCCAGGGGTATGGATGGTGGCCAGTGACTTGTTGTCAGTGCTGATACAGTAAGGTGGCAGTCATTTAACACCTGGCGGTACACTGACTTTCAGGTACCTGCTGTCCTACTAGGCACTGTGTAAGTTACTCCGAGCTGTGTACTGTCCATATGTGTGTCCCACTGTCCTTTACTTGTCCAACTTTCCTGCAGTGACAGATATTCACTTCTGCACACTGTGTACAACTCCTACTATAGGTGTAGCTGCATGCAAAATAGTTGGCACAGAAGGTCTTGGAACATGGACCCTGCCAACCACAATATTGTACCTAGGCCACTAAGCCACAACAGCCAAGTGTAAGTGCTGCCCACTTCCTGACAGTATTAATCACGCATATACATAGTTCATTGACCCCTGTATATTGTGGACATGTGACAAGTTATCAAGTTAAACAATAGCAAAATGCTAATACATAATAATGTTGTCTGATGAAACAGTTTTAAGGAACTGTGACAGCGCTCACACAATAAATGTTTAAATGCTCTTGGACTGATTTTTGGATGTATTTGTTCTGCCTTGGGTTGGTTCAGCAATTTTGTTATTGTTTATTAGATTATCTATGTGTTAGTGCTGTGTTTTGCAGCACTGCTTGGTGAACCATGGAGTGGGGTACCTTTCAACTGTACACATTTGCACAGACTGTGCAGGTGTTGGCTTTACTTTTTGGTTCCATTCAGCATAGTGTTGTGCCTGTCTTGGGGAATACTGGCATATCACTAAAGACGAAAGGTTAGAATGTAATGGCAGACATTTGAGTTTCAGACTTCCTTCCCTTCAGACTTCATGCAACTGCAAGACTTGCTGTGATATCACTGTGTAAGTCTATAAGAGGACTATTTCATTATTGCCCCTATTTTGGGGTCTTTGCTAGACATTTATTTATGGTTTTCTGTGGCTGACTTGCTGGGAGAGGCTGAGGGGTGAGTATGGGACCCCAACATTGACATCCATGCATGTGACATATGACCCCCCCAGTTTATTTGTCCCCCACATACACTGCAGTGGGTTTTGTCACCTGGGGGACTACTGCATACTCTGTGGAAGCAAGTATTGGGCAGATATTTCCTGTTATCCCACATAGCTGTCAGTTGTCTGCTGCTATCCCGGTAGGCCACCCCATTCTCTTGCATACAGGCAGAAATACTTTAGATATGCTACCAAAACATACTACTCTATTCATCTATTGTCAAGAAGAGTGACTTACCTTGTGCCTGCACCAGCTGTGAGGGTGGTGCTTGAGAGCAGACTCTGTTGGACACATGAAGTATATAGCCTATACATGGTAAGGTACAGGTAGAGGGATGTGTGTGGCATCCATTTTACTGTGTGTGCAATTCAGAGAGAGGTGTCAGTCCTTGGGTCCCTAGGGTATCCGTGTATGTGCTATGCATTGCCTCTTTGTCAAGGCCAGGGCATACTGGGCATGCCTACATCTGCCTACAGGGGAAGGCCTGGGGGGTTCCTCCTCCAAGTCCCGCTGTGCCTGTGGAGGCCTTGGCAATGGTGGGGGGCTGTGTGCCTTCCCTGAGATGTTCCTGCCGCAGCTGTTTCCACAAGATCATATTGTGTAGCATGGCACATACTATGAACATATGCTCACATATGTCTGGAGAATACTGCAAGGATCCACCAGATATTGCAAGGCAATGGAACCATGACTTGAGCTTCCCAAACACCCATTCTATAATGTTTCTAGTTTGTGCATATGCCTCATTATGGCATTCTTCAGTGGATGTGTGTGCATTTCTGATGGGTGTCACCATCCACGGTTCCAGTGCATAGTCAACATCCCCCTCAAGATGGCCATACGGGATGCCCTCCCCTGGCAAATTCCTGGTACATGTGTGAGGCATGCCAGATGTGGGAGTTGTGATAGCTGCCATGGCTGCCAGCACACACATTCATGAAAATGCTCTGGGTATTGCACATGACCTGGCAGTTGATGGAGTGATAGCCCTTGCAGTTGACATACACTCTACTGTCTTCACCGGGTGGTGCTTTGATATGGATGTGAGTGCAATCTATGGCACCCAGTACCTCTGGGTAGTTTGCTACATGGTGGAAGAGACACATAGTGCTGTTCCTCTTCTCATGGGTGTTGGGGAAATAGATGTGCTCACCAGCATGTGGTAGCATGGCATCCAGGAACTGGTGGAGTACCCTGGATGCAGATGACTGTGAGACCCCCATGATATCCCCAGTAGGTCTTTGGAGGGTACCTGCAGCTAGTATTCGTAAGGCTGAACATACCTTGGTTTCTGATGATCACTGCTAGTTAATTTTTATCACATTTCTATGAGGGGTACAAATGATAAAATGTTTTCAAAGAGCAACATAAGGTTGTATTGGGAGTGCCAAATTTAGAAACTACCTGTGAAGAAAATAAATGGATCAGTGATTTGCTGAAGCATGTCTCTATCCACCCTGTAGCACTCTAGTATCTCCAGATCATGTAGCCCCTTGAAGGTCACCCTGGGTCTGAACACTTTTCTCCTCCTTGGTCTGGGCTGGTTGTCAGCATTATCCTCATCACTGCTCTCAGACTGTAGCACATACAGATGTAGCAAAGCAGCAGCAGCCCCGATCATTTTGTCAGTTACAATTCCCAAGTATGTACACCAATGGTGTTGAGTTTGTGGGAAAAACCGGACTGACAAGTGTTTGCATACTTTATACTGATGTGCTGCAAATACTGCTTGTGTGATTGGCTGACTATTGTATATTTCACCTGCCAGCCATATTATTGAGGGGTTTGAGTGGGCCACTGTGAGTGGCAGAGTCCATATTAGTGATTTGTAATTAATTTCCTTTATTCTGCTATATCCTTTTTTCCCCTCCCCATTTCTGCTGTGTTTAAGCCCTGCGGCACACGGTGCAAACTGTTTTCGCTAGTGTAAGCATTGCTGAGCAGTAAAGGCCCTACCCTGGACATGAATACACTTATCTTTTCTTGAACCAGCTAAGCACAGCTAAGCAGCCTCAGACTGCAGGTCATAGTTTTGGCCATTGGCATGTCTAATAAACATAATACATGCTTTACTTTGAGCTGTCATGCCCCTATTTTGATTTTTGCAGAAATGTACATGGTTACTAACTGAATACATTTCTGCTGCAGACACAGCTCCAACACAGAAGCCTGTCTGTTGCTGGATCACAAATTCATCTTATTTGCATGTTTTTTCACCAGCAAATGAGGTGATTTGCATTATTCCATCATGTCCATGCCGGAATAGTGCTGGGAGGCTCGTGCACACACCAGCCTAATTTACTGGATTGCGCAAGCTACAAACTCCGTGTTCGAGCCATACCACCATGCTTATGCAGAGATTAGCTCCATGTTAGGTTTATTAAATCCAAGTGACAGTCTTTAGCTGTTTTCATATGAACGGCTTAAATTATATCCATTTATTTTCTTCACAGGTAGTTTCTAAATTTGGCACTCCCAATACAACCTTATGTCACTCTTTGAAAACATTTTATCATTTGTACCCCTTATAAAAATGTGATAAAAATTATCTAGCAGTGATCATATATTTTCTGAGCACCCAACAAACTTTGGGGAATCACTGCATGATTTCCAGAAAAGCAATAAAACATATCCTGCATTTTTTAAACAGAAATGAAAAATAATTTTTTGAACACTACTAAATGTTAATCCTTCCAAAATAATATACTGATATAGCTCCTACATCCCTTACTGCTAAACGTAAGCTAAAAGAAGAAATCATTTTAAAAGTGTTTTATGTTCTTTTTCTTCCCAGTACTCAATCTCAGTACATAACACATGCAGGGAAAAATGGAAGATTTCCACAAAAATGCACCCTAGCAGTGTACAAGCATTGCACACTTATTGCTGGTTCATAGTTTGAACAGAACAACAATTTGTAGAATAAAGTCTGTCCACAGACTGCTTATATACACACAGCCTCCTGCATCAAGCCATGGTGGACAGAATCATGTGAGATCCACACTCTGTACTACTGTGCACCAGAAAAAAAATGTCTATCCTCTTAGTTTTATTTGTATACTGTTATGGTGCATTTCTGTAGAAAGCTTTCCATTTTTTAATTTTTTTATATGTGGTATGTACTGTGATTGTATACTGGGAAGAAGAAAAAGATAACCTTTACATTAGCTAACAGGTCAGCAGGGACATATCAAGAAATTTTGTCTATGCAGACCATGTGGCAGTACAGGTAGACTCTAAGCAAGCAATTCAACAAAGGACAGCAGAATGGAATGCAAAACTGAAGGCACATGGGATGAAACTGAGTACAGATAAGACAGTGATAATGCCAACAAATTGGGGAAATCAGACGAAGCTAATAAGGATCTGGGAGGGATGGTTGAAGAGGAGGGAAGTCTGAATGAAGAAGTCAAAGCTAGAATCAGAGGGGCTGCAGAGTGTTAGGTGTAGTGTATGACAGATGAATGCCAAAGAAACTGAAATATACAAGACAGTGGTGCTACCAATACTACTGTATGTGTGGAAACCTGGGCACTAAAGGCAGAGCAATTGAGGAAGCTAGAGATGATGGAGATGAAGTGCCTGAGGTGGGTCGTAGGATATACACTGTGGGACAGGTGAAGAAATGAAGACATAAGAGTAGAAGCCAAAGTAATATCAATGGCAGAAAATGTTAAAGAGAACAAATTACAGTATTTCAGGTACATGTGCAGAAAAACAGAAGACAATATCATAAAGACGGTTTGGGACAGGCAGAAAGAAGGCAAGAGGAAACAAGGGCATCCGGCAAAGAGGTTGATGGATTGTGTGAGAGAAAACCTGTGAGAGTCACAAATAGGTGTTGAAGAAGGCAGGAGAGTGCTTCCATTATGAGTTTGAAAATGGTCCAAGTATATCAGTGCTAACTGGGTTAACAAATAAATGAAAAAAAATAAAGTAAAAATAAATAAATATGTGTAATTCTTTTTTGTTGCTTTTCTTTTTTATTAGATAAAAAGGGTATTATATAAAGATTTAAATTCAGTGAGAAAGTGAGTTAGTAGCAGATGTGTGTTTTTGTGGCAGCTGAAAAAAATAATCTTTCAGTCACTTACTGGGTAAACATGAAAAGAAAATAGGTGCTCTGAACTGTGGATTATGGCATTATACTCTTTTTAACACACTGAGATTGTGCCATTACTGCAGATGTGATCCACCGTTTAACAGACTAAGATCGTGCCATATTATTGCTAGTATGTTCTACTTGTACATCTGTGGAAGTTAAAATCTTTTGAGTGGGTATCTAGGATGGATACAGGAGATCATCAGTGGTGACTGGTGACTTCAAATCAAAGGGTGGCTGCAGGAGTCTCCTGAATGGGGTGTGGCCAACTAGGAAGGGGTGGGGTTAACTTTATGGGTTGGAGCTATGTAGCAATGGGAACAACACTGATCATGCTAACCAATTTACATAAATTAACTGATCAATCACTATTGCACATGCAGAATAGTCTACCAAATACTAGACTAAATCACATTTCAGAGCTAATGAGCTGTTTAGGTTATGCTGTAACAGCACAAAACCTAAACATTTCTGAACGGTAAAAAAGTGGTTGGTCTTGACTGCATGAAACTATTATGAGTACACAGGATGTAGTAAACATACATTATACTGTGTCAAGTAATCTGCATTTTGTATAATGAAAAGTAAGGAAATTTGGAAATCCCATTGTATTATCTTAATTTATTATTTACAATTCAAGGTCACTCCAATGCCTAATGTGCTAGTGGAGCTGAGAGACACTGACACAGGCTTCTATGGCAGTTGCTTTTACCAAAATACACATTAATTTTGCAAAGCCAGTAAACAGCAGGGCCAGTCAACCCATTTCATTCAACCCCCCCATTACCATGCCAGGATTAAAGTAGAAATAATAGTAACAGTTAGGGTATATACTTGCATTAATCTCATTTAGTTAACAGAAACATTAGTCACAACTTATGTGTGCCAGATCACCTTACACAAATACAAATTTAATTTAATTTTATTTTTGTTTACCCAGGTTTGTCCAACTGTCTTTAGTCAAAAAAGCACTTTTCAGCATATGTCCAGAGAGAAAAGTTCTAACATATTACAAAGATTTTTAAACAGATATTTAGTGTATACATGAAAAGATATAAGATAACATACATGAGGAATGACTCATACATTTGATAATTAGATTACATACATGCATACAAATATTTCAAGCATGGGCATTGATGCCCTTCTAGCTTGCCAGTATAGTAAAACACTTGTTCCCATAATAAGTATCCAGGCTGTTCTTAAAAATATCTAAACTAGTACTTGCTTTAATGTAATTTGGTAGTCTGTTCCATGCATCAGCTACTCTGTCAGAGAACCAATTAGTACACTTCTCATTCCTATAGAACCTTCTACATAGGTTATCTGATGATTCTCTAGTACTTTTTGATAACCCTAAACATTCCCAGAGGTAGTTGTCCCTAAATGCCCTATATACCTGAATAAGATCTCCTCTTCGATATCTGTAAGAGATACCGTACAAGTTCAGATATTTTAATCTTTCATAATAACTTAAATTTTCACATCCATGTATATCTATGGTATATTTTCGTTGTGATCTTTCCAGTTTACTCATCCTTGTTTTCTTATAGGGCTTCCATATTGTTATTCCATATTCAGGTTTGGGTCTAATGTAACTAACAAACAACAACTACATTATTTTTGATTTCCTAGACTTTATAACTCTTTTTCTCCAACCTATAGTTCTATAACTGTCATTAACCAATTGGCTGATATGATTAAAAAAAACCTCATAGCTGAATCTACTCATATACCCAGGTCCTTAAATGAGTCACATTTATGAACTACATTCATCTGAAAGTACAGACAACTATTACAATCTTACAAAGCCAGAATTACAACAGTAAACAGCAGGGCCAGTTGTTTCATTCACACATAGGCCCAATCCCTATTGCTCACCCCACTCGTAGTATCTGAATAGATCTTGTGAGGTTAAAAAACACAAAAGGATAAAATACAACACTGTTATTAATATATGTATTTTTTCAAATAAACAATAACCAGAGCTCAGAGCTTGTGGTTGATCTTACTTCACTCAGATGCACATTACTCTTGCAAAGCAAGTCAGAAGCACAACAGTAAGGTCAGTCATTTCATTCACACATACTAGGCATAGCCCCCCAGCCCAATTGCTTATACACAGTATCTGCTTTGACGCTACAAGGTTTAAAATAAAGAAGAGAGAAGTCAATGGTCACATTACTGTATTTCTTTTGTATCACGTAATCAAGAGCTTTCAGGTGATATTACTTCAGTTCACCAATACACACTTTAGTCACGCAAGGCCAGAGTTTCAACAACAAAACATCTACCACCATCCTAATCTATCTTGATTGACCCTGAAAAAAAGATATTAGTTTTAAAAAAAACATTTCATCGACAAGCAGCCCCTAAAATACATTATGACCTAGTATCTGTTTGACCCTTGCCAGTATATTTTATTAGAAAAAGATACCCACAGTCAAGCAGCTTCCAAAACACACTGCCTCCTTAGTATCTGGTTCACCTTGACAAGATATTATATTAAAATAGAATCACCAACAGCCATCAAAACATATTGCCTCCTCAGTATCTGGTTGCCCTGCCAGGATATTGTGTTAAACATCCATCAACAGCCCCCAAACACATTGCTTCTTTAATATCTGGTTCACCCTGCCAGGATATTATATTAAAAAAAATCATCAACAGCCCCCAAAACATATTGCCTCCTCAGTATGTGGCTGCCCTGCCAGGATATTGTATTAAAAATCCATCAACAGCCCCCAAAACACATTGCCTCTTTAGTATCTGGTTCACCCTGCTAGGATATAATATTAAAAAAAGAAAGTCATCGACAGCCCCCAAAACATCTTCAGAAATCAGTTTTGAACTCCAAGTAACAGGCTAATGTAACTGAAACTTGTCTTTGCCAATTTATATCTTGTGAATAAAAGGAACTTTATACACTAGAGTAGTTTGCAATTATTTATTTCCTCTTTTGCTGCTTTTGTGGACTCTACGATTGCAAGAGAGTCATTGTCTACAAACCACTGCTATCCAATGTCAAAGATCAGGCAAAACTAATGTTCTCAGAATTTACACAGTATGTAAGGTTCTTGTCTCCCACTTTTTTCAGTAATTGTTACTTGGACAGAAAAAAAAAGTAAATGACAAAGAAGGATTAGCAAGAGTCAAAATTAGGGGAAAGGCAGCGCTTGAACTTGATCATGTACAAAGACATGAAATGGAAAGCAGCGTCTGCACTCTGTTACTACCTTTAGCATGTCATCATTGGTTTCTAGTGGTCATCATGATCTTTTTAAATTATAAATACAATTCTAAGCAAAAATTACTTTAAGAATACTAGCCATCATGCTAAAGTATAGCAGGGATGTGTGCATTTATTGGTGACAAGATGATTATTTTGAAGTTCGAAAACCTTCATTTGCAGCCCTTCAGCATCCACAGAATTAACTGCATATTTTCAAACACTTGTGTAGCTGTTTAATACAATTTTGAGCAGTGGTTTCACACAGTAAGTTCTTTCAAGTGCAGAACCAGAATAGTACGTCTAAAATGGTACTTTATTTCTGAGAACAACTTTTGGGTAGTACAGGACCTAGAAAAGACTCCTTACTATACAAAACATGATCTAGTTTGGACAATTTATGTTACTGCTGCAAGCAATTAGTGTCACTGTACCACCTGTAACGTGAAATAAATTAATGTTAATATAAACCTGAAGTTAAAACTAGTTCTGCTCTACTGTCAGTATCCTCAGTCACTCATTGTCTATGATCGAACAAACTCTGTCCAGATTTACCAATGTACTGCTGCTCACTGTTTCTCACTCTCTTTTTCCCAGCACACAAAGTGTGGGAAGAGAGTGAGACCCAATCAGTAGCCATCCATCCATCCATGTCATGTATGTGACTGTGGATGTGGCAGTCCGATCCACTTCCACTTTACTGCGGTTACAAACCGCATAGACCTCTGGGCATCACACTGAATCCTTCTCTTCTTAATCCGGACTGCTTTTACAGCAGTCCAGATTTACAGAAACTATTTTTTTTTAACCTGGAACTCACTGAGCATGACTCACAGACAGCCACAGCTAAGCAGGCAGTGAGTATACAATAGTATACTTACTACTAAATATTTTACTTTTTAAAATGTTATTTCTTTTTCTTTAACTTCACAGCTTGGGGGGGCTGCAGTCCTGCAGTCCGATGGCATGAGCCACCACTGGATATCATATAGTAGTGGATCCTTCACGGCTGTGTAGGGTAGATCGAGATCACCTCTCAAGAATCTTTAGGAAGCATGAAAAAGCAAAAACACTTTAAGAGAGTCTGCCTAGCACACATAATAGATGCCCTTGACTGTCTTACTGAGGAAAAGCTGTGGTATCTCAACCTGAGTCATATTCTTAGACACTTACATAGCTAAGGGTGCATTATACTCTATTAACAGTCTGATGAGGGAGGACTAGAGAGGATTGATAACTTTCATAGACCTAGTAGATGTACCCCCGGTGATTAGTCTGGACAGATAAAAGGAAAATGGCAGTGGATACATGGTCAATGGATAAGTCATTGCCAGTGAACATACTCAGTTCCATAATGACTGAGTCAGCCTTCAAAGGAGCATCACCTATGCAGTAGGTGAACATGTGACACCTGTGTGTGAGGTGCATTGATATCCATATTTGCCAAAAGACTCAGTTCTGCATTTCTTTGCATTTAATTTAAGGTTATAGGCCATGAACTACTTTTTTGTGCATGATAAGCCCTCCTTAATAATCTGGAAGTCATCTGGGGAATTTATGATAGCTCTGAGTTTGCAGTCATCTACATACTTTGACAATGACGTGCTATTGATGTCAGTCTTGACATCAGAAAACTAAATACCAAAGAGAGGTGGTACTGATTTAAATCACTTGGTGACACTACTGGTTACTCTTTTTGATGATAGTGTGCTTCCAGCTCTAATAGACTGAGCTCTAGCGATAAAAAAGTTTGGTATCCCTTGGGTAATGCAGGGGTTAACATTTAGTTTGATTAGCTTATTGATAATGCCAGAATACAGGATGGTATCAAAGGCCTTAGCCAGGTCCAGGTCCAGGTAGGCAGTGTGCACCAGTTTACCTGTGTCCTTTAATCATTTCCTGCTTAGAGAAGTCCAATAGGCTGAACAGCAGGATCTGCCTTGAACAAGCCCAAGCTCTGTTGTTCTGTAATGGTTCATTCTATTATTTGACACATTAAGCTCATGTGGCCTTTATGTCTAAAGTTAGCAAGGACAACAGGGAGTCCCCATTATGGAATGGCTTGACCACAACAGTTCTTTACAGCTCTGGAACAAATCTAGTACGGAGGCTAAGACTGAATAGTTTTTATAGTCAGTATGAGTGACAGTGTTGGTTGGTGCTGACAAGAAGGCAGCCTGCTACATTATCATGATCACATGATCAAAACAGCAAGTGTTAGCCTTAGAGAGAGAACTCATGACTTGGTCTGAAGTGATCAGGGATGGTGCTGTGATTATGCTAATATGTTGGGGAATGTTAGAAGAAGATAGGGGAGTGAAGTCTCAGCTGAATTTGTCCTCTAATATGTTGGCTTTATCTTCATTGGAATGAATATGCTTTGTTGTTATGTAGCAGCTCTGTGCACTGATGGGTGTTACTTCTTAATTTTTTCGGCATAGCTAAAAAATGTGGTTGTCCTTGATATAAGTGTCAGTTATTAATTATTAATTCATACTTGGTTTAAGACTATTTGATCTTGCTTCTGAGTTCTTTCTTGATATTTTGAGTTCCCCTCTACTTCAAGGGTATTAAGATTGCTGTTATGGGCTATGAGTATTCCTATTACTATATAGTTTGCTTATACTAGTATTTTACCATAGGGGTTTATTCTTAAACTTGTCATTGTGTGTGTGCTTTTATGGGGTATGAAATACCTTAGTGAGTGCTTTGAGGATGTCATAGAAATTTTTTCAAATGTGGAAGTGTGGGAGACAGGGTCTTTGAAGTGCTTAAATCTTTCACAACTAGTCTGAATTGAATTTCACACTTCCCTATGCCTGCACCATTCCTGCCAAGACAGATTTTGCCTGAGCTAAAATTCTGCAACTGTAACCTATATACAAATATATACACCTTTAAAACAGTAAATGGAGCAAAAAAAATTTAAAATACGAATGTTACTCACCACAAACTCTTCTTAATAATGGAGTTAGTAATATGTTAGCCAGACTTAATGGTGATTTTGTATTTAATTAGTAATTCAATAATATGTGAAATGAATTATTATAATTATGCAAACAAGTATTAATATCTATGAAAACATGATACATAAATTCCAACTATCAGTGTGATTAGTTCTGTAATGCCTTTTTTCTAATCGTATAGAGCGTACAAAGAAGTGCCTTTGTATATATAGACATTCGTGCATTCAATTGTACATTGAGCAGCATTGAGAGCAAAGAAGGCACTCAGTCCCATGTTCCACTGCACCACTGCAGCACAAGTGGAAGGTTTGTGCTGATGTGTTCTTCATTTTCCTACAAAGCTATTTTGTAGTTGTCACTCTATTCTGATATATTTGAAGAATTATGAATGGTATGCATATTTTCATATTTAATTTGCAAATAATGTAAATATTTGCAAAGGACTGCTAGATGGTTCATAGGTACATAGGTAGGAACTATGCTATCTGCCTGAGAGCATTTATAAGCCTAGCCAGAATGTGTCGGCTTTCGCTGCCCCATTGATTAATTAACTGATCCTCTGTCAGGCAAAACCAATGAAGTAATGCCAGGGGTGTATTTTCTGTTACCCATCCACACATCAAGGTTTCTCTTGAAGAGTGTTAGTGAGAGGCTCTGCCTGATGTAATTTGGAATTTTGTTTCAAAGCATAGGGAGTCTCTGTGACAGGTATCTATCCCTCTAGCATGTTCTATTTATTATTGTGGCGACATTTAGCTTACTAGAGCGTGTGGCTCGCAGTGACTTGGATTTCTTTAGTTGGAGCATGTCCATCAATTCTGAGTTGGACATGGCTTTGTAAGTCAGCCAGAGATCACCTCTGAGTAAGCGATATGCCACTGAGTATAGCCGGAGTTTTTTCAGTTGGGCTGCATAGGACATATGTTTGAGGCCAGTAATCCTCTTGATGAGGTACTTTTGTGGTCTTTCCAGCTGTTTGAAGTGTCGTGTGAGGTACATCCCAAATGGGGCATTGTACTCTATGATGGGTCTAATGAGTGACGAGTAGAGGGGCACTATAACCTCTTTATTTCTAGATGCAAACCCTTTAGTAATTAGATGGGCCACATAAAAGGATTTCCTAACTACTTTGGCAATATGATTGTCAAAGGAGAGATTACTATCTATCTTCTGTATTAAGGGGGCTGCCAACTATGTGGTAATTCGTGGGTGTTCTGTTTTTCCCAAATGGGATGACTATGCATTTTTTGGCATTTAGCTTGAGGCCATGACTTTGACATCAGGTGTCTGTCTCAGTAAGGCCCTTTTGGAGGATGTCCGTATCAGGCGGAGAGTCAATTATGGCTCACAGTTTGCAGTCATTGGTGAACTTGGTTAGCCATAGTCCTCCTGTGTTTGCCTGTACTTCTGAGAAGTATATGCCGAACAGTAGGGGTCCCAGAACAGAGCCTTGACGGACACCACTTGTGACTGGTTTAGAGTCAGACCTGGAGCCCACTATTCTTACCATGTGAGTTCTGTCTGTAAGCCAGTTGGCAACACATCTCGTGACATAGGGGTTTATGTTCAGGCTGGTGTGTTTTTCTCTAATACCTGAGTAGGGAATGGTGTCAAAATCCTTGGCGAGGTCAAGGTAGGCTGTGTGAACCACCTTTCCCTTGTCTATGGCCTTGGTGACTGTCTTGAAGAAGTCAACCAGGTTTAGTGGGTATGGTCTGCCCTTAACAAAGCCGAACTGGGTCGGGTCAAGTGTTTGGAGGTTCCCAATGTCTTTGTTAATGAGTTCCATGATGATGCGCTCTATAGCCTTGCAGACCAGGCTAGTCAGGCTTATGGGGTGATAGTTACCAGGGTCAGTTTTAGCCCCTCCTTTGTGGAGAGGAATTACTGTTGCTGTGCGCCATTCTATGGGCACGTAGCCTGTGGAGAGGCTGAGGTTGAACAGCATGTTTAGGTGAGGGGTTAGTTTGTTCTGTAGTTCATGCAAGATAAAGCCTAGGACACCATCTGGTCCCATTGATGCTATGTTTTTGGCTTTTGAAAGGGCTGTTTTCCCCAGTGCGTCTTGTGATTTTTGGGACACTACACTTTTCCGGTATTGTTGTGGGCCCTTTTGGAGGTGAGAGGGGAGTGAAGTTTGCCCTGAATCTATCTACCAGGATGTTTGCATTATCAGTAGGTTCAGTATATTTTGTGCCATTTTGCACTAGTTCAGTGCATATCTGCAAATTGCCACTTAGATTCTTAACATAGCTAAAGAAGGCTTTGCGGTTATCTTTTGAATCCTTGGCTATTTTTCTTTCAAAGTTAGCCTTGGATGATTTCATGAGGGACCTTAGTTTCTTACTGATGCTGATCAGGGATTAATTTCCTTCTTGGGATTTGCTTTTATTCTGAACTAGTTTCCTCCTTCTATTGTATAGCCTGTTTATTGCAGGGGTCCACCAAACTGGTTTCCTTCTCTTAGAGGAGTGAGTCTTGGTTTTTCTAGGGATGGCATGATCCATGCATCCTTGTAGGTGCTCATAGAGTGCATTTGTAAAGGTTTCTGCATCTTGGGCAGTGTTATCCTTTAGAGTGGGGGTTGTGAAACTTACCACCTCTGTCTTAAGTAAGGTGAAGTTTGCTTTGGAAACGTTTTTTACTGTGGTTTCCTTAGTTGTGGGTGGTGGTGGGGTGTGGACATACAGAGGGATTAGTTTATGGTCTGATCTAACCAGTGACAGGTTGACCTCCGGTGTGGAACACCTGTTGCCTATGTTGGTGATGACCAGGTCCAATATGTTTTCACCTCTGGTAGGGGAGTTTGCCAGCTGATCCAGGGCATTTGAATTGATGAATTCCAGAAGCGCTGGGCCTGGGAATTTGTACTCGAGTAGTTTTCCAAGTGAATGGTAGGGTAATTGAAATCGCCCAATATCAGGGTGTTTGGTAGGGCCTTCATGTTTTCCATTGTCGCCAGAAAGGTGTAGTGGTGGTCCTAGGTCATGGAGGGTGATCTGTAGCAGGCCACAATTTGCATTGCAGATTTGCCTGATGTTAGTTGCACATGGATGTTCTCAGAGGTATCATGCTGCATCACTAACCTGGAGGTGTAGATATCCTTGATATATGGATACACCCCTTCCTTTTGTGTTTCAGTCCATGTTCTGTGGCCGAAACGTGTGGTATGAGTTGTAGCCCTGTAGTGCTGGGGTGCTCCCTGGAGCCTTGAACCAGGTTTTAGTTACTGCACAGACGTGGATGTTCCCCATACTGAGAAGTGCTTTGAGCGCATGCATTTTGAGATTTAAACTCCTGGTGTTGAGTAGCATAACCCTCAGTTTTTTGTTAATTGTGCTGTTTACAGAGGTGGGTTTGACTTTTGAGCCTTAGCTAAATAAGGCACTATGGGGGCAGCAAGAACCTTGGCTAGTATTTGAAAGGCTAGAGGTGTTAGGTGCAAGCTGTCTCTTTTGAAGTAACGCGGCTTGTCGAGAATGTCATCTCGGGCTGACAGACACTGGATCCCCTTTGAATTACACCATAAGCTTAGCAAATTGTTTAAATTGATCATTTTTTTTTTTTATACTGAGGTATCATTCTTGGTGGGGGCAGGATGCTACTCAGGGTCAGGGTCATACCAGCCTGGGCTGCATGATCACAGAGCTCTTCCATGTTTCTTTTCATGTAGTCCAGGGAGGTACATCTTAGGTCATTCACACCAACATGAACAATGACAGAGTCATATTTGTACTTGTTCTGGAGTGACCTGAGTGCTTGTGTTATGTGGCGGATTCTGGCTCCCGACAGACAGGTAACAGTAACCTTCTGCTTGTCCAGCCTAGTGAGTGGGATGTCAGTGTGCCTGACTATAGAGTCACCTATTACTAGTGTGTTAGGTATGTTATTTTGCCTTAAGGGCTGTGATTGTGTGGCACACTGATTTTGTGTTTTATGTGCTGTCTGGTTTGTGACGGGAAGTGCAGGTTGTTTGGGTGTCTGCTTTGGAGGTCTCTGATGCTTTTGCAGGTTTTTATTTAAAGCCTCTGAGTATGATTTTGTGTATTTATGTGTATTTTTTGCCAGTGCTGTTTTAGTAGGTCTGTGTGCGGCTTGAGGTGTGGTGCAAGTGTTAACCTTCTCATCTTGACTGTCTGTTCCAGTCTTGGGTGGAGACAGCTTAGCTTCCAGTTTGGCTGTATAATTGCATCTCTCACATATGTTAGTGTTTTGTGGTAGGAGGAGAGGGTTCTCTGTGTACACGAGGCAGTTGTAGCATTGCCTCAGGATACCCAGATTCACCAGCTGACTGGAGAGTGCACTTGAAGTTGCCCTTTGGTCATGCCTGTGGCAGCATCATTTCCTGTGGCAACACGTGTATGTGTAGGGCAAGAGTACAGATGGTCCTGGGTTCTAATACAGGGTGTGCAAACTTTATCAGTTTGGGGTTGGGAGGGTGGTCTAATGGTTAAGGTGTTTGCCTTATAAACACAAGGTGCAGGGTTTGAGTCTCACAAGGGGATAATTGGCTAGGCTGGAAATGGCTCGCAGGGGCAGTTAGCCTAGTTCTAACCTCTGAATAGTAGGGTGAGCTGCTTGGTTGGTGAGGGGTAAAAAAAGAGCCTTGCCCTGCTGGGCAATCAGTGTCAGGGTATATTAGTGCTTGCTATTAGGTCTGAGCAAGTGCTGGGCTGTAAGATGCTTTTTGACTGCTTAGCCTGAGATTTAGACTAGTTTCAAGGGAAAATCTGAAGAGGAGACTTAGTGGAGCCAGGAATAATTTAACCATAGCTAACCGGCACTGCCCAGTGCACAAAACTGTGCAAATGCAGTTTTTATAGTAGGGAAATGAAAGAGATAGAAATAAGCCCAAAATGACTAATAAACTACTAACTTCTGGGCTGGAACCACTCCTCCAGGGACAGATAGGTTGCTCAAAGCTCTCCTCTCTCACAGGTGAACAGAGAAACTTCCTTCTATCCAAGTAAGGTATGGGCAACTCAGAATCTTGTATCATAGCCCTGAATTCAGCACTAGCCTGAAAATTGGACAATACTAGCTTAGAAAGGCGGGAAACAAGGATTTTTTTTCTTTTTGTTTTTTTTTTTTTTTTTGAAAAGATAAGGCAAAAAAAATAAAAAATACACTTAAAACAGCTTTAAACGACTACAAACGATCAGAAAAGGCTATTGCACTTTAGTGTGTAACCTACAATAGTTAAACAAATTATTTAAACAAAAAAAACTTTTTAAAAGTGCAGACAGTCAAATAAGTACAATATGTGAAAAACAACAAGCTTTAAAATCACAATAAATGCTGGAAAATCTGCATTTAGACGGAAAACAGTTAAACACAGCAAGAAAGTGCAGAAAACTGATACTTAATCACTTCAAAGTCTCTCTTCTAAGCTAGAAGGCTTGTATCAGTTTAAGGCTTTCTAGTGCTACCTAGTAGATTAGTTACAGGAAAAATGGGAAACAAGCACAGATGTGGTCTTTTAAACCAGAAAGTTGAAAGAGACGGACAAACTGTCCAAATGGTCAGTAAACTACAGTTTCTGGGCCAAGAACCTCTCCTCTCATGGTAGACAGGCTACCTAGTGCTTACCACTCCCACTGATAAGCTAGAAGGCTTTCTTCCAACACAGAAAGGCTTGCGGGGCTCAGAAGCTTATCAACAGTCCTGGATACAGCAACTCTGTATCTGGGTTAGGCTAGTTACAGGAAAGGTGGGAAACAAGCGCAAATGCAGCTTTTAAACCAGAACATTGAAAGAGATGGAAAAAAAACTGCCCAAACAGCCAATAGCTGCAATTTCCGGGCCAGGAACCACTCCTCTTGTGGTAGATAGGCTACCTAATGCTTACCACTCCCACTGATAAGCTAGAAGGCTTCCCTCCAACACAGAAAGGCTTGGGGGGCTCAGAAGCTTACAAAGAGTCCTGGATACAGCAAATCTGTACCTGGACTAGACTAGTTACAGGAAAGGTGGGGAACAAGTACAAATGTAGGCTTTTAAGCCAGCAAGTTGAAAGAGATGGAAAACTGCCTAAACTGCCAAATAAACTACAATTTATGGTCCAAAACTCACTCTTCCCATGGTGGATAGGCTACCTAGTGCTTACCACTCCCACTGATAAGCTAGAAGGCTTCCCTCCAACACAGGAAGGCTTGGGGGGGGGGCTCAGAAGCTTACATACAGTCCTGGATACAGCATCTCTGTAACCAGACTTGGCTAGTTATAGGAAAGGTGGTAAACAGGCACAAGTGCGGCTTTCAATCCAGAAAGTTGAAAGAGATGGAAAAAAAAACTGGACATCAACTATCAGTGCAGATTTTTTTTCATCATTGTGCATTCTTTTATTGGATACACAGAGTACTATAAAATACCTTCTTGTTCAAGTTATTAATATAATTATTAAAATATGACACACACACACAAACACACACACACACACACATATATATATATATATATATATATATATATATATATATATATATATATATATATATATATATATATATAGATATATAATGTCAGCTTTCTGGAAAATAGCTAAAGTTTACTTCGTACACACTAGCCCAGTTGTCTGAGGAAATATTCCTGACCACTAGTGTGAAATGCTGTTCCTCAATGTGTTCAAGTGGACAATGCCTGTGATAATGACAGAAATGTGACGTTTATGCAAAGTCCATTACTATATAAGTGTAAATGTTTTCAGCTCTGTAGAGGGCTGACAGCAGATATCAGTGACCAAGTTTGCATTTGATACTATATAATATGATATACTACAGAAAATGAGCACTGCAGCAATGTGCACATGCATTTACACATTCTATACAATGAGGGGAAAGAGTCAGCTGTAGGAAAGTAAAATACTTTATTACCACAAAGCTGTTCAGCAAATAAAAATGAAGGCAAAAAGAAACAAATGAAACAGAACGGTTATCCCATGTGTCAGGTGTTATTAGTCGACCTTCACAGTGAGCACAGTTCCATAACTATTGTCTTCCTGATATCCCTCATGAAGTAACTGTCCTCTTTATTTGTCAAGTACAAAACATCATGAATGAACTTGGGATGCTGCAGTTATGCTGAGGTGCTTGCATGTTGACAACCCAAATGCCATCATCAGTCCACTTGTGCATCCATTGGTCAACATGTAATTTTTTAAGCTGTTTTCTGATTCAAAGCAGCTCTCCATATGCATCATTGAATAAAGTTGGACTAAATAGTCCTGGCCATCAGTATGTGCATCAGTTGCACTTTAGGTTTGTGGAGTGGTTATGATGTAATATAATTTCTGCCAATAATACCTCTCAACTGTACAGATTTTTGCAGAATGTCCAGATTTTTGCCTCATATTTTTGGTCTATTCCTCATAAAATTTGTGGTTTTCTAGAAAATCATTGAAGATTCTTCTTTTGGCTTTTCCCAGTTAGAGGTCGCCAAAGCGGATCATTTGTCTGCTCATGATTGGCAGTGGAGTTTTACAGTGTTGAGTTGCCAGCCCGGCACCCAACCTTCGACAGAAGGCACACACATGCACACACTCACACCTAGGGCCAATTTAGAGTGTCCAATCCACCTTCTGCATGTCTTTAAGATGTGGGAGAAAACCGGAGCACCCAGAGGAAACCCACGCGACCACAGGGAGAACATGCAGACTCTGCACAGAAGGCACCCCAGCCGAGAATTGAACTGGAGAACCTCTTACTGTGAGGCGGCAATGCTAACAGCTGCACCACCATGGCCACCCTAAAATCATTGAAGATTGAAGTCACTAAAGAACACTAAATAATGACACACATTTGAGTTTTAGACTTTGTATTCTTCAGAAAATATATATTTATAAAAAATCTGTTATTCTCACAACTTTCTAAGGTTATAGGAGCAATATTTAAAGGCTGCCCCTATTTTTGGACTTTTGTCCCTGCATTTTTTCTGACTTTGTCCAGATTTCTTGCACTGAGGTTGAGAGGTATGCAATGCCAAAACATTAGGGACCATGGTTTCAGTGCATTTGCCCCCAAGTAAGGAATCAGGCCATCCCACTGCAGGCCACTCCTCCTCATCCACACAATATGAACAGATTCATCATGCAGCCACACATTTATTCCCAATGTGTTCTTTGCTCTGCCTCTTGCCAAATTTACATTTGAATGTATGAATGACCACAAATGCACCTCTCTGTAAATTCCATACTGCCAGAAGGAAAATATTACAGTACTTCAGAAACTACAATTAATTGTGGAAATAGTACATTATGTTTTTTGTTACTCTATGTTCATTATAAATCCAAGAACTGTATATCTGACTAGCCACCTCACACCATACACAGCCAAAACAAAACCCACATTTCCACTCTTTCTGCATTACATGTCAGAGCAAGCACACACACACACGCACACACACACACATGCACACACACAATGTAGTGGAAAAGGGTACAGCAATGCAATGGAACAAGGGACCCAGTGGCAGCCCCACTTGTCATAATCAACACACCCATTGCATTGAGACTAGAGACATACAAAGTGCTGTATGGCTCACCAGTTCACCATTTCTTGACAAACCACATATGCACAGATATCCAATGTACCAGAGAAGGGCAGACCAAAGCCCATCTGAACAATAATGCTATGGTGGCAGATGGAACAAAGAGACAGCCATGCCTGTCATTCATCCACTTCCTGTGAGCCTCCAGGTGTTGTTACTGTGCTACTCTGCAGTTCTCCATTGCAGCTCACACTACACTCACACACAGGCACCCAATATACAGGGAAAGGACAGAGTAAAGGCCAGCTCTCCACTTGTACTGTAATGGTACACAGGACCAAGAACAGCCTCAGCTGCCTTGTTAGACACCTCCTCTGGAACAAGACTAACCTGGAGATAACAGGTGTTTGCTCTGTGCAGCTCTGGAGTTCTGCATTACAGGTGTCTCTTGCACACATGCACACACACACACACACACACACACACACACACACACACACACACACACACACACACACACACACACACACACACACACACAGAGTACTGGTGAAGAGTGGAGAAAAACCTACTATTCAACTCATTTTGCGACAAAACCTTAACTGAGCAACAGCCACAAATGCCATGCCTACGCACACACTGCACTATGACCAGGTCTCCCAGGGGATGTGTTGGTGTTGTGTGGCTCCAAAATTCTTTATTACAGGTCAAACCACACAGACACTCACATACACACATACACAAACACACACACACACACACACACACACACACACACACACACACACACATGATCGTCTCTACAATCTTCCTTGAATTTCAAAAGTTTTTGATACTATTTCACACCCCCTTTTACTCTCTAAACTCAACAATCTAGGTGTCTCACCCCAACCCTAAACTGGTTCTCAAACTACCTCTCTGGCAGCTATCAATCAACTAAATGGAAGCAATCCTGTTCCCCCTTTCTCAGCACTTCCACAGGCATCCTCCAAGGCTCCATATTGGGCCCCTTCTATTCAATATATTCATCAATAACTTCCACAACTCCCTTACACATGATGATTCAACAATCATCTGCACTGCTAAAACCCCTTCTGAGTTACAACTACTAACCGAAAATGCCTTCACGTCCACTGAAAATGGATGTCAAGCAATCACCTTGCTCTCAACCCAAAGAAGACTAAACTGATCCTATTCACTCCCAAAAACAAACCTGCCTAAATAGGACTGAATTCTCTATCCACTCCCAAAATGATAACACCATTGAATTAGTCTCTAGTACTAAACTGTTAGGAGTCATTATTGAAGAAACCAAAACATTTGATCTCCACATACTCAATAACATCAAAAAAACACATCAGAAACTGGGCACCCTTTATAGGCATAGCTATTACCTCAACAACACTGCTAAAATGACTCCAGCCATACTCCCATCCCTGCTATATAGTGCACCTATCCTCACAAATATCCACTCATCTCTTAAAACAAAGCTTGATTCATGTTACAATAAGTTTGCCAGGTTTGCAAGAAATGACAGATCTTCTTCACACCACTTTTCCTCACTTCAACAACTAAACTGGCTAGAGCTACCACTCTATCTCTTCCTACACTTAACTACTGCACATAAAATGATATATAAACCCACAGCATATCGCTCTCTCTCCTCCTTACTATCATTGCACCAACTAAATGGACCTCTTAGATCAGAAAATAAAAATCTGCCTAAAGTAGACAACCCCCAACTCCCAGTCGGTCAAATGCTCTATTCTTTTACTCTTTCCAAACTTTGAAATACCCTCTCATCCACAATAACCTCCATCGTGTAACCTGCACTCTTGAAAAAATCTCTTAGACAACACCTCTCCTTCTGCTTGTTATGCCCATGCTAAAAATAACCCTGTCTGATCACACCTACCAATTTCTTCCCCTATTGTGCCACTCCCACTCTACCCCTCCTCTTTCCAGTCAACTGGTCAATATGTATGTTCTTTAATATGTTCTAAATATCACAGTTAAGTCAATGCCTAAGACTGTTACTGCATTGCCTTCTAGCTATCTATGTAACTGTAACTATATGTCCGTATTTTTTGTATTGCCTTCTAGCCATCTATGTGACTGCGACTAGATTTCTATGTTTTATTGCAATCTGCAACATGTTTAATTTTATGTGGAGCTTTTCTCCCCAGTTCTCCACTGAAAATGTGTTCACCTAGACCTATTGGACCTTCCCAGTAAACAAATGCAATAAATAAATAAATAAATATGCACACACACATGCAAGCACTCATGCACACGCATGCACGCGTGTGCGCACACACACACACACACACACACACACACACACACACACACACACACACACACACACACACACACACACTGCATTGGAGAAGGACAGAGCAAAGCCCATCCTTCTACTCATGCTGTGATGGCACATTTAACTGAGTGACAGCTTTGCCTGCCATGTCAGACACACCCAGTGAAACTAAACATCAGCTGTTCTCCATTACAGGTCAGAACATACCACACAAGAACAGAAACACACATGAATGCCCTATTGGCTGAGAAATAGATGCGAGTTATATGCCAAGAATGATGAATGCGCCATGGTGGATTGCATGCTGCACAAGTCGTGCAAGAAAATGTATGTGTTGGTTGAAAATATAAAGAGATGCTGCTCATTGTTTTTGCATTACCTTTTCTGATAGTGTAAAGATGCTCAAAGACTATCCCAGATATGCTTATTTACTTTGGACCAAGTGGTCTTCTGCCATACATGTTGCTGTATATCACCTTTGATGCTACTCTTATGTGGGACTTTCAATTGTTTTTATATCTTCTGATATGCAGATCTCATGGTTCATAGGTAGCATCTGAATTAAGAATTTTTGCACAGTCAGGATATAACTGGTACTAATTTCATAATATCAGAATACACTTGCACTCTCCTTAATTGTGGCATGTTACATAGCATTCATTACCAAGTTGATGCCACATGTCATGCATCCCTGTGAACACTTTCTGTACTTTTTATGTGATATACAGCTATGACATCAGGGTTTCCTGCAGACAAATCATCCCCTAGCATATAGTGTTCACAATACCACATTTCAAAATAAATATGTAGTTAGAAACCTGGGAACATGGGAGCTTGTAATTCACTCTCAATTGATCACTATGTTTTTGATTTTCTGTTACTGAGGATTGCTTGTATGTGACAAATAAAGGCTGGTTGCTTTGGAATACTACCTAGGTTTCATGGTTTTTGGAAATTATTGTGTCTGAGCTCATCAATGAAGTTTTAAGACTAATATTTTTTTTTTTGTTTTTTTATTTTTTCCCTTAGCACTCATGGTGGTGAGGTTGGAACTAGACAGATTCCTGTGCTTGTTCATTTTTTATGTTCCCTTATATTCAACACAGATCAAACCAATTACAGAATGAAGCCCATCCATTTGGAATGACCCTCACCAGACATACCAAGAAGTTACAAAGATGCCAGTAGTTCCTAACAAAGAGGACCAGAGGCTTAAAGTCCCTTAGTTACCAGAAAAGACTATCCAGTTTGAACATTGTATATTTCCTACTGCAGTGTTATTAAAATGCCAGTTTCACTATCTACTATAAGTTAGTGACTCTAATAACTTGCCTTGCATCAATTGACTGTACAAGGTAAACAGACGTCCCTCGGCATACCTTTTCCAGTTGATTGCTTTTACTTAATAAACACTCAGGGCATTTTTCTGACAAGATGTGACAAACATAACATAGCATAACGAGTGCACAAAAAGATTTAAAAAAAAAAAGCGGTATTAAATGTAATTAGTGCAATTCAAATTCATTCATTGCAGTGAGCATGATAAAAATAAATGATTCAATTGATTCACTGCGGGGTGCACAGTAAATCAAAAATTAAAAGTTTTAGAAAAAAATGCAAATTGCACTTCATACAAAAGACAACAAAGGGAAAAAAGGACATGAAAAATAAAACACAGTGGCCTTAACCAGGTTCTGTCTATCAGTAATAACAAGAGCAATGTCCCAAACATTGCTTCACTGCTTACACAGAAGAGAGGCAATCTTTATTCTGAAACAAAGCAAGATAATTAATAGGATTGCACTACAGTAAATAGCATGTAGATGTCCAAATGAATAGGTCCAAGTTATTGCAGCAACACTCAGGATGTTTGTATACAAGGATCCGATGGTTTTGATAGGAAGGGTAATTCAAAGCTTAGGAGCATGGAGCATAAAGAATGCCTGCATTGTATTGTGTTGCTAAGTCACCACACAACCAAACAACCAGTCACAAGATTGGACTTATGTTACTATCGTATTTTTAAATAGGTGCAGAAAAATCACTGCTTGAGTCCAGTGCTTTTCATTAATGTCCACACATATTGCCGATTCCTGTAGTTTTAAACTTAGTTTGCCCTTCATCTGCTGTTACCAACACTTACCTTATGAATGACTTTGCCTTAAATCTGCTGTTGCCTTTGTTTTTTTAAGCCACTCATTTGTGTATGTTGGGAGGCATATAAACCAAGTTTTCAGCAGTTAAGATGGATAGCTCTATTACCAGATCAAAATGATGCTACTGTGCATTGTATGGGAATGTCAGCATATCCAACTACTTTCTCTACTGAATTTAATAAAAACAGCCAGTCAACATCCTTCTTTTAAAGTTTCTACAAACTGTGAATCACAGTTCTGGTTTGAATGAACATTTTTATCTCAAGCCCAGAACAATATCAGGTTTTAATCCACATTGCCAGCTCGGATAAACTGAGAATAAATCATGACTCTGACAGGCACCCCCCCCCCCCCCCAACCAGCACCACCAATTTGCAGGGTCTCCAAATAGATAACATCTGAAAAATAAACACATTTACATAATCATCTTCAGAAACATAACTATTTATTTATTTGTGATAACTAGAAAATTCCACTGGGATAAAGCCTCTTTAAGCGGATCACTTGGAGAGAGCACAGACAGATATATGATACAGAACAGAACATATGACGTGTTTCAACAGTGCACAATATAGTCCAAAAAAAAGAAAAACAGGTTTAGCAACTGGACCAACAGATGAAAAACTCTAAATGTCTGGCATTATTGACTTATTTTAATCCACAATGACGTGCACGCAAGCAAAAATTTTAAGCACTGAAACAGTGAAAAAAAAAGTTTGCTACTTTCTCACATTGTTGACCCTTCCATCTTATATCAAGTGATGAAACCAGTGCTTCAGTCTGGGCTGCAAGTAGTATAAGAATTAGTTTCCATATTAGCATTCAGGAAAAATGGTGCAGAAATAAATGCTGTACTATACTACCAATCAGCATCTAATGATGATGCCTAAAATCCAGAATCAGGGACATTTTAATTAATACACTAATTCACTTTAAAATTCAACAGAACAACCATCTTTTGCATCAATGGCCATTAATCGACAGCATGGTTGTTACAAAACTCTAATTGCTTACATTAGTGACTGTAATCCTTTATATTTTACCAGGAAAGAAAATCTACAAGAAGGAAAGAATAACCATAACAGGTTAAACTGGGAAAACACAACAAGAAAAAGATACTGAGAAGAATAAGTCTCCATGTCTCCATAACTGGGACATGAGGACATGAGAGAAAGATATTCGCTCAGCTTGTAACTGATCCACTCCCAGCAGAATTTTTGCAGCTTTGTGACAACAAACCACGACTAGCTATTTTTACACCTCTCAGATTCCAGGAGAAAAACAGAATAAAGAAAGAGGGGTAAGATATATCTTGACTTTTAAAGACAGTAACATGGAAACCCCCAACAAATGACTGAATGAGGAAGTTCCATTTGGAGGAATGGCAGGTGAACATCAGCAGCATGACTACTTTGTGTAGCAAATGTCAGATGTCTTCACTTTTAGAACCAATTGGTTGCTAAAAGGTTTGTACCTTTTCATCATTAATTAATACAAGCAGATAGAGGAAAGCTTGTATGTGAGTTCTTTTTCATTTCTTTTTTTTTTTATTACTTTTGCTGCTGTTTATATGTGAATTAAATGCTAAATAGAAGTTCAAAGCCATCATCCTGCCTTAAGAATCTAAAGGTGAATTATCGTTTTAGGAATATGGGCATGTCCTGTCATATAACACTGTCATATTTTTTGTTAGGTCTGAAACAGTAGTAGATGTTAAAACCATGCACTGTAGGGGTATTTTCACTATTCTGAAACCATATTTCTGTAACTACTCAGATATTTATATTTTCAAGAATTAGGAATGCCTGATAGGAGTGCAACTTCTTATTTAGAGCAACATTGGTGTAAATGGCTTGAGACCTAACTCCCTGGACTAAATAAGGAGAGGCATGACGGATCTTTCAGAATATGTGTCTTAGGAAAGTATGAACCTATCCTTTAGGAGCATTTTACCATCACCAAGAATGATGCCTTGGTAAAAGAAAATTATTATTTGGTGTCTTTCAAATGGCGTCCAATGTATATCAGCATGGGAGGAGGTTATATACTGAACTAAATTATTTTCCAGAGATGGCCTATACCTACCCACTGAGGCTTTGGTATATTGGATAAAACTTTGTCTATTCTCATAGTGCCTTTTTTAGGCAATGTCAGTCCTCAAAAGCTTCAATCACAACAAAACAGAATTGGGATGACAGAGGTATTTTTTCTCAGTGCTAGGAGACTTAATAAAAACTCCACAACTCACAAGCACTCCTTTACCTGGAAAGCATTGATTTATGCATTTATATGGATACCTGGTTCAAGACCGTTGAGAGCACCCCATCAGTGCTGGGTTTCAATACATACCAAACATTCAGGCCCTCTCACTAGTTGAAGGCAGTAAAAGCAGCCGTGTTTCCCTACTTGGAAAAAACACTTTACTTCAAGATGAGGTAGACAAGAAAACAATCTCAAATGTCTCTACATCCAATTTGCCATCAGTAAGACTCTTTATCACATTAACCCTAACAATAGGACAACCATTTATCCTGTTCAGGCCATAACTACTACCTAACATTGTCCCTATGCATTGAGATAAACACCATTCTTGTAGTGGACTTCAACTACCCTCCATGGACTGGCAGACATATACATCCTTAACATGTATGCACAGGGATTTCTGGACTTCATCAATACAAACTCTCTATTCCAGTTAAAATATACCACAAGTAGGTGTGATAAAATCCCGTACTTGATCTTCAGCAGTATGGGTCAACTCTGGTCCCCACCACCTGTAAATCCCATACAGGTCAAATTGGACCACAAATCATTCACATTCACCATAAGACTAAAGCAGGAAGCATCCACCAATAACTCTTTATTCAGCGATTATTCCAAGCCTAATATATTGAGACTGAGTGATGGTCTGGCTAAACTCAACATTCCATTTCGACTGGATGACCCGATTGTTTATGAAGAGTCGTTTACTGTCAGGCTCTATGCACATGTGAATAGCTGCATAGATGCATCAATCCCCCTACAAAGAAAGTATGCCAAATTAAAAAAAATAAGCCCCTTTGTTGAAAACCAAATATGAGCAGACACTATAATAAAAAGAAAAAAAACTCATTATTATAAAAATAAATGTAATTCTCAAAAATGCAAAAAAAAAATTCTTGCAAAATTTAACAGTGAACACCGAATCCTGATAAAATCAACCAAAGTAAGTCATGAGGTAAAAACTTTCACGCAAGCAAAGGGCAACCAGAAGGCCTTCTTTAACTTTGCTAGAAAACTTAGAAACAATGCCCAACTGCACACATAACTAATATTAAATGATATCAAATATTTGGACCCAGAATACATAGCCAGTCTACTAGTGGGTAAATTTAACTCAAACGTCATCCTCCCTACATTCCCAGATATCATACCCACATCTACATCCCCACAATTATCCAATGAGCATGGTCTTAAGGCACTATCCAAAACCAAGAATACTGTCTCTATGGGACCAGATAGCATACTGGGCTGCTTACTGGCTCAGCCTGAAGCAGACCTTGTCATGCTCCCAACAGAGGCTATTAAATATTAGTTTACAAACAGGCTTTGTGCCAGACAAATGGAAGACTGTAACTGTCAACAGACCCAAGAAATTATAGACCTATATGTGTGACCAGCATCATCTGTAAGGCTATCGAAAGGATCACTATGGAATTAATAAATAAGGACATAGGTAACCTATAAACTCTCATCCCACTCCAGTTCAGATTTGTTAATGACAGATCTTGCCTACTTAACCTATAGCAATGGATGAGGGAAAACACTGCATAGCTAGCCCTTGCAATGGCATTCAAGTAACATCACATCCAGGTACTGTAAATAAACTATACAAGCTAAATGTTAATCCTAAATAATTTGTTGGGTAGAAAATCAGCTTACAAATAGAAGTCAAGAAATTAGGGCTGGGTGCTCTACCTCCTCCAAAAGACTCATCAATAGTGTTGTACTCCAGGGTTCAGTCCATGGGCCATTCTTCTTTGGCATTTACTTCTCAGAGGTTAAAGCTACTGTTAAGGGTTCATGGCTGATCAAGTTGCAGATGACTGTAAACTTGGTGCCATCATAAACTCTCCACAGGACTCCAAGATCCTCCAATAATGCCTGTTCCAAATAGCTGGTGTCAAAACAATGGAATAAAAGTGAGTGACATTGACAACACACCCCTGAAATGTATCCAGTAGATAAGGATCAGAGAATCTATGTAGACAAGGAACCTTCATTCAATCACAATATATCCACTACTGTAAAACAGTGCTTTTTCTTTGCATAATTTACTACTAAGGGTATGGCATCCAGTATCAGACATGTGATCATGCCACTGTGTTTCGCACTTGACAAGCATCTCATTGAGGGCAATGCCCTCTTCCATATGTGCCTGGCCAAACATTTGGCATAACATGAATGACTGTTCACTCTCTCCAAATAGTGAATTGTTTGCCTTCTAGATTGACAGATTTGTTTTATATATGTTTGATTTATGTGTGGATGGGATATGCGGACTTTATGTAAATATTTTTGTGTGTAGTGTACATTGTTTAATAAACAAGCATGAGAAAAGGGAAGAGATTAGGGACTGATAACATGGATGAAATGGCAGTAACTGCCAGATGGCATATGTGGAACAAAGGTAAATGTCTTAAGCATGCAGCGTGATGAACAGAATATAGTAATGAAGGCAGAGTGATGAAAATAAAAATATGTTCTAATCCAGCTCAGATAATTAAGCAATAATGGCACATAAGGCTGTAATTCTAAGGAAACAACACACCAGCCAGTGCTGCTGTAAAGTCAAAAGTTGCAGGTGAAAGGCTTCTACACCACTAAAAAGTACATTATTTCTTTAAAATGCCCATCATAGCAAATAGCCCCTGTGTTTTTCCCTGTCCTTAAGAAAAAAAAAATATCCCATTTCCTTGTTTATTATTCTAGATTATTTCATAGAGTGTACTTTTAGAAATGGCTAAACTGCATTCATATGTGAGTGTTTTGTGTGAGCCTGGGTGTGTCTGTCTGTTTGTGTCTGTATGTTTATGTTTGGCATTAAAGAACATTTCTGATTGGAGTGAAGCTGTGGCATTCTACTTATTTTTTTAGATATAGGGGGTAATTCTATAAACCCTACATGGAACAATTCTCTGTGTAGGAATAGTGTACCAGCCTGAACACAGAATATGGCTACCAAGCAATCCAGGAAACAGGGCTGGGGACGTGCACAAGTTTGTGGACATCATGCAAACACAGAGGTGTCAGCAGAAAGAAAAACATGTAATCTGCTAGTGAAAACCATACAAATGAGGTGATTTTCTGATTTGGAAAGTAGAAAGGCATCTGTGTAGGTGCCATGTCAGCAGGAAAAATGTACATGGTTACAAACCATGTACCAGACTATAAAATTAAAACAGGGGTTGTAACAGCCCAAATAAAAGGTTGTATATATCACAGTAGCCATGGAAATGGCCACAACTGTGGGTATTGAGTTGAAAAAGTAATGCAATATATTAAAAATTGAACATTCTTTTTAATACATATGCCACATTTAAGTGGTGTGCAGTGACACGCAAACGTGATTTTGGAAAAAAATAAAAACGTGTAAAATATGAAATATGAAGGAATGCAGAGTTATTGCATAACAGTGGCAAGCATGCAGAGTCATACAATGGCAGATTATAGTGGTAGCTAAGGAGATAGGCCCTGATGTAGTGCTGTATCCAGGGTATACGCAATTAGTTATATGTAAATGAGCTTGGGTTATTGAATAGAAAAAAGGGCCACAGTGTCCATAGGTACTAACCATGGTTGGGCTAGAACTGTGTTGGTGTAGGCATAACAGATAGCTAACATCAAAAGGGGGTGCGTCACTGTATGTTATGCAGATTGGAGCTTACTTAGCTAAGCACAGCTAAGCAGAGGGTGTGTCTGAGACTGCTATGCTATACTTAGCCCTGTGGCACTTGTTTTAGCTGGTTAAATAAAAGCTAAGCATACCCGTGTACAGGGGAGGGTCCAAACTGCTGAGCAATTTTTATACTAATGCCGCTGGTTTGTGCGGTGTGCCGCGGGGCTTAGAACTGGAAGAAATTAAAAAAAAAATGAAATAAAAGGAAATAACCTGGGAAAGCCAATGAAGTATAAAAGACTGATAAGCCCTGTTCCACTGACACTGGCCCATTCAATCCCCATCAATGATATACCTGGCAGGTGGAATGTATCATAGTCAGCCAATCACACAGGCTGCATCTCCAGCACACCAGTATAAAGTATGCATACACCCTTCGATCTGACTTTTCCCACATACTCTGCACCATTGGAGTAAACACTTGGGAATTTTAACTGACAAAATGATAGTGGCTGCTGCTGTTCTGCTACATCTGTATGTGCTACAGGCTGAAGTCAGTAATGATGATGATGCTGACAACAGGACCACACAGAGGAGGAGAAGAGTGTTCAGGCTCAAGTTAACATTTCAGGGGCTACATGAGCTGGAGATAGTAGAGTGCTACAGGACTGACAGCAAAATACTACATGAACTCACTGAGCTCTGCCACCCACAACTCAGACCCAGAGCCAATAGAGGGGAATCCATCCCAGTGGAAATAAAGATATGTGTAGCCTTAAGAATGCTAGCTGTTTTAGGTGTTTGGGAGTTATGGTAGGTCTGTAGCAGGTAGCTGAACATACAGCTGCATGTGTAGCAGCCCGCAGCTGCTGCATTCTGGGCAAAAGTCATTCTGGGGATTGTGAAGACATTGGGGGACAGCAAGATGTATATGTCAGTGAGGGAGCAGTGTCAGTTCTTGTGTGACAGAATGGCCAGGGTAAGTTTACCCATAACAGTCCAGGTGAGGCATGTGCATCTGGTACATATGTTAAATAGTAGTACCATCCAGAGAGTGGTAGGGGACATTTAGTGCATGTATTCATATTTGTGACATGTGTCCCATCCTCCAGGCCTTTGACATGCTACTGTGGGTGGCAGTGACTGTGGCAACAGCAACCAGTTCTGCTGGACATTGAAGGCCTCAGTTATTTCTATGTTGTATTGACAGGTATGTAGCTGTCATGCAACACACTGGACTGTGGGCCTGAATTGTGGGTGACCAGATGTCAGACATGCTAGGAATGTAACAGATAGAGCTACTGAGTCATTATTATGGGAGATATAGTTGCAAGATGTGTGCATGCATACAGTGTGTTACGCAGGATTGGCATGAACATGTGCATTTGGATGGGTATGAAATGTGACACTGACCTGTCTGTTCTGATTTTGTAACCTCAATCTGCAATGACTTGCCAGCACTTCAGCACTTAGAATAGGTTTTATGACAATCATGCCATAAGTAGGTGGCACAACTGTGGACATTCTGCAACAGTCTGTGCAGTTGTCAGTTCTACCTGATATCGAAGGCCTCCCATCAATCCATCAGCATGTCTTTGGCTTTGTACTGGTTCAGTGTCTGCATCACAGGCTCAAGTACACTGTAATTTATCACATTATATGTGGAAGTAGTGTCACTGGTAATCAGGATATCTTTGTAAAAACACCAGCAATTCCCCAGATCTGAATTGGCCTAGTGGTGTAATGCCCTGAACTGTAGTTCAGAGCATCTTGGTTCAATTTTTTTCCTAATGTTACATCACTGTATTGCATTAAATATTTACAAAAACACCATTAACTCTCCAGAGCTGAGTTGGCCTAGTGGTGTAATGTACTGAACTGCAGTTTTAGAGGGTCCTTAGTTCAATATTTAGCAGGAGTGTATTTTTCCTAAGGTTATATCACTGTTCTGCATGATATATTTACAAACACACCAGTAGCGCTCCAGAGCTGAGCTGACCTAGTTGGCTAATGCAGTGAGCTGTAGTTTAAAGGATTCTTGGTTCAATACTTGTCAGGGGTATATTTTTAACTAATGTTACATCACTGTTCTGCATGATATATTTACAAAAACAGAAGCAGTTACCCATAGTTGAGTTGGCCTAGTGGATAAATGGACTATGCTGTAGCTCAGAGAGCTCTGGGCTTGAGACTTGGCAGAGATGGCTATTTTATTGATGTGCAGAACAGTGTCAGAATCAGATAAGGTGACTAAAGCAGTTTTAAGCAGATTTGTGTGGGTTTGTGCTTCATGCAGCAATGCTAAGCAGCACATATTCCCACTTAAACCTGTGCTATTTCCAAAAAAAAGGGGGGTGATAGGAAAGTGTTGAAATGGGGGCAAGCAAGGGGAAAAACAATATGAAAGGCAGCTAGGGATGTGCAAGATGGGTGTAGAAAAGGAACATAGCTCTCCATTTCTTGGGCAGCAACAGCTGTACATGGAATTTGGAGCCTCACACCCCACAGGGAGGGGTGTGGGTGGAATAACTTTGCTGATTAATTGATGGGATGATTGATTCATGGCAGTGTACATGGGGGTGAAATGGAGAACTATGTATGGGATGAATTTTTTTTTTGGGACAGATGTCCTTTTCATTTTTTTTAAGGTGAGAGTGGAATGTTGGGAAAGGGTTGTAGGTATGTTTGGGGAGGTACGTTGGCTAAGAGAAGTTGCTTTTGCAGACAGACAAGACTGACAAGACAGCAGACAGAGGCAGTGTATGACACATGAGGGGGGTAAACACCTTGGATGAGAAGAGAGGTTGGGAATCAGAGGACCAAGTATCCCCAAATGGCAACAGTGGGACTGAGATCCCCACCCATGGGCAGTCACCACGGCCCCTTCAAGGCAATGAAGGTGGATGTGCTGTGGGCTGGGCACTGGGACCAGCCTGACCCTCAAGGTGCACCAGTCTGTCCTCAATTTGGTGCAGTCTATCATCCAAGTCATGTTGGATGACCTTGAGCATCATACATGAAACCTGAGTCTGGGTGACAACATCTTCTCTGTGCCCATGCCTGGGGGGAGAGGCCCCATCCCCTGAGGTGGTTCCACCCATGGGTGGTGCAGAACCAGCAGAAGGAAAAGCTCCAGATTGGGCCCCAGACATGCTGAGACCTGGTGCCATGGCCAGATGAGTTGGGATAGGCAGATCCACCTGAACCGGCCTACCCAATAGTGCTATGGTGTTGAGGTTTGTCAAGGTGTATAGATTAGTGATGAACAGAACATTTAAACATTAGTTGTAACAGCATGCATGGTTGTTCCAATTAACCCAGAACAATGAAATTGCATAGCATACAGAACACAGGCACAATTGGAATAACAGTCAGCATTGTAACAGCATGCCAGTAATAGTTATGGCAAAATGCCAACAACAGTAGAATTTCAACAAGGTATGGTAGTATGCAACTATTGTAATATATAACCAATAATTCAACACAAGCGCCAACATTATTTCTTTGAGAACAACATATGTGGAAATGAAACCATACCCATAGTATAAGAATAAATATTTGTGATACAGATAAGGGGTGGGGAGAGAGAAAGACATTCTATTACCAACAGTGTAGGCTATATTTTTCACAATAGTACTGCTCAGTACTCTACAGGTCTGCCCTTACTTTACATCTACATGTGACCTATAACTTCTGTAGCATGTACATACCTCTCAAGCTGTCCACATGGGATGGTATGGGCCAAGCTGTAAGAACTATAGGTACATAACTATGTGGGACTATTACATGTCAGGGGAACATATATGACTAACAAAGTGTAGCCTGCAGTGATGTTGTGTGAGTGTGCTACTGGCGTACTTCAACTGGATTTATATCTGTGTCCAAGATTATTATCAACAGTGATCATTAGCCATGACAGCATGACACCTGAGAGACATATATCGTGCACAGTGCAGGGAGTTTATACCTATCCTGCTGTCATTTGTAGGCATGAGTATAGACTATCAGCACACATTCAGAGATACACCAGCCATGCAGCAGTACCAATGGTAGAACATTTTAGTTGTCTTATTCAGTTGGTATAGTATGTATTTCATGACATTTTATTTAATGGAGCCTTCACCTGGATGAGCAATGCTGTTTACACACTAGTACATCAAGGCACAGACATTAGTATACCCTTCATACAGCTACTATAGATATTTCTTTACCTGTAAGCCCTATGTGGAGAATGTGTTAACACTATGTGACTGTTCCTATAAATAGTACTACTTGTCTGTTACTATGAATAAATCTTACTACCAGTCCCTGAATTCAAACCTTGGTCTGTGGGTGGAAAATATAACAACCTATGTATTGCTTATCACATTGAGCTACTGCGCCACTGCAGTGTGTTGGTTGACTGATATGTGCCTACAGCTCACCTGCTGACAAAGTCTAACCTAGTATTATCAGTAGAGTGTCACAGAAGACTTCAGTGACAGTTGAACATACATGCATGAGATTCAGACATGACAGAGATAGTAGGTGTGTATTAATATTTGGAAAGCAGGTGTACACAATTAACCCCTATTGGATGGGAATATGTGTGATCTGTACAGACCATATCAGGGTACTGAGATGTGTACCTGACCCATGTATATTTGCAGATGGTATATCTGCAGTCTGCAGCTACTACTCTGTCATACTTGCCTGCATCAGCGTACCTATGTTCAAGAATGTGTATAGCTGAAATTCAATGATTGACACAAGATAATCCTGCGGGAATAACATTATAATACCTTACACACTACTATTCAAGGTTCATACGTTAGTGCAGAACATATATCAAATTGCATTCTATCTTGTAGTACGGCTCCACATGTACACTTTAGCATAACAGTTCTTTAGCAGCCAAACTTCGGTCACTTCATGGTGTTATACCCTTATTTGCTTTGTAACACCTATAAAATTGAATTTCTTCAACAACAGACCAGAATACACACAACAATTGGCAGAACAAAGCTTTATTGAGAGTGACATGACACAGTCATTTGTATGCATTTAACAATCTTTATTGTTCTCCACTTTAAATAATGCATGCATTGAAGGAGTGCTATTACAGAACTTATGCAATACTAACTTTATTTTCTTCACAATCCTGACTGCAGTTATACTGTATTTCCTGTAGATCATGAATGAATTTCATTTATTCCCTTCACATTTAGAATGCCAGTGTACTTTATTACCAGAGCATTAATATTAATACCGTATAATTTAGTCATTCCTACACATTATTAATATTATTGCAGTGCACTCAGAACAGAATATACCTACTGGCAGTTACTACTGTACTCTTTCTTATTTATATTACTATATATTGCAAGATATATCTGTACTCACCACACTCTCTGCACATCCTCGCTAGGCTCGCTGTGTGGTCCTCCAGGTTGCGAACCCTCTTCTCTGCAGCTGTAAGAAGGGAAGCACACCATTATGCATTCCTGTCTATCAGATATTCATGCTATAATTTGGTTTGGCAATGGTTCCTATAGTTACAAACTTCTGGGCCATTTTGGTCCAGAGTGTCTTGGATACATTGGGCCAAGAGCTCCCCCTTCCTTCATTTCAGGTCATCATAATGATGACACACCTGTCACCAGTGTGGGGGATTCTGATTGTTGCATTGAGGTCATGTGCCAGACAGTCCCAGGCCTTGGACTTGTATTCAGAGACCTGGTACTGACCCTGCAGCAATCTATTGCCATGATCTTTGACAAGGAGCCCAACATGACCCAGCACTGTGCTTGGAAGCTCACTCCCTCTCTGACTCCAGCCATAGCTCCTGCAATGATTAAACTCCATCAGGTTCTGACTGTATTCTTACCTGTTCAGTTTAAATAAGGCTGTTTTCCTGCCCTTTGCTTCCATTGGACCATTCTTAAAAATGCTAAGCTCTGCTTAGCACCCTGCAAACCTGCTAAGCTTAGTTGAGCAGTACTTAAACTGGCAATGTTTAGCGATCCTTAGTGGTGCACAAACTGGCTTAGCTGAGCTGAGGACTGCTTAAACTAGGATTGCTTAGCAGTCCCCATACAGCTAAGTAGAACTACGCATTGCAAAGTACTGCTAAAACAGGTCCTGTTTCAGCATTGCTTGGCTTCATTTAGCAGAGCTTAGTTACGGGCAAAAAGGACTTTTTGCAAATTAACAAAAAAAATTATTGAAAGTATTTGTTCATTAAGGATAATGAATTATTATGTGTATCTATTTTATTTTATGTCCCCTAAACATATGCATTTCAATGCATTATCTGGTAGTGTAACTTTAATGTTTTGGACACTTGTGTGTAACTGGGGCTTTTATACTTGGGTCTCCACTAAATATGGGCTTCTAGTCAAGCTAGACAAACCCGGTTAACAAATTTCAATGTATACATAAAAAAAAAAAATAGGTTCATAGGTTCATAGGTAGGTACTAGGCTATCGGCCCAAGGGCCCAAGTAAGCCTAGCCAAGAAAGTTATTTTCCTGTGCCACTGTCGAGCAGAGACACAGAAGTGATCCCCGGGTGTATTTCCTATTTCCCATCCACTCATCAAGATTTTTCTTGAAGAGTGCTAATGAAGAATTTGCTTGACATAGATGGGTAGCCTGTTCCAGAATATGGGAAGTCTCTGGGATAGGAATCTATCCCTCCAGCATGTCCTGTTTATTGTGGTGACAAGGTTTAGGTCCCTAGAGCGTGTAGCTCAGATGGATTGGGATTTCTTTAGGTGTAGCATGTCCAACAGCTCTGGGTTTGACACAGCTTTATATGTTAGGCAGAGATCACCTCAGAGTAGGCGATATGCTACGGAGTAAAGCTGGAGTTTTTTGAGGCGGTCAGTGTAGGGCATTTGTTTGAGTCCAGTAATCCTCTTTGTGAGGTACTTCTGTGGCCTTTCCAGCTGCTGCAGATGTCTTGTGAGGTACATTCCAAAAGGAGCGTTGTACTCTATAATGGGTCTAATGAGTGTCGAGTAGAGGGGAATGATGATCTCTTTTTTCCTGGATGAGAACCCTTTTATGATGAGGTGTGCCATGTAGAAGGACTTCCTGACTACTGTGGCGATGTGACTATCAAAGGAGAGACTACTGTCCACCTGGGTCCCAAGGTCTCTTAACACGCATTCGGTGTTAAGTAGATTGCTGCCTATGTGGTAGTTCATGGGTACAGAGTTTTTACCAAAGGGGATGACACTGCACTTTTTGGCATTGAGCTTGAGGCCATGGCTCTGACACCAGGCATCTGTCTCAGAGAGGCCCTTCTGTAGGATGTTCACATCATTTTGGGGACTTGACTATGGCTCCTAGTTTGCAGTCATCTGTGAACTTCGTTAGCCAGAGGCCTTCTGTGTTAGCCTGTAATTCAGAGAAGTAGATACCAAACAGTAGCGGTCCCAGGACGGAACCCTGTGGTACTCCACTTGTCACTGGTTTGAGGTAAGATTTGGAGTCTGCAACTTTTACAGTGTGGGTTCTGTCAGTGAGCCAGTTGGCAACCCATCTTGTGACGTAGGGATTTATGCCTAGTTTATTTAGTTTAGCTATAATTCCAGAATGGGGGATGGTGTCGAAAGCCTTGGTGAGGTCAAGATAGACTGAGTGAACCACCTTACCCTCATCTACGGCTTTGGTGACTGCCTCAAAGAAGTCGATCAGGTTCAGGAGGCATGATATGCCTTTCACAAACCTGAACTGGGTGGGATCCAGAGTTTGGAGGTTACCAATTTCAATAAATTAATTAAAACATTTCCCTATTGCATGTAAAAAGCTGAATGGCTGGTATTTGAACTGTGCATCTACTGCACACGAAGTTGTCACTCTAACCATTTATCTACTGAATATATGGTGATCAGAGCTATACTTTTCTATATAGCTCTCTGTTAGATTTAAGCACTGCTGTGCCACTCCATTAAACCTGCTCAGCTATGCTTAAACTTAACTTTTTTATTAAAACTAAAAACATCTGGTTTCTGTTTTTAAATGTATGGCACATATGTATTGCTAAGCGCTGTGCCACAGCACGCAGACACACAAAAAAAAAAAATAAATAAATAAATAATAAAAAATAAAAAGGGACAATCAAATTTTCACATTCAGTTTCAGTGCTGTACAACACTCTGACAGTAAAGGGGTTTGTTACGGACACTGTAACACAACCCCTACATATATGGTTTACATCTGGCCGAGGACACATTTAATGTAACATTTTAGTGGCGTATGGCATTTTGACAGTGCAGTGGATGTGTTATAGACACTGTAACACACCCCCTACATATAACTTTTACAACACGACAAGAGGACAGTTTTATTTACTATTGTAGTGCTGTCCGGCACTTTGACAGTGGAGGGGGAGTGTTACACATCTCTGAGCAATGTAACACACACCCTACCTTGATTCAGTAAACATGTACATGGCTCTCCCTCAGTAGTATGCCTTCATTAATATGCAAGGCATGCTGCCGAGGGGACGCTGCAGACACAGCCACGGTACACTCCGTGTAGGACTTGCACTATATTTCTTCATGGAGCTTATTAAATCTGGGAAATAATACACATTTTAACAGCTTAGCACTGTTTTGTTTTAATAAGGATGATTCTGAAGGATGCAATATTTGATTTCTTTTTGACAGAAGTTGTGAAAAGGGTGGTGGTTTGAGTGTAGCAGTGATATCCTATATAACATTTTATAGTAATAGAGAAATAAAGCAACATATTTAAAAAAAAAATCTAAAAGTGAGTTTTACACTGTAGAACATTACTAATTTGCCTGGGGTTATTTAGCTCCATATTGAAATGTCGATACTCAAAATGCCGAGTGATGACATGCTGAGAAAAAAAAAAAGACTGAAAACATATGAGAATAGTGAATCTTGAAAATTGCTCTTCTCCTTAAAACTTCTTTTTGCAGGGGGATCAACCCTCATGAGGAGGAAAAGCCCACTAGCCCCCTTCCCCTTGAACTTATATATACCAACTCCAAGATCTGAATACCTTGAAGAAAAGGGAATATCCCACCAAATCTTGGACTTAATATATATAAGTCCAATTTTTTTTTCCATTCAGTCTTTGTATTTTCGAACTTGTGCTAGCAGGTACTGACATTTCAAATGGTTATGTTATATTCTACTATGCATTTTTTTTTGTTTGAGGCAAAAAATATTTAACAGTATATTTCTATTTCTTGTTAAGAAGTGCAATTTTACAATAACTAAACCATACTTCCATGACTGGAGTTGTGCCATAAATGGGGCAGGAGGTTTTGAGTGGCTCTGTGATATTTTGCACAATATGCAATACCAATGAAAAAGTAACAAACACTAGAATGCAAAAAAAAAAACAAAATGCAAGACTCATGCTGTTAGCATAGCATTATTGAAGTGCTGCTTTGACATAAAATGGAGCAGTTTAAAATATATATGTACTACTTGAATAAAAGAAAGCAAACTGAAATGACCTTTACAACCACTGCTTTATGAATGAAAGTATGAAGGCAATAAACAAGCCCAGACATCTGCAAATGTTTACAAGCTTAAGAGTTGGTTCAACAGCCTTCAACTGATTGGTCAAATGGAACATATGTACACAAAGTTTGTGATGATTGGGCTCTAACTCCCAACTGATGTTGCCAATTTATATGTGACAGTCAGGGGTAGTCAGATGATCCACATCATGACCTCAACTGTTATTCAAGGTGTGATTTAACTTCAAACCATATAACAAAATATACACTGCTGCTTAGTGATATGACCAACACCTGCCACAGTGAAATAAGCCTTGCAATGAGAAGGTGCAGAGCAGAATCATAACCACTGACCTCCCATGATTTCATTCACATTGTGTTCAGTGCAATGTCTTCTAGCTCCTAGTCCTTTTTTTTATTCCCCTTCTGCATTATTGTTTCTGGCTTACCCAGGTACTCTCATCCATCACTGGGTCTACTAGCCTCCCCTACATCCACCAGACTATCTCCGATCAAAGACATGGGACAAATAACCTGAAACTTGACAACAATTATGTCTGAGGAAATATCTTTTTCCAGCATTAGATTTTTCCCCTCTGTCAGCATATGACACAGACCCTTATGATAATCTGAAACAGCTGCATCTCAAGACAGCCCACCAGTACCATAGTGCCACTAATATAAATTCTCAACATATGGCTTTTACTTATAACCATGTCTTATGGACAATTGGTCAGCACATGCCACAGCTGAATACTCTGCAATCATTTAGTCCATAGAATATGATCTATATTGGAGCCAGTGGCTTCACCTTTACCTGTGAAAAACTGTTGTGATGAGTTAAACTACCTTCCATGTGTGTTCCATTACACCAGTGTATAGTGCTAAGTGCTACTTTCTTGTGCATTTTTTTTTTCTGCTGGTATGATAAAGGTCATCCATTCTGCCTAACTCTGCATCCATACTATGCCAGCCAGATTGTGTTGCCTCAGCAAACAAAAAAAAAGTGAGGGTTTACTCCAGTGTCTTATGAAGTCTGACCACTTTAAAAGTAGCAATTTGAACCCACTATCCTACCTGCTATTATAAGCACTTTCTACTGCATTGAAATCTAATACTGGCTTCTGTTTTTTTTTTCTCTTTTCTCTAAATCTTATTCAGAGAGCTTTAGACATGAATTTAAAATATTCAAAGAGATTTGTCTTCACTTCCTTACAATCAGAGTCCAGAATCTTACTTACCGTAGTCTTGACTTTAGGGATGAAAAGCCTCAGTCATTTTCCCTGTTAATTTGGTGTTCATTTCACACATTTAATTGTCTGAGTGAGACTATCAAGTCAACTTTCTCCTTGTAATTAGGAAACAATTTGACACTGGCATCGGCTTCCAGAGCTGGTTGTGTTACTACCATTGTTTGAAGGTTTACTGAAATCTATCCAGCTATGAGATTTAAGATCATTTAGCAGTTGCAGGAATCAGCCTATACCAGCAATCCAAAACATGTCTCCACTGAATGTAAAAGCAAGGCAATGACTAACAGAAATTTCAGTGAATGCATTTTAAAATGAGAAGAGTCTTATCCCCTGCAGAATATCAATGGGGTGACCTTAAAGGAGGCCGCACTGCAAAATGTACTTAATGTAGTCCTTCAGACAAATATATCCTTTACAATAATAAAAACATGAGCCACCAAGGCAGTTTTTGTGTGAAACACAAGTTTATTTAACATTAAATACTGTTAAAATATAACCAACTAAGCACTTTCACCAAGAAACATGAATTGGCTTCATCAGAGTCATTCGATTGTAGTTATCTAGTATTAGTTTTACTAAGTTAATATCTTGCAAGTTGACGTGTGTTTGTGAGAATTTAGCATTTATGAGATAATGGATTTGGGTAAGAATAACAGTATATTTCTTAGTAAGATTTTGTTCTAGTCTTATTTGTTGTATATTGGATTCTCTCCATTGGTATATTTCCCATACTGTGAGATCTTTTATCAGAGGGTAATTTGTTAGATTTAAGGGTTTATTGTTTATTAGTAAGTTGGGATTTAGGTGGAGTGGTTGTATAAAGGCAAGAGCATCTAATAATTGCAGTGATTTAAATCATTTCTGTGTAGTAAGAATAATGTATTTAATTAGTGGGTGTATATTCTTCGTGAATATGCCATTTTGATTTAGATTTAAAAATGGTAGGGATTTGTTGTTATACCCAAGGGATTTCAGTTGTTCAGATCAGATTTTGGTCCATTGGGGTGTCCAGGTATTTACATAAGGGTCATGGCTTATTATCTCTATTAGTCTGTAGGCAGTAATTATACTATAATATAGTTTGAAATCAGGTAACCCCAATCCCCTTTTATCTTTGGTAAGTATAAGTTTGTCATATTTAATTCTAGTGGATTTGGGGTACCATAATAATCTTGATATTGCTTTTTCTATATCAAGAAAGAATTTTTGGGGTATAGTTGAAAAAGTAGCATTTAGTTGAAAGAGTATTCTCGGCAAAAGGTTCATCTTAACAACACTAGCTTTTGACAGTAATGACATATTAATATTCTTCCACCTATTAATATCATTTTCAATACTGTTCCATGTACGCAATAGGATATTCTTTATCATACCCTTAAAGTCAGGAGTAAATATTATTCCTAGGTATTTTATCTGGTAACCTATCTTGATCTCACTCATGGGAAAGTAAAATTCCTTATAACCTGTAAGATTCATGGGAAATATGTGGGATTTGTTTAGATTTAAATTATAGTTAGAGATTTAAGAGAACTCATCTATAGCTTTAAGTATTTTTGGGAGGTCAGTAGTGGGAAGTTGAAAATATATATTTAAGTCATCAGCAAAATCAGAGAATATAAGATTTGTATTATAGATTCTAGGTATGTGATGAAAGTTTTTTTTGTGTGAAATAAACAGAAGAAGAGGTTCTAGATAAGGATTAAAGAGGTATGGGGAAAGGGAAAAAAATTTCTAGGACATATAAACTTGTAACAAACATAAAACACCAGAATTCTGTATTATTTTCAAACTATTGGCAAGAAAACAAACAATCTCTGACAGATGAAAATAAGAGACTGGCCATTGAGAATACGATCAAATTCCTTCCTTTTAAGAAGCTGCTATATACACAAATTATGATAAATAACAATGTATATCCCATCAAAACTAAATAAGTTCAATTCCAACTTCTCACCTATATGTCCTCACTGCCCAAACCAAACTGCAGATATTCTCCACATCATGTGGAAATGTAGCAAGGTACCAAACCTATGGTGCTCTTTAAGAGCTAGGTTAGAGAAGATGGGATATGAAAAATCAACCCTGTCATGGGAGACAGCTATATTGCACATTAACACGACTCAACTTCCAAAAATAAAAAAATAAAATGTCCTTATTACGGTATGCCCTTATTAAATTTTATATCACTAAAAATTGGAATGTCACATCTCCAATTACATGGGAAGGCTTTATCAACCTTGCTATTAAATATATCTCATCTCACAAACTAGTTTATACAAAAACAAAAAAGAAACTATTATTAGAAATACTGGGGTTATTTACTAGATGTAATTCTTAACAAAGAACGATAGTCTGTACACTGACATGATAAGACAAATTTATATTATGCAATAACTGCATTATAAACCATTTTTAGTTTTTTTCTTTTTTTTTTTCCTCTTTTCCTTGTTCCTCCTTATATATCTAATTGTATTCCCTAATTGTATTAAGTATAATAAGTGGTTGAATTTCTAAATTTATCTTCTTCATAAAATATGTCCCTTATACTATCCCCCACTTTCTTAAGTGATGTTACAAACTTTTTATACTCCATTTGATGATGTAGTGACTTCTATTGTATATAGTGTATATATATTTCTTGTGTTATTAGTTTTTTGAATGTTTCCTTTTGGTATGTACTGTTTGTTTTGTGTGTTTGATTGGATGTATTGCTGTTAATATCTAAAAATTCAAATAAAGAGATTTTAGAAAAAAAAAAAAAAGAGTCATTCAATTGTGATGTAACTTCCTTTATATACTCTAATTACATAAGCAATTATTCATGATTGTGCTTGCATCAATGAAATTACCCTGACAAAACTTAAAGGTATACTTCCCCTGAATATGTAATATACAAAACAACATGCTGTGAACCACAATAATCAATACATTCAAGATAAAAATATCAGTGTTAGTACTAATAATAAACATAAAGTTAGAAAACATTGTTAAAAAATAGACTTAAAAGTACAGAACATAAGTGTTTTCATAGTACACTTGAAATTAAACATCTGTTGCCCTTTGCTTCAAAAAGGGAACTATTGAACAATAGTGATTTAAACCTGGCTTGCAACAAGCATTTAGCCTCAGTTGCCACTTAGTTTCTCTGGCTTCTAATTCTGATTCATCACCCCCACCCCTAGAGTCAATCTGTATTCTATCAATAACAATGAATAAACATTTGTTATAGTTGGGACATTCTAACGTGTGAACATATAAAGCATTGTTCATTTTTTTTTTTAATGTCTCTAAGGTACTCAGTAATGTGATCCCATAGCCTTCTTTTGGTCTTACCTATGGAGAAACCAGGGCATGATAAGCATGGAGCTAAATAAACCACCATAGTGGTATTGCAGTTGCACCTACCCGGGCATCCTAAAGTATGTTCAAAGCTTCCTATAAAGACATTCGTACCATCAATTATATTTTTACAGGTCTTGCAAGTACCTCATTTGTACATCAAGGACCTGTGCTTGCCTTGTTTTCTGTTGAGACTTTCAAGAATATTCTTAATATTATGCCCTCTGTTGTATACAACCTTAGGTTTATGCACCAACTTTTCCTTCATTTCATTGTCAAAATAAGTTTTCCGTATATTATTAACACTTGATACCAAGTTTGTTGTTTCTGTATTGTATTGTAATACCAGAACATTGGTGTCTGGTTTGGCTGTGTTGGTTCTATTAGTGTTTACACCTGCTTTTAAAATAGGCTAAAATGTAATATTTCTTTTAAGCATAACTTCTCTCTTTACTTTGGAAAAGACTTAAGGGGTAGCCTCTGTTTCGGAACATTCCAATTAATATATAGATCTCTTTTTTTGAATATTTCGTCGCTACTAATGAGCCTAGATAACCTAACCATTTGACCTCTTATTATACCCTTCCTCTGATGGAAGGGGTGGTAACTGTTATAGTGCAATAACAGGGTCTGCTTTATTTATGCGAAAGTGTAAAACTGCGAATACATATGGATCGAACCATATGCATCAAAAGTGCAAGCCATCAAAAACTGTAAACGGAAATCTCTGTAGGTGGAGATTTCTGTTTACTTCCATGTAGTGCGATCTCGGAGTTGGTATATTTAAGTAGCGAGGGGTGTGGGGGGTGCAGGGGGGCTTGCCCCCCGCCTACATCTTTTTTTCTGTGTATTTTTTTCTCTATTAACTTTCGAACGTTTAAGAGTTTGATGCATATGCGTCGATCTTTATGCATTCAAACTTTTGAATGTTCAGGTTAATAAAGTAGACCCCAATAACATACTAGATGTTTCCTTTCTGTGGATACTAGTGGCCAAGGTCCCCCAGCAATGTCCTTAGTCAACTCAATATCTAAGAATTCTATCTTACACAATGCCATTTATATGTGAACTCAATGAAAGTGGTTGTGCTATTGATGTATTTTACAAAGTCATTCATCACATGTTCCTCTCCTTGTCATAAAAGTAGTATGTCATCCGGAAATCTCACATACAACAGTACATTGGCCATAAAGGCAGAGGAAAAATCACACAAAAACCGCCTTGGTGGCTCGCTTTTTTTATTTATATTATTGTTTACAAGTTTTTGAGCCATTTGACTTGCTTTTGGTGCATTTTATCTCCTTTACAATGTTGAAAGTTCTTTATTTCCTGACAAATTCAGATTTTTAGCCATAAAAATCCAATTTTGAGTTATGTAATTACACAGAAAATTTGGAAGCTACATGGCAATACCTTTTGAAAAGAAGTATCACTCTTAGAAAAACTGACCTCTGCTATGTGTGCCTTTGTGAAAACAGTCATAAAACATTATTGTATTTTACACAAAAAAAAAATCTACACACTCTGCATATTTTACATTATATCATTTAATGGACAAAAAAACAGTGAAGTGGTTTGTACATGTTTTTCCATTTTTCATTTAAAAATAAATATGCTCTGCTATACAGATAACAGCTGCAGAAAAACAAACAAAAGGTAACTGGAAGTTTAGTAACAAAATTTGATATAGCCTAAAATAAGCCTTAGGATGGTGTGAGTATATATATTTTTTTATTTAACATCTTGTTGACCGGGAAAGTCCGACTAGGTTCCACAGAGCCTGTTTTCAGCAGAGGCCCAGGGAGAAATGCCCCAGATGCATGTCTTTGGAAACTGGAGGACCCGGCGGAAACCCACGTGAACACAGGGAGAACATGCAAACTCCACACAGAAGGCACCCCAGCCGAGAATCGAACCGGAAAACCTCTTCCTGTGAGATGACAATGTTAACCGCTGCACCACTGCACCGCCCATTATAGCTTACAAAGTCAATGCAATTTTCTCAGGGTTTACTAGTTTTATCAGCTCTGTGCTTCTGCAGTTTTATCATTAAATTTTACTATTTCTGAAATCTATCTAGGATCATAGGGGGTTACTAGGCTATTGGTCCTGAGGCCCTTATAAGCCTAGCTAAGAGTTTACCTCATATTTACACAAGTCAGCATCCAATGGGCCTGTCCAGCAGGGACAAGGGTAGAATCCCAGGGGTATATTTTCTGTTTCCCATCCAGTTATCCAGGTTGCACTTAAAAAGGGGTAAAGAGGTACTCTGATTGATGTGGAGAGAGAGTCTATTCCATAGATGGAGGAGTCTCTGGGACACAGACCTGTCCTGCCAGCAAGACTTGTTGATGTCACAGGCCAGGTTGAGGCCACACGTGCGGGTTACTTGAACAGAGCTTGACTTGCGGATATGCAGCAGTCCCATCAAGGTGGGATCAGTTATTACCTTGTATGCCAGACAGAGGTCACCTCTGAGAAGTCTGTATAAAACTTAGTAGAGGGATTGGGCTTTTAGCTTATCTGTGTATGGTAAATTTTGAGGCCCTGGATTCTTCTGGTGAGGAGCCTCTGTGGTTTCTCCAGCTGCTGCATGTGCTTTGCAAGATATATGCTGAAAGGTGCATTTTACTCAGTAATGTTTTTTTTAAGGGAAGAATACAGGGATGCTATGACCTCCTTGTCCCTGGATGAGACATCCTTACTTATGAGGTAAGCCATGTAGAAGGCTTTCCGTAGAATGGAAGCAACATGGTTGTCAAAAGTCAGGTTGCTATCAACCTGGGTGCATTAATCCTTCACGAATGATTGCGTGCTTAGGGCATTGTTATTAATGTGATAATTTGTGGGGATGTCACTCTCCCCAAAGGAGATGATGATGATGCATTTTTTGGTATTCAGCTTTAGGTCATGATTCTGGCAACAGTCATTTGTCTGAGTGAGACCCTCTTGGAGGATGTCCACATCACTAGGGGAATTGAAGACAGCATGCCACTTGCAGTCATCTGCAAACTTGATCAGCCATAGCCCACCAGGTTTGGCCTGCACCTCAGAAAAGTATATCCCAAATAACAGAGGCCCCAAGACTGAAACCTGGGGTGCACCACTTGTTATGGGTCTGCTGCTTGAGGTTGCTTCCCCTATTTTGACTATGGTGGTTCTATCAGTGAGCCAGTTTGCTACCCATCTGGTAGCATTTGGATTAATGCCTATTTGAGAGAGTTTATCTATTATGCCCAAGTGGGGAATAGTGACAACGGCTTTTGCCAGGTCAAGGTAGGTGGTGTGCATCATCATCCCCTTGTCCATGGCTTTGGTGACTGTCACAAAGAAGTTGAACAAATTTAGCAGACATGGCATCCCCTTGACAAACCCAAACTGTGTGGAATCAAGTGTTTGGAGGTTGCCAATGTCTTTGTTAATGAGGTCCATGATAATTCATTCCATGGCCTTGCAGATTAGGCTAGTTAGGCTGATGGGTCCATCATTTCCTGGATTGGTGGACGCTTCACCTTTGTGTAAAGGGATGACAGTTGCTGTCCTCCACTCAGCTGGGATGAAGCCAGTACTCAGGCTTTGGTCAAATCAGGTGCCTAGTGGTGCTGCAGGTTCCTGCCTGAGTTCATGTAGGCTGCAGCCTGGGATGTTATAGGGTCCCATGGAAGCATTTTTTACCTTTGAGAGAGCAGTGATGACCTGTTCCCTAGATATAAGGGGAAGGAGGTAGGTGCTGGGGATGTCCTGATTTACTGATGGGGGGGGGGCAGAGGGGTAAAGTTTTCGCTGAATTTGTCAGCCAGCAAGTTTGCTACATCGACGGCATTTGTATATGTGGTGTCCTTGACCACGTGTTCTAAATGGATCTGGTTGCTTCCTTTGAGGTAGCAGACATATGTGAAGAAGGCCTTATGATTGTCTCTAGATGTGGCCAATTTGGACTCAAACTTTGCTTTGGAGGATTTCACTAGTGTTCCTATTTGCGTGTCCAGGCCAAGGAGACATTGCTTCCAACTGGGCACCTGCTCCTTCTTGGTCTTGGACAGCAATTTTTTTCCTTTTGTTATAGAGCCTATTTACTGGGGGTCTATATCAGATGAGCAGAACCCCCTTTACACAAATACTTAAACATCGACTCCTATACCTCGAACTGCGAAAATCCCGAATGCACTAAACCGCAAAAAATAAAATATCAAACTATCATAGTCGGCCAACCCCACCACCCATTACTTAGTACCTACCCAAACAAAATAAATAAACCACATACATACACTAGCCAAACCCTACAGACATACACCCAAACAAAATAAATAATCCACATACATACATTTAACAAAATCCTACTTCCAACACTACACTAAACCCCACATACACAACTATCTATGCACTATCCTTAACCCCTCCCTAACCCTAAGGTCCATAACTAAGGCACACTTCCCCTACAGACATACACCCAAACAAAATAAATAACACACATACATACACTTAAAAAAACCTGCATCTAACACTACACTAAATCTTACATACACTACCTATCTATGCACTTACCTTAACCCAAATCCTAACCCTAAAGTCCTATCTATTGCACACTTACCGTATGGAGCTATACCGCAGACGGGCCAACCAAAACAAATCGACATTTCGGAATTTGCAGTTTTGACCATTCAAGGTTTACGTACTTCACGCAATGCGGTTCGATGTATTTGTATTCACATAAAAGGGTTTTCGCTCAACTGATATAGACCCTATTTATTGCAGATGTCCACCAGACAGGTTTACTATTCCTTTTGGAGGATGATTTATTCCTGTTGGGTATTCCTGATTCCATGCATCTATGTAAATGCTTGTATAGTGCTTTGGTGAAGTTTTGGATATTGGTGCCAGTTCCTACAGAGGGGGAGTGGGCTGTGAAGCTGTTTATACCATTCCTCAGGAGGCTGTAATCAGCTTCGGAGAAGTTTTTATGTCTGATCCTAGCTATAGGGGGGTTGAGGGAGATGGTGACTTTGAAAGTGATTGCTTTGTGGTCAGATCTTACCAGGGAGGACGATACTCTAGGGATGCTGCAGTGGTTACTCATTTTGATTAATACCAAGTCTAAGATATTATCACCCCTTGTGGTGGTATCGACTAGCTCTTCTAAGTCATTTGCATTGACAAAATCAAGGAATCTCTGGACATTTGTGTCCTGGCATGAGTAGTTCTTCCAATCTATGTTTGGGAAGTTAAACACCCAGTATCAGGGTAAAGGGTTGAATCTTGATGGATTCGAACAGGTCCAAATAGGCGAGTTGGCATCTTGCATTGGATTTGGGGTCCAGTAGCTAGCTTTGATTTGAATAGGGGTCCTGTCAATGGTTAACTGCACCTGGGATGTCTCCTGTGCATCATACTGTTTGACCAGCCTAGAGGTGTGTATCTCTTTAATGTATATTGAAACTCCACCTCCTTTGGCTTTATTGCCCACAGTGTGGGGTCTGACTGTATGATAGGATGAGTAGCCAGCTATGGCTGGGGTGCTCTCCGCAGCTTTGAACCAGGTTTCTGTGACTGCACATATGCCAGCATTTTCCAGGATTAGGAATGCTTGCAATGAGTTTCATGTTTAGACTCCTCGCATTTAGTAGCATGAACTTTAATTTGTGTTTTGTTGAAATTTTTATGTTGGTAGTTTAAACCTCCTCACGTTTCCTAATAAAGACACTATATGGGAGGCAAGAGCCCTTGCCAGAAACCTGAAGCCCAGACAAGACAGATGCAGGCCATCTCTGACAAAACATTATGGTCTGTTGATCATATCTACCAGGCTGTCAAGTACTGGATCACCCTGAAATGACACCAGAAACTAAGCCAGTTGTTAAAGTCAATCATTTTCTGTTTGTATTGAGGCATCATTCTGCGTGATGGCAGAATACTGTTTAAGGCTAGGGACATACCTGCCTGGGACACATAATCAGCAAGCTCAATCATGTCTCTCTTCATATAGTCCAGAGAGGTATGTTTCAAGTCAATCACGCCAACATGGACTATGACAGAGTCATAACAGTACCTATTGTTGAGAGACTTGAGTGCATGTGTGATATGGTGGATTCTGCCACTTGACAAACAACTAACCGTAACATTCTTCTTATTCAGCCTGGTGTGAGGAACATCTGTGTGTCTCACAATGAAGTCTCCTATGACTACTATGTTGGGTTTATGGTGAAGCTTTAGTAGTTGTGAGGCACAGGTGTGTGGACTATGCATGTGTGCGCTGTGAAGGGCTGTAGAGATTGCATGTTTTTTGCCTCCGAGTCTGAGGTCTCCTTTGGGTATGTTTATGTGGAGGACCTCCACATATGTAGGTGTGTATTATGCAGGTGTGGGTGGTGGTTGAGGTGTAGTGATTGTATTGAAAACCTTTTCAGTGCCAGATATACTGGTTTGAGGGGAGAGAGCTTAGACTCTAGGTTCCTAATGTAATTGCATCACTCATAAGTTGTGATTCTAGGTGGTAGTAAAAATGGTTGTCCATGTACATGAGGCAGTTACTACACTGTATCAGAATGCCCATATCAACAAACTTGTCAGGAGAAATTGTAGGAAATTGTCCATCCTTAATTGTCACAATCTGAGGGAGAAAGGCCAGGGAGTACTAAGGGGTGGGCCTAAATCCCAAGTGCTTAAACCAAAACTAAGAGCTTAGAATAACACTTAAGAATAACACTTAATTTAGACTGGCTATAAAGAAGCAGTAATAAATGCAACAGAAAAGATGCAGTCAAACACTTTAGAGAACAGGCTTCAAGTAGTAGGAAAAAGCAGGAAAAAACAAAATGAAGTAACAGAGTAGGAGGAAGAAACACAAATTAGAAAAATATCAGCATCTGAATAAACTGTCTTTTTTATAAAGTAAAAAGGGAGAAAGCAGGAACGGACGATAATTCAAGATTAAGGGACTAAGGGGTTTGGCATTCTCAAATGATCTCAGTATTAGGGAGAAAAAGCTAAGGAGATGGGACTGGGAGCAGTGTCCCAGATCAAATTTACAAGTAGGGGCAGGCAACTGCAAAAGCCATCAACATTAAGAACACAACAGCAATAGGGTGAGAGGATGGAAGAAAAAAGTTACAGCACAGATCAGAAAACAACGCCAGCAAATATATAAATAATTCAGTCAATCAAAAATAAAGACAGTGCAGAACTCTGAAGTGCCAAAAATATACTTATCAACTCTATATTTCCAGATTGTCTGAGAAGCCCTCTCAGTCAGAACACAAGGAGATTCTAGCAATGATATGCAGGAATTTACAAAGAAGGAATATTTTTATACCAGCAAGCTTTGAGAAAATCAGATAACACAAAAACAATTTAAATGTTTTAATCACACACTTTTTTCCAGTATGTCATTCCAGTATGTCATCCAGATCAATACAAGTGTATGCAGAAAACAAGAAGAGCATATTCTGGTTTACATGATAATATAACTAAGCAATACAGATGGGTGATTACAGAAATGTGCTATGACTTAGATTGCCAAATACATCCTCCAGTGTAGAGATCTAAATTAGAGGGTTAAGTGCTGCTTTATTGACTTACTGCAACCATGAATGAAGTATTAAACAAACAATGGAATTTCAGTGGTGGACTGACTAAAGTCTGCTAAAGAACTAATTTTGATGTATGTACCCTATTGTAAAATAAAAATATATCATATCCTATACCTACCACTGTTGTATATTAACCCCGCGTGCATTCCCTAGCAGTCTACCATGGATTTTATCTCCCTTTACTCTCCTAGGCTCTTTCCTCCTCCCCTGAGTTCTCATAGCTTACCATTGTACTTAATCAGTTAGGCCACCAGGCAGCATTGCTCAACCACTCCTTATCTTTTAATACAAGCCAAAAGTACTGTAACTGTTCTATTAATTTACCACTGCCCTGTTTCAGCCCTATTAATACTTTTATATTCTATTAAACTGCTACTGCCCTGTTTTCAGCTCGTATCCCCGGTCAACCCTCTGCAGCCTTCTACTTTCACACACACATTGCCTTATGTCAGTGCCTCCTTACCCCTGAGCTAGTTCTCAGCTTCACTGATAACTTTTCACTGACTTTCTTCCTTTCCCTTGGCTCTACCAACTCTGCTCTTCCTGCAAGCTCAATCCGCTCCCCTACCCTGCCCCAATTCACACTCGCCTTCACTACTCATACTTTTATTTCAACCACTCCCCACCCACTCAAGACAACCATCTAGTCAAAGTCTTCCACTCTTTACCCCTCCTCCTTTCTCCTACAGTCAGCCATCCAATCAAAGCCTTCCCCTCTTTACCCCTCATCCATTCACCCACAGTAATTAAATACATCACTAATTAAATACATCACTCTTTCACTACCCCCTTTCACCCCACAGCTCTTCTCTCCTACTACAAATCCTCCCTTATTAAACTACCTTTTTCTAACCATGCTTTCCTTACTGTTTCTAACACTGCAAACCCCCATCTCCCTCCTACTACTTCTAATAACATTATACCATGCCAGCTCATATACCTCCAATCAGCTTCCACTCTCTTCTCCTTACCATACTCCCACACAAAACCATCTCCTCCCAGACACAAATAATCATTTCTTTTCCATATCCTCCTCTCTGTTTTTGCTCAACCCTATGCACCTTCTTATCCTAAAAATATTTCCACTACTGCTAAGACACTTACTCTTAAAGAAATACTAGACCATCCAGAATACCCTAAATCCAAACCAAAACACACTAAAATAACTTCCTTTGATAACCTTGTCTTAGCTGGATACATTCACCCCAACCCCTGACCTAACCCACCCACAAATATCAATTACCCTCCCCCTTCCTCTAACCTTTCACCCCCTACAATACTCTTACATTTTTCACACTTAATGCCCAGACTCTCAACAACAAAGCACATCAGTTTCAAGCATGGCTAAGTCATAACCAATCTGACATTGTAGCCATCTCTGAAACTTGGCTCAAACCCCACATCACTGACTCTCAAATCTAACCCTCTGGATTTCACACTCTTAGATGTGACCACTCAAAGCAAAAAGGTGGAGGTGTTGCATTAATCTATTCAAATCTACTTACCTTAATTGCTCTACCAAATCCCATTCCTAAATTTGCCAATGCAGAACTAATAGTCGGTCTATTAAAAATGAATAATTACAAAAAACACTGTATCATCGCCTTTTATATCCCACCCGGAAATAATGTCTCAACCCTTGAAGACATATTCCAATAGGCCTCAGCTGAAATTAACCTTGAAGCTTACATACTAGGCAATGTAAACATTGAGTGGAATAAAATCAACAGTCCCATATCCTCTCTGTCCATTAACCTCTTTAACTTTACTCAAGTAACCCACTCCATCACCAGACCCAATAAAACAAATCCCCTAGAATCCACTTTTGATGGGATCTTAGTCACCCATTCAAATAAAATTACCAACTCTGGTACCATTCCTGACTCTATTAGTGACCACATCCCAGCTTTCATTTACTGTGCAACCACCTCACATCCACACCAACATCAATATATTCAGACCAGCAACCTTAGTAAATTTGACCCCAAAACCTTCCCTAACTATCTCAAACAAATGAATTAGAACATTCTAAAAACCCTTCCTCTCGATAAAGCCATAGACCACTTTAATTCTACTTTCCTAGATGCTCTAAATTCCCTAGCTCCACCAAGGAAAAAAATAATAAAAACTATAACTGCCCCTTGGCTAACCAAAGAAACAAAGCAAATTATGCATCAAAGAGACAAATCCTGGAAGTGTTACCAAAAGAATTAACCTTCCAAAACCCTTCTCCAGTATACACAGCTCCATAACTTTGCAAAAAAAAAATCTTCAAAGACAAAAAATCCTACTACACTAAGCTCCAGTCCAACCATCTCCAAAACCCTAGGCTTTTTTGGAACTCTATAAACTCACTCCTCAATCCATGCTCCAAAAATCACCCCTGTCCGGACCCAAGTAAATCTGACATTGAATTAGCCTCACTATTCAACTCTTTCTTTATAGAGTCAATATCTGTCCTAATCAAAACATTTCCCAGCAATGACCCATCTCTCCTACATTCCACCTCATCTATGTCCCCAAATAATTTTCCCACTATGTTTGAGCTTAAGCCTGTCTCCACTAACTACATAAAAAGAATTCTATTCAAACTTAAACCCTGCTCCAATGCACCTGACAACATCCCCTCTTCCTTTCTCAAGTCTGCTGCCGATGGTATAGCTCTCCCAATTAGTATCCTAATTAATAGGTCCATAAAGGAATCTTATGTCTCTAAGCTCTGGCATTCCACCTTTATTCTTCCTCTCCACAAGGGAGGCAAAAACACTAACATTTCAAACTTCCGCCCTATAGCTCTTCTCTCTCCAATCTCCAAAATCCTAGAAAAATGCATCCACCTCCAACTTATGCCTTTTCTGACTAAAAAACAACTTCTTACCCCTACTCAACATGGCTATTGACCAGGGTATAGCACCTAACAGCTCTACTCTCATTCTTAGAAACTGTCAATCAAGCCCGAGATTCTGGGAACTTAGTACAGTGCTCTTAGATCTTTCTAAAGCATTTAATACTGTTTCCCATAAGCACCTTCTAAGTTACCTCTCAAACCTAAATCTCTCCCTAAACACTCTTTCCTGGTGCTCACGCTATCTGTCAGATATATCTCAGGCTGTGAAATGGAAAAAAGGCACCTCACCTTTCTTACCCACCCCTACTGGAGTACCACAGGGGTCCATCCTCTGACCAATGCTGTTTAATATCTTTATCAATAACTTTCACTCTGCTATTCATAATGCCAAAGTCATCCAATATGCAGATGACTCTACACTTGTCTGCTCTCCCTCTAACCTCCCTGAACTCCTATCTAAAACTCAGACTGCCTTATCAACTACTGAGACCTAAATGTGCCAAAATCACCTTTTGCTCAATGCTAACAAATCTAAAATACTACTATTCACACCCTCAAAAAAATCTTTCTCTTTTGATAAAAAGTCCTTCCAAGTCCTTAGCCAAAGCAATTTTCCAATCGAAGTTGTTCTCTTTGCCAAACTACTCTGTGCAACTATAGAAGAACACCTCAAGTTTGACATCCATATTCAGCAAAATATAAAAAAAAAAAAACACCAACAACTAGATATGCTATACAAGAAGAACCACTTCCTCTCTACTTCTGCCAGACATACTCTGGCCTCCTCTTACCTCCTTCCCTCCCTTCTGTATAGCACCCTATTACTAACTAAACTATCCTCTTCAATCACTACCAAACTTGAAAGACGTTATAACAAAATTCCAAAATTTGCCACGAAAGACAAACATTTCATTCATCACTGTGTTACCCTCCAATCTGTCAACTGGCTATAATTCACAAATTACCTGGACTTCCTCCAGATCACTACAGCATATAGACTAATATTTAATCCAACCAACTGCCCCGGTCTAACTAGAATCCTTCCCCCATACACCCCAAATAGAATTCTCAGATCTGAACACTAAAACTTAATTACTGTCCACAAACCTAAACGTCCTGCTGGGCAACTTCTCCTCTCCTTCTCCTTAGGTAAGAAATGGAACTCTCTCCCTTCCACACTAAGGACAATGTCAAACACAAACAACTTAAAAACTCAGCTTTACACATACCTCTTCTCCAAATGGAAATGTAACTGCATTCTCCCTACCTAGAACTCTTTAACAAAAGCCCCTGGGAGGGTATCCTCCTGAGTTTCTAAGTACCTTTGTAGCTGGCTATAACCTTCTATAGCTAATTCCCATACAATCTCTCACACACTGTAAATATTGTAAATAGCTTTTAACTTTTGACTTTAACTGTGTGAATTGTAAAAAATGTGTCTGCACAATATTTTTCCACTATGGGCAATATTGCTCACTCTTTGTATTATTTGATATGTATTTGTACTTGTACTTTTATTTTTATTGAGCTATCTTTTCTGTAATCCATTTCATGGAGCTTTTCTTCCCAGGCCTCCAGTGAAAATAGGCTCTCTGGGCCCAGTGGACTTCCTCAGTAATCAAACTGGAAATAAAATAATAAATAAATAAATAAAATTACAGCAACATCCAATTGTGCTTATCATTATAGTTACCTACCACAAGGTTATTCTAGTTATTGAGAAGCTAACAAGTTAGAATGACCTAGAGTCGGTGGAATTTGAATATCACATCACTGCAAAGAACTGGAAATGAGCAGATTGCACAACTCCTGTCATCCCAGTTGACCAGAACTGTAAACTTATATGGATATGGAAGAAATTGATTACATGGACTGTAAGAATTAAAAAAAGAAGATTTTGGCTAGACTTGGTATAACATTTGATGTACATACAATTTATTTTTTAATTGGACTCTGATATGAACAACCCAGTAGGTATAAAGATGCAAGATTTAAAACATACATTAAAGCTCTGTCTTGAACCTGATAGCAGCTATAAAATAATAATTTTAGACTTTTATCAGTAGACTTTTTTGAAAGATCTTTTCCTAGTAACATAGGAAATATGGACTACAAAGTGATCCCAATAACTCTGATCAGCTAAAGACTTCAGTAAAATACTTACTAGTTAAGGAAGATATGGGTCTATATTAGAACATTGAGGTTTAAAACCTTAGAATGTTCTAATATCGAATTCTACAGAGCGAAAGCTTAAAATATCGAAGCAACAGAAACCCAAATTCTTTCCTAGGGAAAGATTTTGATTGTCCATTTCTGTTGTTTCGGTATTTTCAGTGCTGTGGTAGAAAGTTACGGGTCGGGTTCAGGTAAGTGTGCGATTGTGTGGATGTGAGGGTTAGTTTGGGTTAGGTGAGTTAGGGTTAGGGCACGGGTTAGGTACGTGTGCGATTGTGTGGACATGAGGGTTAGGGCGGGTTAGGTGAGTTAGGGTTAGGGAGCGGGTGAGGTGAGTGTGCAATAGTGACGGACCTTAGGGTTAGGGTTTGGGTTAAAGTAAGTGGATAGTTAGTGGTGTGTGTATAGTTTAGTGTAGGGTTAGTTGTAAGATTTTAGGTGTATGTGTGTGGATTGCTGTTTGTTTGGTGTGCTTGTGTTGTGTGTATGTGTTTTGGAACAACAATTCTTTTTCCCTAGGAAAAAATTTGCTGTTCTGACAGTTTGAGATTGTAAGCTTTTGCTTACATAGGGTCGATTAATCATTGTTCGCTTCTTTAAGCGGTCGGTGATTTAATATAGACCCGAAGATACTATGCTTAAAACTGATTTGCCTAAAGTGTAGTATCAAATACAATATCTTCTTTTAATCAAAAATAGAAAGTATTGTGTTCATTTATTACAAATGTAAGAGAAAGGCTCACATTACTAAGTTCATTCCTCCTAACACTGAAAATGCTACTGACAGAAATGGAGAAACTGAAAACAATGCTTTAGATAAGTTGCATTATGGTGCAGAGGGATTAAATCCTAAGTACTATAGGGCAAATAAGTATCAATAAGTGGCTTGGGCATCTGAGGCAACTTAACGGAGGATGCATGTAGCCTTCTTTGGAGAAGGATATGTACTAGCATGCTTCTTGCCCTGGATCCCTGATGGAGGCTAGAGGTATGTAAGGTGGCATGTCCAGAAATGGACTTAGGCAGAAATGTTTGCTGAGTCATCACAGAGACAATATGCTGCATGCCCTCATTGCACATCCACCTATATGAATGGCAGGTAAGCACAGAGGGAAATGAGTAGTTGGGATATAAGAAGAAAACACTTTGGTAGAAATATGATGCTGCACAAGGATGCGTCAGTCTCTTCACCTACCCTGAGAATGGATCAGAATAAGTCAAGAGGTGTGAAGAAAGACCTTAGTAGACTCAGGTGATGATGTGAGGCAACAATGGTAGCTGAAGGAGACCTGAAGAGAGGAAAAACATATTTAAAAAATAAGAAAAAGGAAAGCATGCTTTAGATGAAGTAACTCCAAAGAATTGTGATAAAACTGTAGCTAGGATAACTGAGTCAGCCCTATGTCAATGTGTTAACACCATTCTAGTTAAATGCGAAGTGCTTTTAGAAAAAGGGAGGGTCAACCACTGCTATATTCTAGCAGAATGATTTCACTCGTAAAGCATCCCTTAGTTTGTATGTATAGGATTAGTAATAACCAAAAAAGTGGAGGAAATATGCATTCACAGTGACAAAAAATAGTATCTGAATACACATAGAGAAATTCAGACAGTTCTTGCAAAACAGTTGCATCCTGTGGTTGTAAACTCTGATGAGGGATGCTGATTTAATGTTCTTTTAAAATGAAATTCAGTTTTCATGAGATGAAATTAAAAAAAAAAATGAAGTTGTGATTTATACTTATAACTTTCAGTTATTACCATGATTTCATTAGAATTTTCTATTGTATCATTCTCTCTCTCTCTCTCTTTCTATATATATATATATATATATATATATATATATATATATATATATATATATATATATATAGACACACACACACACAAGTAAAACTGGTATAGACCACTCAATGAAGAAGAAATCTGACTGTGTTATAATTAGGAAATTAGGAAACGAGAAGAAATGCAAGTTCTGGTGAAATGCTTTCTGATCCAAAATGCCAGATTCCTGAAAATATCATGTTCTTTCTATACCCGCATAGTCAAAATCTGGGATTTATTGTATTATTTCTTAAAAATGGAAAAATAAGTGTCCCTGCCTCTGATTTAACTGAAGATGTAGTAAAAGTCCTTAAATGAGTATGCAATTAATGATTTGTTAATGCACAAATATCTTTTACAGAATAATAAATGCTATGCATATTTAATGGTAACAGCTGGTAACACTGGTGATCTGTGTTCCTCGTGTCAAAGGCAGGATGATTTGCTTTTCATTGTCAGAAGTAAATCTGGACTTGATGATGATTGCTCTTATGCAATTGGCATGGCTTGGTGAACTGTTGTTTCATATATTAATGACTGGACTGATGAACTAAATATTGTTAGGCATAGACCAAATAGAACACATTTAGGAAATGATGCATCTGTTGTCTGCAAAGAGCATTCAACTGCTGTAAAACAAGACGATGCCCCTAACAACTTTGGAATTCTGCATGCAAATATTCAGCAGTCTGAAGATCCGATTTGTTTAGAAGGAAACTAAAAAGAAGGAAAGGAAGAGGTTCACAACAAATAACAAGGAAGAAAAAGAAACTGATTAATGCCTGTAAAGGAAAGAGAATATGTAACAAAAAGGACACTGCTTTGTTATGTAACGCACAGGTCACAGGGAATGATGATATTTTTCTATCAGAAAACCTTCGGTCTACAGAAAAAGGCATAATTTCTCCAACAGAGAAGGTAAAAAAAGATGTAAGGGGCAGGTGAAGAGGAAGTAATCAAAACCGAACATGGAAGGATTAAAGAACATTACTGTAAGAAAAAAGAAGAGAAAGACAGATGTTGACTACATGGCTCAAGCTGTGGCTTTACAATACCATCTGGATAAGAATTTAATACACAATGAAAACAGTGGGATTAATAAGACTAATGGTGATGAAAATCTATCCTTCGTAACAATTGATAGAGCAGATATTACTGTATTAGAAGCTGAAGATTCTTCAGAGCTGGACAGCAAATATATTCTTATATTTGGAGATTCAGTTATCAGAGGAACTGATACTTATATTTGCAGAGAAGATAATGAACATTGAATGGTGTTATGCTTGCCAGGAGCAAAAACAGAAGATGTGAGACAAGCCTTGGAATGCCTTAATGTAAAGAAGTATGGATCTGTTTTTATTCATGTCCGTACAAATTATGTCATCTGTAAGGATTCTCTGACTGTTAGTAGAGAACTGACAGCCCTCTTAGATAGTAGAACTTGTCGTATTAGGACGTATTTTTCACAAATCACTTATAGCAAGGATAGTTAAGTTATTGCAAATGAAAAGATTTCTTGGATAAATACCTACATGGAAAAAATGTCCTGTTTTGAAAAATGGAAATGTGTAGAGCATCCAAGCCTAGTTTTGGGCACACGTGTGTTCAGACAGAATGGCGTGCATTTGTCAAGGTCAGGGAAGAGAATTTTTGCAGGAGATATTTTGCAATATTTGACAAATATTAGGCAAGATTTTAGCCAGGTTGAAAATTTAACATTTCACAGATGGCAACATTTGATGCATCTCTGATGGTTGTTAATGTTAGGAGCATTAATAAAGTTTTTTTATTAAACATATTTTACGTTCCCATAAGATTGGTGTTGTTATTGTTTGTGAAACATGGTTAAAGAACAATGACTGGAAAGAATTTCTGTCAGGGTATAAATGTTTTTACTGTAACAGACATTTAAACTAATAAATCAGGTAGACATGTTATGATAGGCATTAAAGATAGTTATGAGATTTGTGATTATTACATGTTCACTCATAACACCAATACTACACTGTGTAACTATGACAATAAAGACAACCCTGGTACATTTGACAATTGTTGGAATGCATACACCACCAAAGTTAAGTGCAGATAAACTAGAGGAATTCATACATTTCTGGCATGAAACATAGGAGAGAAGAAATATATTAGATGGGGAATTACATTTACCATAAACAGACTGGAATAATATTGATTCAACAATGTTAGTAAGAAAATTATTCACAACATGTATTCAGGAACAACAATTGCTTCAGATTGTAAAATACCTACCAGGGGATGGAATATACTAGACATTGTTTGTGTTCTTAATAAAATTAATGCAACTTCAAGTCAAGTTTTAGCACAGTTGATGTGCAGTGATCATGATGTTATAAAGGTTAATTTGTTACTAGATAATTCTGCCATACTGAAATCTAAACCAATGCACAGAAGGTTAATTACAGATTATATGGAAGCAAAGCAGTCACAATGTAAAACTTACTAGAGTAAGGTGTTCAGTTGAAAAACTGCAGATGGAATGTGGAAATTTTTGAAAGATAATTTGTTTGAATGCAAAAAATCAGAAAATGTTTAACATAAGGATCTAGGCATACAACATCAAGGGGATATATTTCCATAAGAACAAGATATCCTGATTAAGGTGAGAGACAAAAAAATATAAGAAATGGAAGAGAGGTCAAACTACACCTTTGAAAACTGAAATAAGCAAGTTGGACCAACAGTTTAAGCATAATTTGAAGACAATTTATATAAAGATATTGAGCATAATAGGAAACCTTTTTATAGCTACATAAGATGTGGAAGGAGTAAAGACACCCAAATTGATAAACTGTGTGCAGATTCTAAAATTTATTGTCAGCTACAACAGATTATAAATTTATTTACAAAATGTTATGAAAAACAGTTTGGCTCCACCAAAAAAGTGATAAGTTGTCCTAGTGACATCCAGATAACCCCAGATACTATAATCAAATTAGATTATATTGAAAAAGAACTGTGCAAACTGGATCCAAACAAAGCACAGTGAGGAGATGGAATTAGTAACAATGACCTGAGAATACTTCAGTAAGAACTTACGGTACCATTATATCTATTATTCACTAGGTCATATAAAAATGGGGAGATTCCTCAAGATTGGAGGAATGCAATTATTAAACCTGTCTTTAAGGGAAAGGGGAGGAGGGCAAACCCAGGGTCATACAGACCCTTAAGTCTATTTTCATGTTGTGGAAAAATAATGGAGAAAGTAATATTGGATAAGCTATTGTTAGAACTGGATAGCTTGGGACTTGAAACCATATATCAGCATGCATGTGTTGAAAATAGACCTATATTACCTTCTGTAACATGATGGTCTATAACAATATAAACGAATGAAAAATTGTGCTGTGGTGTAATTTATAAAGATTTAACTTCTGCATTTCATGGGGTCATACACAAAACACTGATCAGTAAATTAGTAGACGTAGGTATTGATGTACTCTTGATAAGATGAATAGTTTCATGGCTTACAAATAGGACATGGCAAGTATCATACAGCAACAGTACAGGTGAAATCCTTGGTTACAGTCAGGATGTCCCACAGGGCCTGTACTTGTTTAGATTGGAATAATCTTTCAGACCTAATTTTTTCATCTAAGGTATTCTACAGTCTATACGCAGACAAACTGAAATTGTGTAAACTAATTACATGTGTTACAGGTAAGGCATGTTTGCAAAATAACTTGACTAAATTGACCATTTGGGCACAAGAGAATAATATGCAAATAAAGACATAAAAACTAAGCATATGAGATTTGGGAGACATAAACTGAAAGGTGAATATCTAATACAGCACACAGTGATTGAAACTGTGGACTCATTTAAGGACCTGGGTACATGGATAGATTCAACTATGAATTTTTCTAATCAAATCAACCAATTGGTTAATGATGCTTATAGAACAATAGGTTGTATAAAAAAGACTTATAAAGTCTAGGAAATCAAAAATGATGAAGTCATTGTTTGTTAGTTACATTACACCCAAACTTGAGTATGGAGTAACAGTATGGAAACCCTATAAGAAAACAGGCATAAGTAAACTGGAAAGAGTACAGTGGAAATATACCAAGAGCATCCATGGACGCCAAAATTTAAGTTATTATGAATGACTAAAATATCTGAACTTGTTCAATATCTCTTGCAGATATCTAAGAGAAGATCTTATTCAGATGTATAGGGCATTTAGAGACATCTACCTATGACGAATGTTTAGGGTTATCAAAAAGTACTAGAGAATCATCAGACAACCTGTGTAGAAGGTTCTATAGGAATGAGAAGTGCACTAACTGGTTTTCTGACAGAGTAGCTGATGCATGGAAAAGATTAACAAATTACATTAAAACAAGTACTAGTTTAGATATTTTTAAGAACAGCCCGGACACGTATTATGGGAACAAGTGTTTTGATTTCTTGGCAAGTTAGAAGGGCATTTATGCCCATGCTTGAAATATTTGCATGCATGTATGTATGTATGTATGTATGTATGTATGTATGCATGCAAGAAACTATTTTCCCCATTTTGACACATTTTGAATGACTTGGGAAGATGAAATATTCATAGATACAGAGTGGCGACTTTATACACTTAATTAGAAAGAGGTAGAACCAGAGATTGACATGCCCAGCTAGGATAAGAATGGGTGGAATTAAGGGCAGTGACATGCAGAGATTTAGATTCAAAATCAGGAGAATGGAGTTTTGATAGAAACTACAAAATGGGCCATACATAGGTTGGACTTAGACAATAAAAAAGGATCCTGAATGTTATACGATGCTTGCTCAAATGGTAGAACTCCAGAAACCCAAAATGTTAGTAGTCAATATAGGAATTGAACATGGACTACCAGAAAACTCTGACATAAAAATCATTTTAAGGCATACCTCTCAACGGTACAGAATTTCTCAGTAAATACCAGTTTTGAGGACAATATATTGGACTGCCACGAATTCCCGCATGGCCCCTTTAATTTCTGCATTTCCTGTTTTTTTTTTTTTTTTTTATTTTTAATTTTACTCCTGATGTCATCATGTGCAGGGCATGCACAATGATGTCAGCTGCTGCAGGACAGTCTGTGTTCAAGCAGTGCACAGACAGCACATCTTTCATCCTCCAGCTCCTCCTTTCCAGGTAAAAACACTATATAACTTTTACTTAACTGTAGGCATTTGTATGTGATAATCACACACAAATTCCTGCTGTTAAGTAAAAGTTAAGAACATGGTACCTAATGCCTGCAGCCGTTAAATAATCTCAGAGTCCTCTCTAAAATGTAATCAGACTGTCATCGAATATTCTAAATCACACTGTGATTACATTTTAGAGAAACAGCAGGAGATTACTTAATGGGCGGCTGCAGCCAATAGGTACTATGTTCTTAACTTTTACTTAACAGCAATAGCAGGCATTTGTGCATTTCAGAGAAACTTTAGGTGCTTAACTTTTACATAACAAATAGCAGGAGAAACTGTTTTTTTATACTTTGAAACTGTTCAAAACTGTACTTTTACTTACTTAATGAGTGGGTGTGTGATTACTACTTAATATAATTACTGCCGAAGTGCCAAGAATTGAAACTGCATCAAAACGGCAGGCGAAACTGTGCTTTTACACTTTAAAACTGTGCTTTTACTTACTTAGTGGGTGGGTATGTGATTACTGCTGTGCATTTTATTTAACTGCCGAGTGAACTGCTGTGCATTTTATTTAACTGCTGGGTGAACTTTTGTCCATTTTATTTAACTGCTGAGTGAACTGAACTACTGTCCATTTTATTTAACTGGTGAACTGCTGTGCATTTTATTTAACTGGTGAACTGCTGTGTGTGTGTGTGTGTGTGTGTGTGTGTGTGTGTGTGTGTGTGTGTGTGTGTGTGTGTGTGTGGCCAAATTTTTTTTAAGTACTGTGAATGATTTCATTTTAATTCATTAAATTTTTTCAGTTTACATGTTCACCTGAACTTATTTAAAGGAGCAGTGGTGAACTTTTAATTCTGACCAATCAAGTCCGTAATAAATATCTCACAGAAACTGTTTTGTTGGTACACTACTTTCACTCTTCAAAAACCAAGAAAAAGAAAGGCAGGACACTGCTATATTCCATCAGTCTTTATTTAGAACACAAAATTCCAAGGATAAGCGCTTTTGGGTAACAACCCTTCTTCAGATGAGTTAAAGAACATTCAAATCATCAATTTAAACTAACACCCAGCCAATGAGCTATCAGTAAGCTACCCGCCTTTTCTGAAGGGCGGGCCTCATAGGTACAATGTCATTTAAACCTGGGCTCCTATGAGCCATCAGCTCTAAAATCCATTTGGATTCTATGGACTCTGTAAGAAGCTTGATATCGCCTCCCCTATTATTCAGCATTACATTGACTACAGCTCTGAAAAGAAAAGTGTGCGTGGGATTAATTTCAATATGCCTATAAAGGGCATTGTGTACGTCCATATTCCTTATGGAAGACAAATGTTGAAGCACCCTCACCTTGAACATGTTGTTAGTTTTTCCCACATAGAATCCAGCGCATTGTACACATTCTGCCATGTAGACCAAATTAGTGGTCCTACACATGGCCCTAGCCTTCAAATTGAAAACCCTACCACTAACTGGATGCCTAAAAAGGGTATCCCTGTTAATGCAAGGACATGCTTTGCAAATTCCACATGGAATACTACCTGCTGTATCCTTAAAGGGTTTTTTGACAGTTGATGTGTTGTCCCCACAAAGTAAATCCTTTAAATTTTTATTCCTCCTATATCCATAACTAGGCCTCACTCCTATAATGTCCCTTAACCTATCATCACTCCTTAAGATGTTCCAAAAAGAGAAATGTATCAAATATTACTATTTGTTGCTTTTGTACTAAAAGGTTATTTATTGGTTACAGTAATATTGTCCACATATTTTCATGCTATAAAATGAAGCTGGATATTTTATTTTGCCATGCTTTATTTGAGTAAAACCATCTTATTCCTGCTTTCAGGTGTAACTTTAAACTTTATTGATGCAATGATGTGAAAGATATAAAGGAGTAAACCAGTTCCATCTGTAGAGCTTTTTGTTATTATTATTATTATTTTATTTTGCCACACTCAAACCTTATGACCTTGGCTATTTCTGCTTTTGGCAGCTACCACAATAAATCATCTGTTATCAAAATAGAATGCATCCAGGCCCTGTGGCTGACATTGGTTCATGATCCTAACAAAGAAAACTCCTTCAAATTCAACAAACTTTAATAAAAGTGCACACCACAACTGCTTCCTGCTGGCTGTTTTCTCTCTCTCAGTTTCTTCCACCCCCATGATATATTTTGCTGCTAATGTATCAGTGAAAGAATGTGTGAGTTTCAAAGGTACTTGCTACATCTTTCAGATAACCTACAGTTTTCACTTCTACCCACCTTCCACAAGTTCTGATTATCCTGTCTTCTTCCTGAGGTGCTTTATATTTTCACATGTTTTCCCTCTTAGTCTTTCAGTAGGTTTTGAATTATATTTCTTTCCTAAATTGCATAACTTAATTTCTAAAATATACAATGCAACATTTATTTTATTCAATCCATATGTGTGAGTCTAGCACAAAACTGGGTTCATCTTTTACCTGTAACTTTTTTTTCTATCAGAATAGTCCTGGAAGAGCTTTGTTGACTTAAAGAATTTGGCATCCTTCAGAAAAATCACTGTTTTTGTAGCCTAGAACATCTGTTTACCTCATGTCTGCACAAAGTCATATTATCCTGTCTGTAATTGTAGATGTAATAATTGTAGACGGAAGCAGAATTCTAGATAATCCACCATACAGACAACATAAATGATACAGCTAGTTGCCATTTCACTATTTAGTCTTTCCATTTTTTGATGCAATCTTTCCAGTGTTTTTGATGGATTGCTAAATTCCACCACTATGCACATTAGTGTTTATGGTAAATGGGGCAAAATAGCCAGGTAATGGGACATTGGAATGGCTGCAGGGGGACTCTAGGGCCATATTTTGATTGTCTCTTCTTCAGTTTGCATTTGATAGTTGGTATCTCACAATTCCATAGCAGTGAGTGGGGTACCTAATTATGTATGCACATTTTATGTTAATCAGCGTACATATTTGTACCTGTTTTTCATGGGCTTTGTCCACATTGTTGATGTTTCCAGGCTGAGAGGTATGTTTTAAGGTAGAAGTATACATGGAAACTTACAACAGTGATTGTACTTGAACAGACAGGATAAAACAAAGGAAAGAAAGAAATTTGACTGAAGGCTGTCTAAATAAAATTAGAACAGAATGTGAGAGGGGAGAAAATTAGATTTATGAGCCTATTTCTGTTAGTGTAAAGAACAGAAAAAAAATGAAGGTGGACCTTAAGCAGCAGGAATCTGCAAACAAAGCAAATAGTAGAACTGATGATGAACTTTGTTGTGAGATGTCCATTGAAGTGGGGGAGCAACTTAGTGACAGACAAAAAAGTGAGAGGCTGGTATCCATCACTAAGGTAGAGGCAGAGCAGCCTTATGGAAAATAGAGCATTTAAGAGGCCTGAACTGATAGATAAGAAAGTAAATCAGAGATCATTGCTTAGAACTACCATTTGCAGGTAAAGCTATAGAAGAAGGTTCAGTAACAGTCTTTTTAGTGAAGAAAGTTACACTTTACGCCTCAGAGCTGCTTACCGAAGATAACTTTGAGATAGTGGACTTCTAAATAAGGCACCTAAACTTTAAAACAAGAAACTGGGAAGGTTATTTTTGACCACGGCCAGAGTGAATATAAAGGTTGTAGCACAATATATTGAACATAATTTCCACATTACTTCTTGCCCCTGTTTTGAGCCAAAAGTTGAATTATTATATAAAGTATAGAAGAAAAAGCAATTATGAATCAGTTAGAATTATCAAAATACACTAGCTGTAAAACTAAAGCATATTCACATGTTAGGAAGAAACTTGGGATGAACAAAACTAAATCCAGAGTATCAGTCAGATTTTACAGCTATCCATAATGAAAAATATAAAGGAATTTTCTGTTTCACATCCACAATTCCAGAAAACTACACCCATACTGAATATTGGCTAGGCTTAAAATGGCCCACTAGGGCAGCTAGCTTGGTACTTACCTATAAACCTATGATCCCAAATAACGGTCCCTTGAGCTTAAACTCTATCATAGAAATAGCCTTTGAATTTATTGTTAACGACAATGTAGGACCATTAGTGAAATCTAACAATAGGTAACTATACATACCAGTCATAATGGACTTTGCTACCAAATTGCTGAAAACAGTGTCAGTGTGAAAAGCAAATGTTAAGACTATTGCAAGAAAATGAATACTGTTATTTGCCGGAGTAGTTATCCCTAAGGAAATACTTTCTGACAAAAGTACCCTCTCCCAGTTGCTTTAATGTTAAACACTTGAGGTCATCAGCCTACTATTCACAGAATGAAGGGTTATCGGATGAATTTAATAAAACTGTGAAGTGTATGAAAAGGAAAGCCAATGATGCTCCTAATCCTGGGACCAATTGTTTCCTTAATTTATTGTCTGAAATTGTTACACTAGTTTATTGTCTTCAATTTGACAGATGTCATGGGCTTCAAATGGATTTACTTCTTTGACCTTTGGTACAGCAGGTATCCGAGACTGCTGTCCGAGAGCACAAAGGAAATGTGTGAAGAGGAAAAGCTAATGATTAAAATTATGACATATCACTTTTGTTACTGTGCAACACAGACCTAGGATGGAAACACTAACGGTAAGGGAGCACATGCAGAAAGCCAAGGAAATGAAGCAATGTGTTCAAAATGATTGTCCAACTTAATATAATTTAACCTAAGAGATCAGCTACTATTGCTTGTGTCCTCCATGGAAAACAAATTTCTGGTCAAATAAAGGAGACATTTGAGATAATGAAAAGAATGCACACAGTTAACCATGACATTAGACAGCCAGGATGAAGAACAACAACAACACGGTTATCACAGTAATGTATCAAAGCCATGATGAGAAGTACAGAATTCTACAAAAATTCACCAGAGAATCTCTACCTGAAGTGTAATTAGATGAATCTGTCTGAAAAGTACAAGCACAAGAAGTGAGGAAATTTATATTAAGAAACAAAGACGTAGTCTGAAACATGTCTGGAAGATCTACTCCAGCACAACCTAGTAAAGAGACAGCACCTGGAATAAAGGTTACAGGGCAGCTGTAAGGAATCACAAAATAATAATAATAATAATAATACAAGAAGTTTAAAATGCACAAACTAGGCTTAATAGATGAAACGTGGAGTGAGTGGAGTAGCCCTCTAGTGCTAGCTGCAAAGCCTGATAGACATAACAGATGTACAGATGTAGCTATCCAATGTCCAGATTGACTGCATTGATTGGGAGCCTAGGAAAGGACAGACACTTAACAATAGACTTGAAAAACAGAAATTGGCAGATGCCACTTACCTCATTTATTATGCAAAACAAACAAAAAATAAATAAAACAGCCTTGCAACCCCCAGTTGGACTGTTTCTATGCACAGTGTTAATGTTTGGCCAACATGGAGCCTTTACCACCTGTCAGAGGCTGATGGATAAAATTCTCAAACTTAACTCATAATATCCTATTACAAAGTCACGCTTACTATAAGTGTAGGCTAAGATAGGATCTATACGACAGGCAGGATTGACTGATTTTGAATGCTATGAAAAGGAAATTGAGCAATGTGGAGGCTAAGTAACTGAATATCTTATAAGAAGTGGTGTGCAAGAAAATGTAAGAGGTTTGCATCGCTTTCCAGTCACCCATAATCTTGGTGACCCTCTCAAGGAAGTCAAAGAGGCTGAGTAGCCAAGGCCGTCCCTTAACAAAGCCAAATTGGGATGGGTTCAGTGTCTTTAGTTTGCCAATGTCTTCTTTGATCATTTGCATGGCAACTTATTCTATGGCTTTGCATATCAGACTTGTTAGACTGATGGGTCTGTAGTTCCAGGGGTTGGTTGATGGTCCACCCTTATGAAGAGGGATGACCTTTACAGCCCTCCATTCACATGGCACATAACGTGTTTTGAGGCTATAGTTGAAGAGTTCCACAAGTGGTCCTCCTAGGTCTTGTTTTAGGCTATTTAGGAGACAACCAGGGGTATTGTTGAGGTCCACTGAAGCTATGTTTTAGGCCTTAGTGTGTGCCATCAGGACCTGCTCCCTGTAAATAGTTGGGGGATATGCTAGAAGGGATTTCATAGGAAGTAGTAAGGGGAGTGGAAGATGAAGCTAGAACTAAATATATCAGCCAGTAGATTTGCTATGTTACCCTGGGCAGAAAAGGCTGTGCCATTTGCCATCAGTTCTGCACACTGCTGAGTGTTAATTTTAAGGTTGCTGACATAGCTGAAGAAGGCCATGTGGCTATCCTTAGCCTGGGAGGATATACTAATCTAGTAATTGCCCTTTTTGGCCTTTATTAGACCTCTTAGTTTCTTGTTTTGTTTAATCAGAGAGGTCTTGTCTCTGAGAGTTGCTCTTTTTTATTCTGGCCATGTCTTTTTTCTTTTGTTGTATAACTATTAAGGTTTGGCTTCCACCAGTGGGGCTTGTTTTTGGTCTTGGATATGGTCTTAATTCTGGTACGGTAGTCTCAATGCAGCTATTTGCATGTTTGAACAGGGTTTCTTTAAATAATTCTAAACATAGGACGTAGTTTGATTTAGAATAGTTCCTAACTGTCGCATGTTTAATCTGGTTTTCGGGGTTGATTTTTATTTTGAGGGAGGCAGCTTTGTGGTCCATCTTTACCAATTTGGATGTGATGGTGGTGAGGGGTGCAACTGTATTCCATATCGGTGATGCTAGGTACTATAAGTTTGATCCTCTGGTTGGAGTGCACACTACCTGGTCCATGGTGTTTCTGTTGATAAATTTCTGGAAATGTTGTGCCTGATTACCCAGAAAGTCTCTGGAGTTACGGAGTACCTCAATCCATTCCAAGCAGTGGATGGAGTACATCTACTGAAGTACTCCATGATGGGCGTGAGTGTGGACAACTCCTAAAACAAGAACAGTTTATTTATTTACTTATTTATCTTTAACTGGAAGCTTAACTGCAATATTTTTGTTTACAGAAAAAAACTAAGTCAAGAAGAGCATTCATAAGCAGTCACAAAAATAATTCCATGTTGGGATGAAAGCACTTACCAGTTACTGTTTTTTATTTTTGTATCCATTAAAGTTGGTTTGGATGTTTTTTTTTTTATTTTTGTGACCATTTATGAGTGTTTTTAGTGTTGTAATATGGTTATTTATTCATTTGGAGGTCTTTTTATTAAGTCAAGAAAAGCTATATTTTCATTGGATGTGTATGATAAATCTATGTTTTCATAGTCCAGTGCCCCCATAGTCCTTTGGACTTTACCATAGGCCAATATATGTACATGCATTTATATGCATGTCTGTATTATATACACACTATGTGCATATAAAACACACTCTATGTACACACAAACGCACACGCACACACACACACACACACACACACACACACACACACACACACACACACACACACACACACTGGGGGAATTCAGTAAAGCATACATGGAGTTATTTGCCATGTAGGCATAGTGTCACGGTGCTTACATGAAAGTAAGCAGATGTGCAATCCAGTAAATGGAGCCGAGGGCTGTACATGAGTGTACAAACACAGAAGTGTCTGTGTCATGCAAATTACCACATAAGCAGGTGAAATACATGCAGATGAGGCAGGTAGAGTGATCCAGCAAGCAGATAGGCAGTTGTGCAGTCTTCGTGTTGGTGTCTGTAATGTACATGGAAGAATTCCTTCTACAGGATGTAAAAATGACACCAGGGGCTGTACTGGTGTACTGACAGTGGCAGAAATAGCATATGGACACAGATATGTGCAAATCTAACCACCACATGTCCAAAACGGTATGGCAAATATTGTGAAATATATATTTTTAATACTCTGGGTATGTTTGTGCAGTGCACCACAGTGCGCCAACATGCCGTTATAGGGGAAAAATATAAAAAGACTGAAAAAAAACTGAATTTGTGAGCATATAACAGTAATGCATTATAGGACCTTGTGTGGAGTATGTACAATGTTAGGGTGCTGTGGTTGCTAATGAGACAGGGCCTGAAACTATGCAGTTTCCAGGTACTGTGTACAGATCTGTATGCAAATAAGCTGGAGTTATGGAATAGCTGAAATGGATATCTGCCACTGGATTAGTTAACTGTGTTTTGCTAAAAGTTGGTTTATCTGTACAAACTACTGCATTTACTCCTAGTGCTACATTACACTTTTTAAGTATTGTTTTCTGCTCATATTACAGGGCTTAGTTGACTGTGTTTGCTAAAAGTTGCATTATCTGTACAAACTACGGCATTTACTCCTAGTGCTTAATTACAGTTTTTAAGAATTGTTTTTTGCTCTGCTTACAGAGCTTAGTTAACTGTGTTTGCTGAAAGTTGCTTTATCTGTATAAAATACTGCATTTACTCCTAGTGCTACATTACAGTCTTTAAGAATGTTTTCTGCTCTGCTTACAGAGCTTAGTTAACCTTGTTTGCTAATATTTGTTTTTTCTGTATAAACTAATGCATTTACTTTTAGTGCTGCATTGGTTGTTTAAAAAGTAGTATCTCCTCTGATCCCAGGTCTTAGTCAACTGGGAATATTGTTATTGCTACACTGGTTATTTCTTGTCTGTATTATAGCTCACTTATCCTTCTGATTCTCTTGGGTTTTTCTAGGTCTGGTCTCTCATATGTCTTTTCTTACTTTCTTGGTATAACCTTTTGTATGTGTTCCTCCTTATCTCTTGCAGCTTCTCCCAATGGGTTAAACACTCTGTGGTCATCCCCTGCCCAACAGACTTGGCCAGCAAAATACCTTTTGAAAGGGTTATAAATCTGCTTAAATTACCTGCCTGAAGCAGCTCCAAAAACCAACTAAAAAAACATAGCTTTCTAATTTATCCACACTTTGAATGTGTTTTTAAGACTTTCTGCTTTTTAAAAAGTGAACCGCTCCATATCATTTAAAGTATTACTAAAGGGCAGGTGAGCACACATGCAGGTTAGTTTTTCTGGCTGTAGTAACTTACTTTGGCCACTAGGAGGCAGCACAATGCCACCAGTCTACCATATTCCTTGTTGTTTTAACTAACAATAGTACCAATAGCTTTTAGTTTAATGCTATTTTACCTCTCAGTAGTTCCAGTATATGTAGGTTTAATGTTGCCAGCCACATTCTAGAGTGCTATTTAACCTCTGATACATCTTCTATACCCTTTGTCTCCTGTTTTTAAATTTACGTCTGAAACATTTCCATTTCTGGCTTGATCTCTTCTTACCTCTTCAGCTGTGGTTTTCACAGTTGCTTCCTTTCTGATTATTTTCAGTGCTGCTTCACACTGCTGACCTGGCCCTGCCTGCTCTGTTCACCCTCGCTCTGCTCAGGCTCACTACGCTCCCCTACCCTACCCCCATTTTGATCCATCCCATTAACATTTCCTTTATACTATCCACTCCCTCTCCTTCCTTCCTCAACATCCACTGACAAACTACTTCCTGTCAGAATCCAAATACATCACTTCCTTCCCCTAGTATTACACCCTGTCTATAACCCTTACACCCTCCATCAAAAATGAAACACCCTGTCATTACCACTTCACTCCTACTTCTTCTCTCTGCTCTAACCTCTTATCACTCATACCTTCCTTATTCTCTGTTATGCTCTCCTAACTCCTATACCTTTGACACTCATTCTACCCCTTCCTACTTTCATATCTCCCCAGACGTTTTCAACCTCTCCACCTCTTCTCTTCACAAACTGTCTATATTGCAAAGCCACCCTCCTACCTACAAATCTAAACCCATGTTACACAAACTACTGTACTCCCTCTTCCCACTAATAAACTACTCATATCTGGGGATGTCCACCCCAACCCTGGCCCCTCCCCCTCTCCCCTCAGTCAGACAACCCCCTTATCTATTACCTCCGTTCCTTCCCCAAACACCTCTCACCATAATCAGCCTCTTACACTAAACTCATCCATATCCAAGCACCTCGCAATATACTCTCTAAATATTCAAAGCCTACAATATCACCAATTCCCATGCCTGGATAACACATACAAACTCTCACATCCTTTCCTTATCTGAAACCTGGCTTAAGCCACATATCACCAGCAATGAAATTCTCCCATCAGGCTATAATATCTATCGTTTGATAGATTTCCAAAAAAGGGTGTGGTGTAGCCATCCTACACTCCAATAGCTTCAATCTCTCACCTTTCCCCACACCATTCCCTGACTTTAACCTAGCTGAACTCATCATCCTTAATTGCCACCTTAACCCTCACAAAAAAGTAGCTGTTGCCGCCATCTATATCCCTCCTGGAAACAATTCATCCACTTTAGAGAATATCTTATCCTGGTTTTCCCACAATATTCCCTATGAAACTTTCATCTAAGGTGATGTTAACCTAGATTGGTCTAAACTTAAAACTGACTCTTCACAATTCAGCATCAACCTGCATAATTTCCATCAACTGATATCTTCGCCAACCCAGCTCCATAAAAATTCATCTTCCGGCTCCAAAATTGACTGGATACTCACCAACTCCTCTCACCACTACCACTACCCTACCAGACCAACTTAGCGACCACCTCCCCACCTCAGTCCTTAGATACACCATCCAACCCTCCCCCAAATCCCACCTTTATAGAGATTGCCAAAAACTCAAATTTTAATGTAGTCCAATTCAGCTCTATTCTATCCACCATTGACTGGTCCAGCCTTAATCAAATCCCTCTTAATGATGCAGTTACTAGGTTCAATAGCATCTTCCTAAATACACTGAACTCCCTTGCTCCCTCTAGGAAGGTTAGAATAAAACCCAATTATGCTCCCTGGCTCTCAAAAGAAACCAACTCCCTTATGCTAAAAGAGATAGAGCTTGGAAAGCCTGGATCAAAACCAAGGAATTATCTCTGCTACATAATTATAGACACCTCAGAAAGCTTACAAAAAAAAAACAAAAAAAAAAACAAACCAATAATGACAAAAAAGTCCTTTTATAACTCTGTCCAATTCAATAACAAATCCAACCCTTGCAAGTTCTAGTATACTATTAACAAAATTCTCTCTCCAGGCTGCCCCTCAACTCAGTGCCCCTACACAAATACATCTCTTCTGGAAACTGCAACTCTTCTCAATAAAAACTTTATTGAAACCATTCAAACACTCATACCTTCCAAATGTAACACAACTTCTCTGCCTACCCCTCCCAAGCCCTTTAACAAACAACTATTCTCTTTACATCCAGTTCCTACTTCCTACATCAGATCTCTTCTTCACAGACCCTGCTTTCCCTCCACTGACAATCTACCTTCTACCTTCCTCAAACTTGCTGCTCACTCCATTGCCTACCCAGTATCTATACTAATCAATAGATCTCTTCAGGAATCCACCGTCCCTACTCTATGGAATTCCTTTTTCACTATTCCCCTGCATGAAGGCGGAAACTCTACAGACCCATCTAACTACTGACCTATAGCTATTCTATCTCCCTTCTTTAAGATTTTCAAAAAAATGTATCCACTCACAACTACTCAACAACCTCCTTCAGCATAACCTTCTTACTGCCACTCAGCATGGTTTCCGTCCCAACCACAGTGCAACTACTCCCCTCTTATCCTTTATACATACCATTGCCAAGGCCCTAGACAATAACAGACTCACATGATGTATCTTCCTTGTCCTTTCCAAAGCCATTGATACAATCTCCCATCCCCTTCTGCTATCTAAACTTTCTGACCTCAATCTATCTTCTTCCTCCCTTGCCTGTTTCTCCAGTTACTTATCCGGCAGACAGCAATCTGTTAAATGGCTTTCATCCACTTCTCCATTCATCCCTGTCCCAACCGGGTACCAAAAGTTCTATCCTGCATCTCCTTCTATTTAATGTCTTTACCAATGATCTCTATACTTCTTGTAAACAATCCTCCCTCATCCAATATGCAGATGTCTTGACTCTCATCTCCATTTCAGACAATATCTCCAATCTCCACACTCTTACTCAACAGACCTTCCTAGCCACTGAACAGTGGTTGTCCAGGAATCTACTCATTCTAAACCCTAAAAAGACCAAACTCTTATTTTTCCCCTGCTTTCTCTCTCACCTCAAATCCACCTTTGCTATTACTTCCTCTAATAGCACTGTTAGCCAACCTGAAGCTCACAGTAAACTCCTTGGGGTCATGATAGATGATGAACTCAAATTCAACTTGCACATCCTCCAAAGCATAAAAAAGACTCACCAGAAACTTGGTTTACTGTATCTCACAAAAAATGTCTAACTACAAATGCCAGACTCTCCCTTGCACAAGCTCTTCTCCTCCCCTCCCTTCTATTTGCTGGCCCAGTTCTCACCAACATCCAAACTACTACATTAAACAACTCCAACAGACTTTCCACAAGATAGCTAGATTTATCACAAACTCTCTATACAATACACATCACTGCCTTGCCCTAAATACTCACCACTGGTTAGAAATTCCCCATCTTCTACTGCTGTCACAACTTCAAATGTTGCACTTCATTCTTTACTACCCTTCATCCTGCTCTGCTCTCTCTTCCTTCATCTCTATCTACACTCTTCTGCAGACTCTCTATACTTCTAATCAGCAACTTCTACAAATCTACCAACCCCCAAAAAATAGCTGGTAAACTCCTATATAAACACTCCATTGCCCAAGCCTGGAACAAACTCTCAAGAGACATTTGTTCTATCATTCACCCATCCCACTTTAAAGAAAAACTCAAACTTCATCTACTCAGCTCCAAAATATGTCCTTGTCAAGCCCCTACTTAAGCTCCCTACAACCCTACTATATATATTTTCAGTCCCTCCACATACAGCTAAGTACTCCACTATTGTGGATACATATTAAACTCTACAATCAATACTGTTGGACTTGACTCATTTTGTAAATATGTAAATATATTTTTGAGTTTGTAAAAATATTGATATGTATATATCATGTGTTTGCATTTCTGCTTTGTCTCTTTAACATTCTTGTATAACTGATTTTGACCATATCTTTGACTCAAATGATTGATTCTCTGTAAACTGTGTTTGTTTTGGAGCATTTCTCCTCGAGTCTCCACTGAAAGTGGGCCCCAAGCCCAGCTGGACCAACCTGGTTAACAAATGTCAATAAATAAATAAAAAATAAATAAAATATCTGTGTCCTTAGATCCAATCTGTGAGGCACAGAACCATGTTGTTGTCCACAGAAGAGGTAACTGACATCAGAAGGGTGTGTGTCTGCAAACATTTAAGCTCATTTGAGCTCAGCAGCGCCTGTTTGCACACCACGCCACTAAGCTGTGGTTACCTCTGAGGTTTGTGTTTTATTGCATTTGCATGCATTTCCATGGTGCACCACTGTGTTGAACGTGACTTTCCATGAGGATGTGTCTACTGACTGCTAAGCTTTGTTTATTTTTGCACTATGGGTTTGTGTGGCACACCATAGCCCTCAACAAGGAAGGATGTAAAAAAAATTGCTGAGAAAGCCAATGATATATTAATTACAGATTAACCCTGTTTCACTTAAACTAGGGTCATTAAACTCCTAATGATGTACTTGACAGGTGGAATGCATTCATAGGTAGCTTACCATATAGGCTACACCTACAGCAGAGCATTATAAAGGTTGCATGCACCCTACAATCTGAGTTTTCCATACTCTGCACCATTGGAGTACAGACTTTAGAATTTTAACTGAGAGAATGCTAGGAGCTGCTGCAGGTCTGCTACATATGTATGTGCTAGATGCTGAGGTTAATGCAGCTGATGCTGACCATAGGCCTAGACTGAGAAGAAGAAGAGTGTTCAGGCCCAGGGTAACCTACCAGGAGCTACATTACTTAGAGATTGTGGAGCGCTACAGGGTCGACATGGACATACTACAAGAACTCACTGAGCTCTGCTGACCTCAACTCAGACCCAAAACCAACAGAGGGAAACCCATCCCAGTGGAAACATAGGTATTTGTAGTTCTTAGGATACTAGCTATAAGTACTTTCCATAGACCAACTGGGGACATGAAGGGGGTCTCACAGATATTTGCTTCCAGGGTACTCCACCAATTCCTGCATGCCATACTACCACATGCCAGTGAGCACATTTATTTTACCCACATCACTGAGGAGAGGGCCAGCAGTATGCGACTCTTTTGTCATGTAGCACACTACCCTGAGGTACTGGTAGCCATAGAATGGCATCCTGTACACATCAAGGCATCACCCGTTGAAGAGGTTAGAATCTACATCAACCACAAGGGGTACCACTCCATCATGCCAGGTCATGTGCAATGCCCTGGGCATCATCCTGAGTGTGTGTGCTGGCGTCACAGCTGTGCCATATGTTTGCTGGGGGAATATCCCACATGGCCATTTGCTGGGGGATGCTGGACACACACTGGAACTGTGGATGATGACACCCATCAGAAATGCACACACACCGGGGGACATGGCCAGGATGGGCACAGATTAGCAGCAGAATTCAATAGCTACACTAAAGAAATCTTACCTGCACTGGAATTTTGTCTTCTAACTAAAAATTTGTAATTTTGTTCTGGCTGAACTTATAATAATCAACATAATCTACAACAATATCTACAAAAAAATAAAAAGAACACAGACTTTCCAGTCAAAATTATACTTGGACAACAATTTCTCATCTGAAGAAGAAATTCAACATGAACTTCATAAAGACAAGCAGTCAAGAATCCAGTCTCAAAAGAGAACTTCAAACTCTGATAACAAATATGCAGGATTTAAATACAAAGATTGATAAAATTTACATCAAAATAGACAACTTCAAAGAAAAAAACACTAAACAAATGGATCTACTCCTTGAGGACCTCTTCTTCTTCCCAGTTAGGAGTCGCCACAGCGCATCATCTGTCTCCTCATGATTGGCAGTGGAGTTTTACTGTGTCGAGTTGCCAGCCCGGCACCCAACCTTCCAAAGAAGGCACACACACACACACACTCACACCTAGGGTCAATTTAGAGTGTCCAATCCACCTACTGCATGTCTAAGTCTAGGAGGTAGGAGGAAACCGGAGCATACAGAGGAAACCCACGCGACCACAGGGAGGACATGCAGACTCCACACAGAAGGCACCCCAGCCGAGAATCGAACCGGAGAGCCTCTTGCTGTGAGGTGGCAACGTTAACCGCTGCACCACTGTGGCCTCCCTTCACGAGGACCTAAAACAACAAAAAATCCAGATAACAGGCATAGAAGAAGCACTAAATGACATGGATGGCAGAATAATAGAAAATGAAATCTTACTTAAACAAAACACCATGCTACAAAATAAACTTGATGATCTTGAGAATAGATCTCGATGAAACAACTTAAGGATTTTTAGATTACTGAAGAACATAGAAGGAAATAGTATGACACATTTTCTTACTACCTGGCTACCAAAAACTCTTGATCTTCCAGAATCTATATCATTTGGCATAGAAAGAGCTCAGAGGTCAATAACTGCTATTAATAACAACAATAAAAAACAACCTAGATCTGTTATAGTCAAATTTATTTTCTCATCTGACAAAGAATTAGCTTTAAAAACTGCCTGGTCCAAGTTTCCAATAAAATTCAATGACACAATAATACATTTTGATAATGACTATTCATCCATGGTAATAGCCAAAAAGAAATTATTCTTGCCTTTGATTAAAGAACTGAAGAAAGCACAAGTGAAAACTCACCTTCTGTTCCCTGCAAAGCTGAAGATTTTCATCCGAGAAGGACACAAGATGTTTGAAGACCTAGAGTCTGCTGATTTTTGTTAAAAATCATAAGATCCTGAAAAACAATAGAAGAAATGGAATGGGCAAACCCTTTTCTTAAAAGACTGGCATCTAACTCGACTTGGAAAACTACAGAGAAACAAAAAAGACTGAAAAACAAATAAACTATAGCATAATATACTTCTGCAGCTTGTTATACCTGTGGACACGATGTTATTAAGTAAGCCTTTTACTGTTGTGCTTTCTCTGCAAGGTAAGCTTTTCTTATCATCATAAAAATGAAATAATTGTAAGGCTACATATGACTCATAAGTTTAGTTTAATTATTATAAATATAGTTATACACTGCTCTTTCTTCTATAAGTGTAATGGTATCAAACAGTCATTTTTAGATAACATTATATATTACAATAAAACAGTAATTTGACATAACATAATCTATCCCATAAATATAGACATTCTAGAAATAGTATATAAATAGTATACTGATTCTATATTTTCATAGATATAAGCACCACAACCCCTATATAAGTAAAATGGACTAAAAAAGTTCTGCTTTAGCTGTTAAATAGTCAGTTTGTGTGTGTATACATATATATATATATATATATATATATATATATATATATATATATATATATATATATATATATACACACACATCTTCCTTACTCTTTAATTGGGTATTATATCTCCTTTTAGAGGTTTATGAATAGTTATTTGAATAACTTTCTGCTCTGGTGTAACATGTCTTTAAACAACTTTCTGATGTTACATATCTTTAATATCTTTCTGGCTTGATATTGCATATGTTTGAAAAGGAAATGGGATATTGTCACTGAGTTTCAGTTCTGTTTTTTTTTTTATATATTCTCTTCTTATTAGAATGCTTCATATGAAAAAGGAGAATAGGTGGGAAGAAAGAATGATAAGAAAACAGAAATAATAAAAGGAAATGTTTTTCTATGATTTTCATGTGATATAGTATTCTATAGCCTCTGTGTAAATCCCAGCAGTTTGTAATAGACTTGTGCTGGCTGTGAGGAACCTTGGAAGCCTTTCCTTCACAAGCTACTTTCCAAAAAGAAATAAAAAAAAGCTGATGTAACCTTTTTTTTTTTTTTTTGTGGTTTTCCCACTGATTTTCATCAAAAGACAACTTTGGGGCTGAAACTCCTCGCACTGATGATCCACAAGCTTTAATTAGCTTGAACAACCCAGAAACAGCTTGAAAATCTCTTTAGATGCTTCATTTCTCTTTAGAACAATGTGACATGCACTGACGATGTCAGCACAACGAGACAAACTAATCCAGGAAGCCTACAGCATGAGAGCCATCCTCTCTCTATTTTCTTTCCAGCCATACCTAGACCATCTTTATCCTACTACCATAGCATTTCATCTCTATCCTGCTTCCTCACTCTCCTTTTCAACTTGACTTTCATAACATTTAACTATGTTAAAATACTTTTACCCTACGTAACCATATTCTATCCACAATTTCTATCTATCTTTTCTCCCCTTTTTCCCATAGCTTTACTACCTATCTACCTGTTTACCTTCTAACTTGCTTTTTTAACACTTGTTACCATCAGTTTCTTTCCCTCTGCTAACTACCGAATCTGTCTTCTAGCCTACTGACCGATGATTAAATTATTTAGCTTGACTACAGATATCCTTAACTCAACTTTATATTTTTGTGCCTGAGCTTAACTCCTCAGCCACATAATGTGAACTCTGTTTGTTACCTACTTAAATTAGTCCAGGCAAACAGTATTTTGTCTCTGTACATTTTTGTTTTTTGTTTTTTTAAAAAATTGATTTATTTAGTAAAGTATTCCTCATGTATTGTCTTAGTCTGATAGTGGAGCTTTTCTCCTCGGGCCTCTGCTGAAAATGGACATGTATCCAGCCAGACTAGCCCGGTTAACAAATGTAAAATAAAATAAATAAAATAAATAAATAAATATCTTCGGGAAACAGTTTATAACTTCAAATCAACATTTGTTAACCTACAAAACAACCCAAAATCATCAAAATAGCGGTAGATCGACGAGGGTTACAACATATGGACAAAAGAAAGGCAGATTTTGTTTTTTATATACATTTTTCAAAAAAAAAAAAAAGTAAGTTAATTTGATTGCATCATTAGCTTAACTGAATGCATACCTAGATATGAGTGATGTTTTATACTACAGTGCCTGATCTGGTTTGTGACAGGTTAGGAATAAATTATAGCTTTATATCAGTTTGAGCTACAGAAAACTGCTTGTTACTTTAAGCTTTAAATATCTGCAATGACAGCCAACTTTGCATGTAGCTATACAAAACTAATGCTTCACAGCCTGAGAATGATTACTTAACCAAAGTATAATTCAGTTACATCTAATGTCACTTTGTATGTATCAGAACAGCTTACATTCTAATTAATTTTGGATAATTTCTTAAAACATATTCTAAACTGATGTTTGCAACCCCTTATAAGCATTGTAAACATGTTACACTGCAGGATATGTTTATTAACTTTGTATAATATCTAATAAGTGCATTAATGAAAAGCAATTATTTCATTGTAAACTTAATTATCCCTACCTTTTGTTGTCAAATGGGAAAGATTACATAAGCTTCATGGTTAAAAGTTTTTTTCTCTCTCTCATACATTAAAGGTAATAATTTCATCAAGACTTATAGTTCATAGGTTCCTAGGTTGGTACTAGGCTATCAGCCCTAGGGCCTCTACAAGCCTAGCCATAATAATTCCCTGTCTATTTCTTCCCACACTATTTACTTCCCTGGACCCCTATCTAGCAGGGCAACTGACGTGATCCCTAGGGTGAATTTCCTTTCTCCCATCCAATAGTCAAGGTTCCTTTTGAAGAGGACCAAAGAGGCACTCTGCTTGACATGTATGGGCAGTCTATTCCAGAGTCTGGGGAGTCTCTGGGTCAGGAACCTATCCCTCCAGCATGTTTTGTTTATTGTGATGACAAGGTTTAGATCCCTGGAGCATGTGGCTCTGAGGGATTGGGATTTCTTTAAGTGTAGCATGTCCAACAGCTCTGGGTTTGACATGGCCTTGTATGTTAAGCAGAGATCACCTCTGAGTAGACAATGTGCGACAGAGTATAGTTGGAGTTTTTTAAGGCGGTCAGCGTAGGGCATCTGCTTTAGGCCTGTGATTCTTTTAGTGAGGTATTTCTGCGGCCTTTCCAGTTGTTGCAGATGTCTTGAGAGGTGCATACAGTAAGGCTGTATATGATGTTTTAAAGTAGCAAAGTGTAAAGAAGCAATTTATTTTATAACATATCAAGCTTTGCCTGTAGAGGGAAACAAAAGTGAAATGTATTGATAATAAGATAACGGTTATTAACACCTTGTTAAATTTTATTTAGCATGATTATAGAGAAGTTGATTAACAAAGTTGTTCTTACACTATTCCTACAGGAACAACCTGTTAGTTTAGGTTATATTGACTGTCTTCTTTGAAGTTCAGTTATATTTAATGCATACAATATATTTTATTTTCAAGAGTAATACGTAACAAAAGATCTTTAAAACAACTGACTTCATCAATTCACTACAAAGCTGTAATTGGAGACCTCTAAAACTACTATCTGTAGATGATGCCATACAGTACTTTAACTCCACTTTCCTGCAAATCCTAAACTGTCATGCCCCCGCCAGAACTATAAGACTAAAAGCTAACTATGCTCAATGGCTAACTAAAGATACTAAGACTACAATGAAAGAGAGGGATCAGTCCTGGAGTCAATATCAAAAGAATAAAACCAGTAATCTGAGGCAAACCTACCAAGAACTTCGAAACAAAGCCAAAAGACAAATCAAACTAGACAAAAGTAACTACTACAAAAACATGCAGGAAAAATAGGCCAACAACCCTAAGAAGTTTTGGGCTACAATAAATGGCATAATCCACCCAGGTAAAGCCACCACCCCAACCCCAGTATTACCAAACAACCATGACAACATTCCCTCACAATTTAACAAGTTCTTTACCAAAACAGTCCAAACCCTTACCGATGCACTCAATACCACTAGCAGCCCTATACCAGGTGCTAGCATAACCCACCCTACTACTCAAAACAATACCACCAACTTTTCCCTACGCCCTGCACCCACTAAAATTATTTCAAAGCTCCTTAAGAAACTCAAACCAACCACACTAGCTGCTGACACCCTGCCAGCCAAATTCCTTCAGATAGCACCAGACGCCATAACCTATCCTGTGTCCATCCTCATAAATAGGTCACTTGCAGAATTCAAAATCCCCACCCTGTGGAAAACATTGCATATTATTCCACTGCACAAAGGGGGTAACTCCTTAGAACTCACCAACTACCACCCAATCGCAATACTCTCACCTCTATCCAAGATATTAGATGTAGTTGTACATTCCCAACTACTATGGCACCTCTTACAAAACAGCTTAATCTCTAAAACCCAGCATGGCTTTAGAGCATCCCACAGCACTACCACAGCATTACTATCATTTACAGATAGAGTTAACCACAACAGAAACAAGTGACTATTTGTATCTTCCATTTTCTTAGACTTATCTAAACCTTTGACATGGTAGACCATAACATTCTTCTCCAAACTTTATGTACCCTTAGCCTCAGCCCCTCCACTATATCATGGTTTACTAGCTACTTATCTGGTCAACAACAGGCAGTCCTATGGGATGACCAGCTGTCCCCCCTGCTACCAGTATCCATAGGTGTCCCTCAAGGGTCCATCCTTGGCACACTATTATTCTCACTATTCACCAACCAAATCAATTCCTCCTCACTCACAGCATCAGTAGTACAATATGCAGATGACACCACACTTATAAGTGCTGCCCCCACATTAAAGGAACTGTAAATCCTTACCCAAAACACTTTTACTCTAGCTGAAACATAATTCACAAACATCAAACTTATACTTAACCCCAAAAAAACTAAATTAATTATTTTTGGCCCAGGTCACACACCCCCCCCTTCCCCCAACAACACTTTCACCATTCACGCCACCGATAAAATTCAAATCACTCAAACTGCACACTCTAAACTTTTAGGTGTAGAAATAGACAATAACCTCAAATTTGGCATCCATATAGCACAAACCATTAAGAAAGTTAATAAAAAACTAGGATTCTCTATAGGAACAAATACTTTATAACTAAACAAACCAAAGCTACTATTGCAAGAACTCATCTCTTATCCATCCTTCTCTATGCCTCTCCAATCCTTACTAATCTCCACTAGAGTAATCTGAACAAAATGGAATTGTGTTATAACAAAATAGCCAAGTTCACTACTGAAACCTCATACAAATCCCACCACTGTCTTGCCCTTAACAAACTCAATTGGCTCAAGCTACCTCAACTACTTCTGTTTAATCAACTCACAATGGCGCATAATCTCTTCTACCTTCCAGAAACCCCCCTACACTTCAAAATATAATTAACCCTCACAGCCCTACCAGAGCCTTACGATCTAGTTCTCTGAACCTAATAAGCATTATCAGACACAAAAATGATGCTGGCAAATCTCTCTTTGCCTGCACTATTGCCAAAATCCGGAACTCACTACCTAGCCAAATAACCTCCACTATTCAATTTAAGAAACTCCTGAGAACCCACTTCTCAAACAATTGCTACTCCCCAGGTTAATTTGCACCAGTACCATGTTCAAGGATTCTGCTAAACGTCCCCCAATTCCTTTCACTGTAAAGCTTAATAATCACTGGTTATTTCTGTAACAAAATATTGAGAGTACTCATAATTTAGAAAGAAGAAAAAAAATGTTTCTTGTGTGTTTATATTTTATATTCTATATAAACCCTACTACAAGAATCCTGTATGCTGCCTTTACTAAAGGAATTGCTAATCTATACATAACTTATGTTTCTATGGAACCTAAATCTCTGTATGATATTCTTGTGGTAATTTCTTTATGGCATACTATTGGAGCTTTTCTCCCCAGGCCTCCTCTGAAAATGGATATGTGTCCAGTCGGACTTTCCCAGTTAACAAATGTAAAATAAAATAAAATGGAATAAAATTATATCAGATGAGTTATATTAAATCAATTGTATCATGTTACAAGAGGAAATATTATCTAGTATGTTACCTAGTTTTAATTACTTAAATGTATACTACAAGTGGTTACTATGTTCTTTTGCTACTGTCTAAGGGTTTGATCTGGGGGACTGATGTCACTGGGACAAAAAGTTTTTAACTCCAGGCGGAGAGCTACATTATTTTTCTATAAGTTACTACATACAACTAATTTTATAAAAATGTTTCACCTGGCATCCATTATAATAGAGCTACATAAGAACACAAGCTACAATAATTGCAAAATACATATTACCCATTATGAAACATGGACAAAAGTTTATAGATTAAATCATTTTCATTTAGGAGAGGGATACATAAAATACATATACGATACAGATAAGACACAGAATATACTAATACTGTTAAAAATATAAAATGGCCACACTTAAAGGCATATCCATCAACATAAATGGTCTGAATAACCCAATCAATGGGGGAATCTATTTAAATATCTAGCCATACACAAACTCAACATGATTTGTTTTAAAACAAACTCATTTATTGAAAGATAATATTAAATTTCAAACAAATATGCAGGCATATCAAGTTCATAACATTAAAAAAGAAAAGGGGTGCAGCTATACCTTGGAACAAACCACTTCCTTTACCCAGCATAATTAAATCATATCAAGATGACAAAGGAATGCTCTGTCTAGATATAACTTAAATAAATAAAGAATGTTATACACTAGTTAACAATTATTGGTTACCTAGCATAGGAACCAGTGCTATTAAACAACACTTAAATCAAACAGTTTCTCAGTCTGAAGGAAACATCATTATGGCAGGGGATTTCAACTGTATTTTAGATGGAAAAGATTCAAGTAACTCTGGGAAAAGAAAGAGAATGCCACACGCTAAACAATTAATAAAATTCATGGACTCTCAGCAACTAAAAGATATTCATGATTATACAAATCAGAGCTCGTTACAATACACATTTTATTCCAACAGATACAAAACATATTTCAGAATGGATAGGATAATACTCTCTACACAAATAAATAATTTAACAAACAGTAAAATCATATCATGCCCAATTTCCGATCATAATTCTATTACATTTGAGCTTAACATCAATAGTACACCTTATGTGCAAATAAAAATAATTCCTGAATATCTTACACAATTAAAAGATTTCCAAATGTTTTTTAAAAGAAGAAATACAACATTTTATAAGCATAAATTCAGTATTAACACTCTAGACTTATACACATGTGATGCTTTAAAAGCTTATTTATATGGACAAATAAATAAATTGTATTATAAGAAAAGGAAATCTTGAGATAAATATTTAAAAACAATACAAGATAAACTAGATATGTTACACCTTAAAAATAAAGATAAGCTTACATCTAAAAACATTAAAGATTAAATAGATAAACTACAAGAGGAATATAGATATATCCTTCATCACAAAACTATGATCACCTTAGAAAAATACACATTTCTTGCCTATTCATCAAACCCCAAACACTTAACTAACCTTAAGAACAAAACTAAAAAGAATAAATAAACATAATCATATTAAAGAGATATACTCTTTGAGGAAGAAGAAGGAGGTGTATAGTATACAAGACTTAATAGATGAATTTAGTGATCACTTTCACAGAATTAATCAAATCACATATAACACAGAGTCTAAAGATAAGATAAAATAATTTGTTAATAAAAATCTTTATAACAAACTCAACAAGCAACAGGCAGAAGTCATGGATAAACAAATCTCCCAAGCAGATATATATACTCAAATGAATAAACTCAAACAAAATAAAGCATCAGGAAACAATGGAATTATACCTGAGTTATATAAAATTATGCCTAAAAATTGCTCTCTCTCGTTACTCCATAAAGTTTACAACACAGCTCAGAATGACATTCTAATGCCTCCTTCTTGGAAATATACATTTATATCACCAATACTAAAACCTAATAAAGACCCTAAACTTTGCTCTTCATATAGACCCATCTCCCTATTTAATGTGGATTATAAAATGTTTATGAATATATATATATATATATATATATATATATATATATATATATATATATATATATATAAATATACTAAAAGACTAAAGAAATTCTTACTACATTTAATAGATAATGACCAGACAGGCTTTGTGATTAATAGAAACACTTATGATAACATCAGACGAACTCTAGCCTTAATTGATTACTCTCAAAGAAAGAAGAAAAATCTGACATTAATAAGCTTGGACATGAATTCAGCATTCAACAGTTGGGACTATCTGTTTTTTTACTAGAATGTCTAAATTTCTCTAAAAAGTGTTATTGATTTACTAAAACATCTGTATAAGGGAGCCCTAGCATATATTAAAATAGGCTCATACATCTCAACCAAAATACCTATCATAAAAGGAACCAAGAAAAGATGTCCTCTCTCACCTCTATTATTCATGCTAATAATGGAGCCATGGGCTAATGATATAAGAAAAAATAAAAATATTGAAGGAATAGAACTTAATGAGGAAATAACTTCTAAACTCCAACTATTTGCAGATGATGTACTTATTACTACAAAGGGAAATTATTCCTCATTAACATCATTATTTGATTCCATCAATATATTTCAAAGGATTCTGGATTGTCATTTAATGATAATAAAACCAAAATCTTACCTATATACACAAATAAAAATAAAAAAAAATATTGATAATAATAAATACAAATCTAATACAGATCAAGTTACATACTAAGGAATCATCCTTGCTAAAGACATAAAATAAATAACACAATTAAATTATAATAAGTGTTATGAAAGCATTCCAAATCTATTATTGAAGTGGAATATGATTTTATTCACAACAGAAGAAAAATGAACAATCATAAAAGTAATAATCCTACCTAAGATTCTATATATTATTCAATCTATTGTAATACTTCCTACCAAAAAAACTGACTAATAAGTTAAATTCTTTGATATTAAAATTATTTTGGTCTCCCAAAAAATGAGATTAGCCCGCAAACAACATCTAAATAGTTGGAACAAAGGGGGATGGCATTTCCAGATCTGAAACTATATTCAAGTTCTTCTATAATTAGAACAATTGTACAACTTTTGGATACTTCATATTCGGCTAAATGGAAGGTTTATTGGGGAGCAACTGCTATGCAATTAATAATGAGACCTCTAACTTGTAAATTAGAAATAATAAGTAATCCAGTGTTATGGATACTAAAAGATTACTTTACTATGCATATGACACCCAAACACACAACCAGCTACATTTATAATATTCTAACAATTTTTAAAGACTTTATATATATATATATATATATATATATATATATATATATATATATAAACACCTCAGATATAAAGAATTGTTTTTCTACTATTCCCTATAGCCTTTACACACGAATCTTTGTTAACATCAGACTTAAATAAAATCACACTGTTTAAACAAAATTAACTTAAGTTTTGGTTTCAATTAACTTCAAACAGTAAAGCTAAAAGTGTAGATCAGATAACATAGGAATTTCAGTTGGATAAATTCTTATGGCTAGATATACAAACCTCCAGATTATTTTTAGACAATAAAATAAGTTTGATTTCACCAACAACCAAACATAATACAAGTACATTACTAGACTACTTTCAGTCAATCTTACAGTATAGCCAAACTTTCATTTATATTCAGAATCATAAGAAATGAAACATATATCTGCCCAGCAAGTTATTGGACCTACTTCTACACAATTAATAATGAACTTCCCAGTGATCAAGACAAAATTAACATTTTAGAATTGGCAGGAAAACAACTCTGTCACTTAAATGGAAATTATAGACCTGGAGATTTATGTACAGATCTTTTTATATTCCTCAACTAACGAATAAAATCAACAGAAAACAGAACATTTGTAACAAATGTAAGTCAGACATAAATATAGATTGGGCTCATATGTTCTATGAGTGCCCTGCTGTAAGAGTATTTTGGGGGAGTGTTGAACTATTACAGGCACTATTCACATATAATTTCATGCTTGACAAGTCTTTAGTGCATTTTAATACACCCATATTACACAGTGTTAAAAAAGTAAAATATCCTTTACTTTGAGCAATACTTGCTGTGGCTAGAAAGAGCATTACAAAAAAACTGGATATCGGAATCCCTTCCTATTTTCACTGAATTCAAGAATATGTTAAATGAAGTTTGTCATTTACAACTTAAAACTATAATTTCTAGAACAACTAGAAAGACGTATGCATACCACATGTGAGTAAATTTTCAGAATGTGTTGAAAAAAGATTAACAATTGCAATGAGTAACTTTAGAATCTTTTTTCTTCTATATGTGAAACACAATCAAAAATGGTCAAAATACCACATTTTATGTAAAGATTAATGGATGTCTTTGTAAATAACTTAGTTATTTTATTTTATCAGTTATTCTATATAGTTACAATGAGCAAAAACAAATCCGAGGATACAACAAAAGCTGAGATGACATGATTTCACTGTATCAAATCCTTTATTAGAACCAAAATGCCTAGGACAGTTAGCGCTTTCACGTTGTAGTAACGCTTCTTCAGACTTCAATGGCATAATGACACACAATTCACTTTAAATAGCTTATAGACACACCTATAATTCATTAACATTTCAATTAACAATTAACAATTCAATGTTTGAATGAGAAGTTAATCTTTTGAGATTTTAAAAAAACACATAAAGGAAAAAATGTGGAAGGGGGGTTATTTATAAAAACCACATGTACAAACTTTCTGTTTAAAACATATTCAACAGTTTAAAAAGTTAAAAACATCTAACACAAATATAAGAGCATCAGATATACTATGAATGCCCTGTGGATCTAATGTTTGAAAGGTTTAGCTACCAGAAATGGTTTCAAATTGATTCTCTCATTTAGCCCATACTGATGTGCCTGCAGCCTAAGGATCCATTTGCTCGCAACTTCTTCAGTATGGTTCCTTATATTACCTAATCTGTTGGTCTTCTTTACTACTTCTAACAGCCTAAACTTAAAGCAATGCTGAGATCCATTGTCTATAATATGTCGGGCTAACGCATTAGTGGTGTTCTCTTTATTTATTGCGTAAATGTGTTCTCTTATACGTTCGCGAAGGGTTCTGTTTGTTTTCCCTACATAATATTTCTGACATTTCTGGCATTGTGCCAGATATATTAGATCTCTGGTTTTGCAATCTGCATAGCAACTAAAAGTATATATACGTCCAGTGTGTGGGTGTGTAAATACATTATCATTGGCTATGTAGGGACATTGATTGCACGTCCGACATGGAAATGTGCCTTTTCTTTGGGACACAATGAGATGATCATCATTCTTTTCATAACATAAAAGTCTCTTAAGGGATTTCATATTCCTATATGCTATCCTTGGTTTGTCATCTACTAGAGAGCCAATTCTGTCATCCATAGCTAAAAACTTCCAGTTCTTTGTAATAATCTCACTCATCTGGATGTTTCTGTTGGTATTTGGGATAACAAGCCTATTCACCTGAGTCCGAGGCTTGTTGATTGCCTTTGGTTCTGTGGCCACTTTCCCATAGAAAAATGGTCTCCCTTTACCAGTTCTCGGTGTATCACTGGTGTCTATGGTAGCTTGTACCAAATCTCTATTGTAACCTCTGGTAGCAAAATCATTTAATAATCTATTTTTCTATTTCACAAAAGTATCATCAGTGGTCAGTTTTGATACTCTATGTAACTGATTAGTGATGATGTTAGAATGAATGTGTTTGGGATGCATGCTGGTACGATGAAGAAAACTATTTCTCCAGCATGACTTCCTAAACATTTCAGTATGGATCTCATTTGATTTTTTAATTAGCCTAACATCCAAGAATTCTATCTTAGTACATGAGTGGGCACTTTCAAACTCCAAGAAGTCTGTTGTCCAATTTAGGTATCTGATAAAATCTATAAGTTCTAACTCATTTCCTCGCCACACAACAAAAATATCGTCTACAAAAGCAGTTTATAATATTGTATATGATCATGAAAGGGTGTATTATTAAGTACATATGTGTCCTCCTAATATGCCAATACTAAATTGGCGTAGGAGTTCGCTCATGGGGTCCCCATCGCTACCCCCTTTGTTTGTAAGAAGTATCCATTCTCATAGCATAAAACATTATTTTCCAGGACTACTTCAAGTAGTAGCATCCATTTAATGATGTTATTGTTACTGACCCCATTCTTTAACAAAAATAGCCTTACAAACTCCACACCAATATTGTTGGGTATGGATGTGAATAATGCTTTTACATCCAACGTCACAAAAAAATCATTCTTGTCTATGTGCCTTTGATTATTGCTTAGAGCAGGATTCTCCAAAAATTGTTGAGTGTCATGTAGTATGTAGTTTGTTTTATTAATAATAGGTTTAAATTGTTTATCTAAGTATATAGATATTGATTCTGTCAGCCAGCCTTTGCTGGAAACAATGGGTCTCAAAGGTGGATCCGTCATTGTTTTGTGTATTTTTGGTAGACCTCTGAAGGTAGGTATCAAGGGGTTCTCTATGAGAAAATATCTATATAATTCAGCATCTATAACATTACTTAAAAACATATCATATAGATGGCCATGTACTCTAGTGATCAAAGTATTCAGCGAGCTCATAGTCAGAGGACAATAAGTATCAACATCGGCCAACATAGCCTCAATTTTATCTTTATATTCCTTCCTATCCATCACCACTATGGCACCTCCTTTATCTGCCTGTCTGATTACGATGTTTGTCATTGTTCCATAAACTAGAAATAGCCATCCTTTCCTCTCTAGTGACATTAACAAACTCTGATTTAAAACCATTGCTGTTGTACAATTCCAAAAAATCATGTTCACATGCACGTTCAAAAATATCCAATAAAGGATGTATCGGTGGCACAAAAGTGGAAGGTTTTTTAAAAATATTAGTATGTGCATTTATGTTCGTTGCCATATCTTCATTACCATAAAACGTTTTTAGTGCTACATTCCTAGTGAACATTTTAATGTCCACAATCAAATCAGTCACGTCAGAATAACCAGAAGGTATGAAGTTCAGTCCTTTGTTAAGGACAGACAGCTCATATACATTAAATTCATACCTGGAGATATTCACTACTAAGTCCTGGTAATGGACTTCAAAGCCTTCCTTTGTTGTTCGTAGATTTCCTCCGTTCCTTGGTTGCCAACAGAACACAGTGAGGGAGAGAAAAGGAACAGAGGAAATCTACGAACAACAAAGGAAGGCTTTGAAGTCCATTACCAGGACTTAGTAGTGAATATCTCCAGGTATGAACTTAATGTATATGAGCTGTCTGTCCTTAACAAAGGACTGAACTTCATAACTTCTGTTTATTCTGATGTGACTGATTTGATTGTGGACATTAAAATGTTCACTAGGAATGTAGCACTAAAAACGTTTTATGGTAATGAAGATATGGCAACGAACATAAATGCACATACTGATATTTTTAAAAAAACTTCCACTTCTGTGCCACCGATACATCCTTTATTGGATATTTTTGAACGTGCATGTGAACATGATTTTTTGGAATTGTACAACAGCAATGGTTTTAAATCAGAGTTTGTTAATGTCACTAGAGAGGAAAGGATGGCTATTTCTAGTTTACGGAACAAAGACAACATCGTAATCAAACAGGCAGATAAAGGAGGTGCCATAGTGGTGATGGATAGGAAGGAATATAAAGATAAAATTGAGGCTATGTTGGCTGATGTTGACACTTATTGTCCTCTGACTATGAGCTTGCTGAATATTTTGATCACTAGAGTACATGGACATCTATATGATATGTTTTTAAGTAATGTTATAGATGCTGAATTATATAGATATTTTCTCATAGAGAACCCCTTGATACCTACCTTCAGAGGTCTACCAAAAATACACAAAACAATGACAGATCCACCTTTGAGACCCATTGTTTCCAGCAAAGGCTGGCTGACAGAATCAATATCTATATACTTAGATAAACAATTTAAACCTATTATTAATAAAACAAACTACATACTACGTGACACTCAACAATTTTTGGAGAATCTTGCTCTAAGCAATAATCAAAGGCACATAGACAAGAATGATTTTTTTGTGACGTTGGATGTAAAAGCATTATTCACATCCATACCAAACAATATTGGTGTGGAGTTTGTAAGGCTATTTTTGTTAAAGAATGGGGTCAGTAACAATAACATCATTAAATGGATGCTACTACTTGAAGTAGTCCTGGAAAATAATGTTTTATGCTATGAGAATGGATACTTACAAACAAAGGGGGTAGCGATGGGGACCCCATGCGCAAACTCCTACGCCAATTTAGTATTGGCATATTGGGAGGACACATATGTACTTAATAATACACCCTTTCATGATCATATACAATATTATAACCGTTTTGTAGATGATATTTTTGTTGTGTGGTGAGGAAATGAGTTAGAACTTATAGATTTTATCAGATACCTAAATGGGAAAACAGACTTCTTGGAGTTTGAAAGTGCCCACTCATATACTAAGATAGAATTCTTGGATGTTAGGCTAATTAAAAAATCAAATGAGATCCATACTGAAATGTTTAGGAAGTCGTGCTGGAGAAATAGTTTTCTTCATCGTACCAGCATGCATCCCAAACACATTCATTCTAACATCATCACTAATCAGTTACATAGAGTATCAAAACTGACCACTGATGATGCCACTTTTGTGAAACAGAAAAATAGATTATTAAATGATTTTGCTACCAGAGGTTACAATAGAGATTTGGTACAAGCTACCATAGACACCAGTGATACACCGAGAACTGGTAAAGAGAGACCATTTTTCTATGGGAAAGTGGCCACAGAACCAAAGGCAATCAACAAGCCTCAGACTCAGGTGAATAGGCTTGTTATCCCAAATACCAACAGAAACAGCCAGATTAGTGAGATTATTACAAAGAACTGGAAGGTTTTAGCTATGGATGACAGAATTGGCTCTCTAGTAGATGACAAACCAAGGATAGCATATAGGAATATGAAATCCCTTAAGAGACTTTTATGTTATGAAAAGAATGATGATCATCTCATTGTGTCCCAAAGAAAAGGCACATTTCCATGTTGGACGTGCAATCAATGTCCCTACATAGCCAATGATAATGTATTCACACACCCACACACTGGACGTATATATACTTTTAGTTGCTATGCAGATTGCAAAACCAGAGATCTAATATATCTGGCACAATGCCAGAAATGTCAGAAATATTACGTAGGGAAAACAAACCGAACCCTTCATGAAGATAAGAGAACACATTTACGCAATAAATAAAGAGAACACCACTAATGCGTTAGCCCGACATATTATAGACAATGGATCTCAGCATTGCTTTAAGTTTAGGGTGTTAGACGTAGTAAAGAAGACCAACAGATTAGGTAATATAAGGAACCATACTGAAGAAGTTGAGAGCAAATGGATCCTTAGGCTGCAGGCACATCAGTATGGGCTAAATGAGAGAATCAATTTGAAACCATTTCTGGTAGCTAAACCTTTCAAACATTAGATCCACAGGGCATTCATAGTATATCAGATGCTCTTATATTTGTGTTAGATGTTTTTAACTTTTTAAACTGTTGAATTTGTTTTAAACAGAAAGTTTGTACATGTGTTTTTTATAAACAACCCCCCTTCCACATTTTTTCCTTTATGTGTTTTTTTTAAATCTCAAAAGATTAGCTTCTCATTCAAACATTGAATTGTTAATTGTTAATTGAAATGTTAATGAATTATAGGTGTGTCTATAAGCTATTTAAAGTGAATTGTGTGTCATTATGCCATTGAAGTCTGAAGAAGCGTTTCTACAATGTGAAAGCGCTAACTGTCCTAGGCATTTTGGTTCTAATAAAGGATATGATACAGTGAAATCGTGTCATCTCAGCTTTTGGTGTATCCTCAGATTTGTTTTTGCTCATTGTGACTTTATCGCTACGAGGGTTCTTTACTCAGGAAGGAGGTTTGTTACTTGTTATTCTATATAGTTATTTGAATTTTATATGTTACAATCTTTGAAATTACAATTTTTCTGTGAAATTTATGATTGTTTATAAATTTGTTTTATTTAAAATCAATAAAATTGTTTAAAAAAAAAGAAAGACATGCACACACACCCAAGGCAGAATGCCATAATGAGGCACACTCACAAACTAGGAACATCATAGAGTGTGTGTTTGGGCTGCTGAAGTCATGGTTCCAGTGCCTTCATATATCTGGTGGAGCCCTGCAGTACTCTTCAGCCACATGTGTACAGATGTTCACGGTATGTGCCATGCTACACAATATGATCCTGAGGAAACAGCTGCAACAGAATCACATCAGAAAAGGGATACACAGCCCCCAACAGTGCCTAGGTCACCACAGCTGCACCCACAGGGGGAATCAGAGGAGGAACTGCCTGTGTTTGTCCCTGTAGGTAGATGTAGGAGTGCCCAATATGCCATGACCTTGGCCAAGAGGCAACACATAGCACATGCACGGACAACCTAGGGCCCTAGGGACTGAGACCTTACTCTGACTCGCATACATATTAGTAAAAACGATGCCAGCCAGACCATATAACCTGTACCTCACCATGTATTGGCTGTGGACTGCATGCATCAGACAGAGTTAGCCCTGAACTACAGGTCTGTCCAAGGTAAGTCACTCTCCTATACACCACTTGTAAGGGGTACTACAATATGGCAGCATATGTATGGACCTGCCACATGTATTCAAGTCAATATAGTTGGCTACATATATTGTGCTAATGTGCTACTTGCAGAGATCTGTAGTGGGCTACAGGGGTACTTGTACAGATCTAACAGCCACTTGAGACAAACGGCACTCTGTTCAATAATATGTGCCCCATAATATCCACTAGGCCACATGGCTGGAAACTCCACGACATTATTTTAGGGAGATGCCAAACAGTGGAGTCACAGGACAGCTACAGTACTGTCTATGCCAGCAGAGCATAGACTGTCATCCCCTACCCCAAACACATCAGTGTCCCCATACAACTGCTGTAAAAGTAAGCCTGCAATGACATCCCAGCAGACCAGAAAAGTCCTGTATGTTGTTGATAGTGTGAGGAATGAAACCCTCTGTCTGGTGGCTGGTGTGGCTCACTGGGTCAGGGAGAGTAGCATGGGTGATGGTGCTGATGGTTCATATCTGGCAGCATCCAACATCTTTTGCTTGTCAGGCACTCATATGGTGGTATTCCCACAGACTATCATAACTCCTCTATCTGTTACTGCAAGAAAGATAGACAATGCCAGAGTGAATCTGGGCACAAAGGGCCATACCTACAGACAGACATTATACATGCTCTGAGTATCCTAGCAAGTGACTAGTATAACAGCAGGCTGCAACAGGTCAGATTAGCTGCATGATGTAAAGGCAATCACTTCAATGTGTCAGTAGTTACAACAAGTCATTGATTGCTGTTTACAGTATAGTACTGTAAAACCACAAATGTATGAGGAACACAGCAGACATATGGGGCAAAATGCTGGAAAATCTGCAAAAACATGTACAGTGATAAGTATGCATACTGTCACCCTGTGTGTTGTGTTGCATCATGTACCCCTGTCACATCATACCTCTCAACTTCTTATAGCAGGAAATCTGGCCAAAGCCATGAATAAAAGTGGGACCAAGGCCCAAAACTAGGGATGGGTTTTAATAGTCACTCCTACAAAAGCAGAATGTCGATAGAATAACAGGTATTGCATTAGCATGAATCTCCTGATGCATATGGAGTCTGAAGCTCAAATGTCTGCTATTAATTATTTACTTTAATCTTCACTGATCTGCTGCTAATATTCCAGAAAACCACAATGTTATGTGAAAAGGACCAAAAATATGAGGCAAACTTCTGGGCAGTCTGAGAAGCTCTGTACAGTTGTGAGGTATGAGTCACATATTAAGGTCAACAAACATCTGGGAAATGCCTTGGACAATATCAGGGAACTGCAGTGCTGTGGTAGCAGGTGCAGCAGTCAATGGCCTACAGCACACATAATCCCGGACTAGAGTGCAGGTAGCTCTGGCCTGAATTCACCTTGTCAGTACTGACAATTACACTGGGCATGCTCCTACACTTAGCTAACTTGAGCCCAAGTCTGTTGCATCTACCGCACAAAGTTCTGTTATGTGGAAATGTCTGTGCGTACATACAGCTACATATACATATCTGTCTCTCCCTATCTTCGTCACACTTGATTAGTCTCTCTAACAGTATATATATGTATGTATATATATATATATATATATATATATATATATATATATATATATATATATGGTTTACTATCATAAATTCGAAAGTAAAAATAAATAATGTCTTTATTTTCTAATTTATGCATCGAAAATGAACATTTTCGAATAATAGTAAACTCGAAAACAAGGGTGTATTGTCGAAAATGTCGCTTGCGACATTTACGGCGATACACAGCACGCCCACCCTTCCCATAATCACCTACCTACCTAACCGAACACACAGTTATGCAGGGGGGCTGTGCCCCCCACACCTCCCCTAACTTAATATTCCAACTCTGAGATTGCACTACAGTGAGGAAAGGGATGCATTTCCCTAACCGCACTGTACCGCGATCCCCTCCCATGACCGAAAGTTAGAATTGCGAATGCACAGTTCATTCGCAATGCAAACCTTCGCTCATGTCACCTGCCGTAATATGAAGTATTCGATATATATATATATATATATATATATATATATATATATATATATATATATATATATATATATATATATATATATATATATATATATATATATATATATATATATATATATATATATATACATACATATATATATATATATATAAAAAATAACAAGAGCTACATATAGTTATATGAAACATAGACTCCATACATATATCTACATAACACATTTACATAATGTACACAGACAACATTTAAGGAGACATCCCTATTTTATACATTTATATAAATATGATGGGTGGGGATGTAAGAATGTCCCCACATACCCCAGAATGCTGGGGTTATCTGCACTTGCACATTACAACAGTTGTGCGATGGGGCCAGACCAAGGCTGCAACAGTCCATAATCCACTCACCCACAGAACCCTGTGCCTGCGGACTGTCACCCTGTTGACTGACACAGGTACACAGGTGGTGTAATGTACAATGGGTGCAGTGCCTGCTTTGGACAGGTCATAGTGTCCCTGCCCATATGTCTGCCTGTCAAACTGCAAACAGCCACATATGGCCAGACAGGTAAGTGTACACACATAGGTTCATAGGTTCATACTAGGCTATCTGCCCTAGGGCATTTATAAGCCTAGCCAGAATGTGTTTGGCTTTCGCCACCCATTTTAAATTTATTTTGCTATGCCCTTTTTCGAGGTTAGTATACTGTGCCTCTGTCTAACAGTGACACAGAAGTGATATCCGGGGTAAACCTACGATCTTCCATCCACTCATCAAGATTCCTCTTGAAGAGAGTCAATGAGGGACTCTGCCTAACCTGGACTGGGATTTTATTCCAGAGTGAAGGGAGCCTCTGGGTTATGGATCTGTCCCTCCAGCATGTCCTATTTATTTCAGTGCTGAGGTTCAAGTCTGTCGAGCGCGTAGCTTGATGGGATTTGGATTTTCTGAGGTGCAGCATGTCCATTAATTCCGGGTTGGACATGGCTTTATACGTCAGGCACAGATCGCCTCTGAACAGGTGGTATGCCACTGAGTAGAGCTGCAGTTTCTTTAACCCAGGCAGCATATGGCATCTGTTTGAGCCCTTTGATCCTCTTGGTGAGGCACGTTTGGGGTCTTTCCAGTTGCTGCAGGTGTCTGGTAAGGTACATCCCAAAAGGGGCATTGCACTTAATTATGGGCCTGATGAGAGATGAGTAAAGAGGCACGATGACCTCCCCTGATCTAGATGAGAATCCCTTCATGATTAGGTGGGCTATATAAAATGTTTTTCTAACCACTTTGGCCACATGGTTGTCAAATGAGAGATTGCTATCAACTTGGGTCCCCAGGTCCCTAATTACTTCTTCTGTACTTAATGGATTACCACCTATGTGGTAATTTGTGGGCACTTTGTTTTTGCCAAAGGGGATGACTATACACTTTTTGGCATTTAGCTTGAGGCCATGGCTCTGGCACCAGTTGTCTGTTTCTATGAGGCCCTTTTGGAGGATGCTTGTGTTGGCTGGAGAGTCGATTATGGCACCCAGTTTGCAGTCATCTGCGAACTTGGTCAGCCACAGTCCTTCCGTGTTGGCCTGTACCTCCGAGAAATATATACCTAACAAGAGAGGTCCCAGGACTGAGCCTTGTGGGACACCACTTGTAACTGGTTTGGAGTCTGACATGGCTCGAGCAATTCTAACCATGTGGGCTCTGTCCTTGAGCCAGTCTGTAATCCATCTAGTGACATAGGGGTTTATATTTAAGCTGGTGAGCTTATCTATAATGCCCGAGTGGGGTATTGTATCGAAGGCCTTTGCGAGGTCCAGGTAGGCTGTGTGGACCACCTTCCCCTTGTCAATGGCCTTGGTGACTGTTTCAAAGAAATCAACCAGGTTTAAGAGGCAGGATCTGCCCTTAACAAAGCCAAACTGGGTAGGATCCAGTGACTGTAGGTCCCCAATATCTTTATTTATGAGGTCCATGATGATCCTTTCCATAGCTTTGCAGACCAAGCTAGTCAGGCTTATGGGGCGATAGTTTCCAGGATCCGTTGAGGCACCACCTTTATGGAGAGGGACCACTGTTGCTGTACGCCACTCTTTGGGCACATATCCTGTAGTAAGGCTGAGATTGAACAGTAGTTTTATGTTTGGGTTTAGCTCTTCTTGGAGTTCATGTAGGACGCAGCCCGGGACACCGTCTGGTCCCATTGATGCTGTGTTTTATGCTTTGGAGAGGGCAGCTCTTACCTGAGCATCTGAGATGTTAAGGGGGCAGCACTCTGCTGGGATAGATATTTGCCCTTTTGGTGGGGGGGGGAGAAGTTTGTGCTGAACCTGTCAGCTAGGATGTTGGCAATGTCTGTGGGTTTGGTGTATTTTTTGTCATTTTTTGACTAATTCTGAGCATATCTGGGAATTACCACCCAGGTTCCTAACATAACTAAAGAAAGCCTTGTGATTATCCTTAGTGTCCTGTGCAATTTTTCTCTCGAAGCTGGCCTTAGACAATTTTATGAGTGCCCGTAGTTTTTTGCTAATACTGATCAGTGATGCCTTCCCTTTTTGGATTTTGCTCTGTCATTTAGTAGCTTCCTCCTTCTATTGTATAGTTTGTTTATGGCTGGGGTCCACCAGACAGGACGTCTGCCTTTGGAGGCTTGGGTCTTGGTTTTATTTGGGATCGCATGATCCATGCATTCCTGAAGGTGTTCATAGAATGCGTTTATAAAGGATTCTGTGGTCTGGGCCGTATTTTCCACAGGCCCAGGGGCTTTGAAGGATTCCACCTCGGTTTTTAGGAGTGTGAAATTTGCTTTAGAGAAGTTTTTCACTGTGGTTTTCTGGGCAGGGGGTGGGGTTGGGATGTAAATATCCAATGAGATTAGTTTATGGTCTGATCTTACCAGTAAGGGATACACTTCTGGTCTGGAGCATAGAGTCCCCATGTTGGTGATGATCAGGTCCAGTATGTTTTCCCCTCTTGTGGGAGTGGTAACAAGTTGTCCCATAGCATTTGAGTTTATAAATTCTAGGAACCTTTGGGCTAGGGTGTTGTAGCTAGAGTAATGCTCCCAGTCTATGTTTGGGTAGTTGAAGTCACCCAATATAATGGTGTTTGGAGAGACCTTCATATTTTCCAGTGTTCTCAGGAAGGCCGAGTGGGATTCCTGGGTTTGGGAGGGTGGTCTGTAGCATGCTATAAACTGGAAGGCAGTTTTGCCCACTGTTAGTTGCACATAGATAGTCTCTGATGCTTCGTGCTTTGCCACCAACCTGGAGGTGTGGGTATCTTTGATGAATATCGATACCCCCCCTCCTTTTGTGGTTCGGTCCAAGTTTTGGGGCCGAAAAGCATGGTATGAGGTATAACCTGGTAGTGCTGGGGTGCTCTCAGAAGCCCTGAACCAGGTTTCTGTTACTGCACAGATATCGATGTTCTCCATGCTAAGGAGAGTTTCGAGTGCGTGCATCTTGAGGTTTAGATTTCTGGCATTGAGTAGCATTACTCTTAGTTTCTTATCCCTTGTGATACCAATGGAGGTGGGTTTGTCTTTTGAGCCTTGCCTAAAAAAGGCACTATGGGGGTAGCAAGAGCCTTTGCTAATATCCAAAAGCCCAGGGGTGACAGGTGCAAGCCGTCCCTAGCGAAGCATCGTGGCTTGTCGAGCATATCATCCCAAGCTGCCAGGCATTGGATCCTCTTTGAATGACACCAGTACTTAAGCCAATTGTTGAAATTGATCATCTTGTCTTCATATTGTGGCATCATTCTTGGTGAGTGTAAGATGCTACTCAAGGTCAGGGTCATACCGACCTGTGCTACATGCTCAGAGAGCTCCTTTATGTCTCTTTTCATGTAGCCCAGGGAGGTACGTCTCAGGTCATTCACACCAGCATGGACAATGACTGAGTCATATTTGTACTTGCCTTGGAGTGACCTGAGTTCTTGTGTTATGTGATGGATCCTAGCACCCAACAGGCTGCTCACCGTGACCCTCTCCTTGTTCAGCCTGGTGAGCGGGACGTCAGTGTGCCTGACGATAGAGTCACCTATTACAAATGTATCAGGTGTGTTGTTTAGTCTTAAGGGCTGTGACTGTTCGGCACACTGGCTTTCTGAGATATGTGTTGCACGTGTTTTGTTTTGGGGTAGCGGTTGCTTGGGTGTCTGCTTTGGAGGTCTCTGCTGCTTAGGCAGATCTTTATTTAGAGCCTCCGAGTATGTTTTTGTGTGATTTTGTGTTTGGTTTGCTGTTGTGGTAGGTCTATGTGAGACTGGAATTGTAGTGAGTGTGGTTTCCTTCTCCTCCTGACTGGTTATGCCAGTACTGAGTTGAGAGAGCTTAGCCTCCAGTTTGGCTATATGGTTGCATCTCTCACATGTGTTGGATTTTGTTGGTAGGAGGAGAGGGTTGTCTGTGTGCATGAGGCAGTTGTAACATTGCCTCAAGATTCCCAGATTCACCAGCTGGACCAGAGGAGATTGACAACTGACCTTTGGACATGCTAGAATAATATTGGGAATTCCTTAATAATTGAAAACAAGGGCCAGTGGGGAGTGAGGGTGTAGTGCTTTTAATTTTTAGTGCTGACTTATATAATTGCTTTAGTGAGCAAGTGCCAGGTAACTTAAGTGCAATGTGTTACAGGTAACTTAAATGCAAAAATGACAAACAGTAACTTTTTTTCAAGTGAAACAAGGAAATAAGTACAGTAAGCAATGCAGATATCACTAGTGATCCACAGAAGCGCTGAGAAGCCACGTATTAGCATAGCAAGGATATTACCAGATAACCCACCCCTAGGACTCTAGATACTATAACAGTACCAAGCAGTATCAGTCTGCAGGCCACACATGCTGTCTAACACAAGGTCACTTTGTTTGCTCCACAAGTACTGTGCCTGCAGCAATATATACAACAGACATAACATGTGGCATGTGCAGTAAGTTGTATTGTGTAATACTAGATAAGAAGGAATTCTATTCTGATATCATCCAACTTTGTGTGTGTTTTGTGTATTAGCATATCCCCTCACAGCATCATGGACATACTCATATGAGCTATCTCCATGCAATTGTATGCATTTTATGGTCCTGTGACTAGCTGCTGGCCTTTAAATTGCCCTTCTCTACAAGGTCTGCTGATGTCATCCACTGTAGGAGCACTAGCAGACAATCGGATATCAGGTAGACTCCATGGTGCATGCAATAAGTACTGCAAGCTATAGTGTATATTACTAGATAGACAGGGATTCTAATCTCACAACAGCCAACTTGTGTGTTTAAATATTTGCCTGTACAGCACTAGAGTCATGCCCACCCAGACTGTCTTTGTGCAATGATTATGCATTTTATGCCCTATGACTAGCTGCTGGCCTTAGGATTGGCCTCCTTTACAAGGCCTTCTGATGTCATTCACCTTAAGAGTGCTGGCTGATAAGCTCTTGTGGTAAGTACTGCAAACTGTAATGTGTAACACTTGAGAGGCAGGGGTATTATTCTCACATCATCCAACTTCTGTGTATGTGTGTGTGTTTGTACTTATATCCCCTTGTAGCACTACAAACATGCCTATCTGGCAAACCTCTGTGAAATGCTTGTGCATTTTAAGGCCCTGTGACTAGCCGCTGGTCTCAATACTGGCCTCCTTTACAATGCCTACTGACTTTATCAACCTTAAGACGGCTGGTTGACACAGATATCAAATAAACTTTGTGGCGCATACAATACATACTGCATGCTTTAGTGTGTGTTGCTAGATAAGTAGGGATTCTATTCTCATAGCATCCAACTTGTGTGCATGTGTGTATAAACATATTCCCTTGCAGCACTATAGACATGGCCATCCAGCCTATCTCTATGCATTGATTATGTATTTTATGGCCCTGTGGATAGCTGCTGGCACTAAATTGCTCTCATCTACAGAAGCATAATTGATGTCCACCACCATCTACATTTGTACGTGCAGCATACCCAGGTGACACATATCAAGGGTAGCAGACCTTTACACAGGGTAAGAAAGCATGATGACGATGATTGCCCCCATTGTCCCTGACACAGTGGTCTACACATATGCACCTAGAGAGTCATCCAGATATACTGGCATATCTTGCCGATGCCATATTTCTGCTGTGCTGCCTTGCCATCCTGTGCTGCTGTATTGCTGCCATGTGTCCATAGTTGAACTGCTCAGACTCCTGAGACACAAACATACACAGGTCCTTGTAACACTACCACCAGTGTACCAACAGGCAATAATGATACACAGAGTTCGATGTGTAGTCAAGACACGTGCCAATATACAGTATCTGTCGTGGCAACAACTCCCATGGCATAAGACTACTGCACAACACAAACACATGTAAAGTAATATAATCACCTTGTGCATCAGATACATTTGCATGTCCCTGCATTGACATCACAGATCGCAGAGATGTGGCCCAGATATTATCACATGCACAGGGTGTGGTGTGGGGGTGCAAATGCCTAGGCTGTGCCAAGCAGTTGACAGATGAGTTTGGTTTGAGTTTTAGTTAAGCTGCATTTGGCTGAGTTTGAGCCTTTGTCTTGATTTCTTACTGTAGGAGGTTGAGAGGTATGTTAGGCATAGCTCTCAACCTGACAGGGATGAATGTCTACAAAACAGGGACTTAGCCAAAGTACATCAGGGACATTCAGGGACACTTGTACATTGTTAGACCTTTTCATGTGTGACAGTGACAGACTGAAAGGGGGTGAATTACATTACATTGTTTGATGTTACAGGAGTGTACACCCTTAGTGCCACTATGTCTTATGTGTAATCCACTACCATTATTACAACAGGTGACCATGGTAGGAGAGATTGACAGGGACAGAACAGAGATGTGATTCAAAGCAGAATGAGTTGAGAGGCATGCCTGTAGGCTTTGGACAGCAGAGTATCACTGACATGTCAGTATCACAGATCTAATACAAGCCTACTTTTGTAATCCCTATTCCCCATACTTCCATCCTCCCAACTTCATTCCGTTTTATGGAGAGAGGTAGTACATACCTGGCAGAGTGATGTATTCCTTTTTTGAAGCATTCCTCTGCAAATGTTTTACACATACACTGTCTTTGTGAGTAAAACCACATACATACCTGTTGTCCATAAGCAGTGGCTTGCCTTTTATAGGTAATGCTCATTAACAGATTATCCCCTCTGCACCAATCTGTGGCTTACAATTGCTAATTTGCATTCAAAACAGCTGAATTGCACTATCATTAGCCAATGACATGGCACCACAGTGCAATATATGAGGCCTTCATTAAGGCCTTGGTGCTTTTCTTAGTTTTTGAGATGGACATTACTGAGGTGTGGAGACTACAGCATCACGGAGGGTAAGTGCAAATATTGACCACTGTAGAGATGTATGGAGTATGTCTACAGATTTGCCTCAGATGTTTGGTCAGTGTCCCATGACAGTGTGGTCATCTGGCAGGTCACTGGCCAACATTGTGGGTTGAGGTCAGTATGGGGAGAGAGACATGTGAATCTCACACTTCATACCTGTCAGAATGTGTATGCTAATGTGGTAGCTGCTATTCTATCAACATACTATCTCTGTAGGGGCAAACTGTAAAACATGTCTGTATCCCTGGGCCTTTAACCCCCCCCCCCTTTAGTTAGGTTATACAAGTATGTGCACTGTGTAGCTACCTGCAGGATTTTGACTTGCAAAAGTGGGTAGCAGATAATTCAGTAGCAGTAACCTATGGAGATTAAAATTGCATGACTCAGTCATTACTTGCTGTTTTCACAAGAATGTAATTAAAGTGCAACACACTGGATTTAAACCCAGGACTGTGTATGGCAAACTGTACTGCATACAAGGCAGTTAACAGACTGAGCTACTGAGTCAGTACAGCAGTATGTGTATTTGCCAGATATATGTGCAGACATACAGGCTGTGACACATGTCTGCATCCATCAGTATGTGCATGGCTTTCAAAAGCAGTTGTTCTGTAGCAGGGTCCCAGTTGAACATACGTACTGTGCCACTGATGCCTTAACAGGTGTGTTTAAAGATATTGTAGATAAAAGGAAACATTTACTTGCTATCCCAGGCCTCATGTACTGCCATTATCATTTATTTTGATGTCTACTGGTGTATTTTTGCATCAGAGTCACAGGTACACTCCCATTTTTCCCATTAGGTTTAATTTCCGTCTGTCAGTGGCAATCAGTATGTTTTGCTGGAAACACCTGTTTTAATTGAGATCTGTGTGGCATTAAGATCATTAAGGCACATTAAAGCTCATTTACGCAGATTTGCACTGTACAGCCTGTTGCACTGCATCTCGGCACTTCATTTAGATCCACACAAACCCACACTAAAAAATTAAAAAGAAAAGAAAAAAGGGGGTGATAGGACAGTGGTGAAATGGGGGCAAGCATGGAGAAAAACACAGTAAAAGGCAGGTAAGGATGTGCAAGAAAGGTGTTTGGAAGAACCATAGCTTTCCATTTCCTGTACAGAAAAGCTGTACATTTTTACAGATTTTGTGGATGAATTTGGACTCTCAAACCCCAGAGAGAGGGTTGAGGACAACAATGTGCTGACAAGTCCACTAGACCAAGTTAGTTGTGTCCAGTGGACATGCATGTGAAATGGAGAGCCATGTATGGGGCGAAAATTCTTTGTCTGGGAGGTGCACATTTTTTTTTTGCTATAAGGAGAGAGTGGAATGTAGGGGAAGGGATATAGGTACGTATGAGGAGGTAAGTTGGGTAGGCAAGGATGCAATTGCAGACAGACAAGACAGACAAAACAGCAGACAGAGGTGGTGTGTGACACATGAGGGAGGTAAGTACCTTGGATGGGGAGTGTTGTGGATTCTGAGATGCATGTGTCTCCAGACAGCAGCAGCATATCTGCCATCCCCACCCATGGGCAGTTGATACTGCTCCTTCACTGTCCCAAAGGTGCTGTGCATGAGTCTGGGCATCAGGTACTGCCAGCCCCACCAGGTTGTCCAGTCTGCCCTCAATACAGTGCAGGTGATGTTCATAGCTCCTATGGAACAATCCTGTGCTCCATGGCTGGTAGTTGATCCTCTGTGACCACCGTCCCTCAGCTACTGCTCCCTGGGGGATCAGGCGCCTTCTCCTGAGGCAGCTCCACCAAAAGGTGGTGCAAGGTCAGTGTAAGGGGTACCACTGGCTTGGGTCCCAGACATGCTAGTACCAGGTGCCATAGCCAGCTGAGGTAGAGTAGGAGAATCAGCAGTGACGAGCCTACTCTGTCATGCTGTAGTTATGGAGGTATAGCAATATGTATAGGTTAGTTATGAACAAAACCATTGTTAGTAGTAACAACTTGCCAGGGCATTGGAAATAACCCCATTACATTTCAATGCATATTGTGTGAAACACAACAATAAATGACAGAACAGTCAGTATATTAACAGCATGCCAGTAACAGTTATGGGATAAGGACAACAGAATAGCTAATTCAACAAGATATGTTAATATGCAACCATTTTAATACATAACAATAATAAAACACATGCCCCAAAATAAAGTTTAATTAACAACATATGTTAATATTAAACCATAAACAATGATCAACAATAATAAATATATGAAGATAAGGGGTGGTGGTGAGAAAGAAATACAGTCCATTAAAACCATGATAGGCTATATAGCTGACAATAGTACTGCTATCTACTCTACACATCTGTCCTTTCTTTATGTGTAAAAGTGCCCTGTAGCTGCTTTAGAATGTACATACCTCTCAAGCTATCCTCATGGGACAGTATGGACCAAGCAGTAACAACTGCAAGTACACAACTACACAGAACCCTTGCACATCAGCTGTACCTATATAACTACCAAGATGTACTCTGGGCTGATGTAGTGATACTTTACTGTTGACAAAATGATGTTGATGAGACATCTGTGACAGAGGGATTACGCACTAGTAATTACATTATGTGAGAGGGTGACAGTTGTGAGACATGTATGTGTACAGTACATGGAGTAAACAAATATATTGCTTTGATTGGCAGGCATGGGGATAGAACCCAACAGCAGTGACTGCAGAGGACATCTGCACTGAATATACTAATCGACTGCATCAACCTTTAACAGACATTCCAGGCATGCAGTCATATCAAAGGTTATACATTTTATTTTACTTTACTTTATTGTTATTATACTTATTTCCTTTATTTTATGCTGTATTTTCATTTTTATGGTAATGATTGTAACAGTTTGTGACATCTAAACACACAATTATTTACTCATAATATTGGCTATCTCACACATTTACCTGTAGTTCCCGTGGATAGAATATCTGTAAACATTACGTGACTGATACTGTAATACTTAGTGCTACATAGCACTGGATTCAAACCTTGGCCAGTGTGTGGCAAAACGTACTGTATACAGAGCATTTAGCAAACTGACTACTGCATCACTACTGATCACTGACTGATATTTGCCTAGATCTCACCTGTCACCAGAATATGACGTGTTAATAGTAATACAGTTTTTGTTAGACTGCAGTGACAGCTGAATGGACATGCATGAAATTCAAGCATGACAGAGATACTAGGCAGCCTTTACATTACTACACGGGATCCATGTGTGCACAATGTATCGTTAGCATGTTGAAATAGCTGTGAAGCCAACAAACAATATCTAAATATGGGTTATTATTTGCAGTCTACCACAATTACACTGTTATACCTGACTGAAGCATGGTACCTCACAGCCTGAATGCATGTAATTGACATGCAATGGTGAAACAAGACAGTCCTGATGTACACAATTTACCTCGGTGTTATTGCTATTGGTCCATGTGCTGACATAATTCATTTCTTACAAAACAGCTCTGAATCTACACGTACTGCATGACAGACTTTATTAGATATACCTTCATGCAGGTACTGATATTATTTTGTTTTTATTTTAATTGCAGAACAGTTGTCATTATTGATTTGTTGCAAAGCAGCCCTAATTCCACACTTATTGCACAACATACTTTATTAGAGATACCTTCATGCAGTTACTGGTTTAGTTTTGAGTTTTTATTGCACAACAGTTGTCATTATGCAGGTGCTGCAGTACAGCTGTAATTCCACAGTTATTGCACTACAAATGTTGTTGCATATACTTTATTATAGTTACTGCTTTAGTCTTCCCTGCTTATGGCACTACAGTTGCCACTATGCAGTTATTGCAGTACAGCTGTAAGTCCACAATCATTGCAATACAATCTTTACTGTGTATACCTAATCACATTAAATGCTTTACTCTTTCTTCCTTATTTCACTATAGATAGCAAAATACTTCTGTACTCTCATGGTGCAACCTGGCCAAGTGCTGTCCATCCACCTTGAGGTTGTAAGCCCTCTCCTCTGCAGCTGTTGAGACAGAAGAACACCATTATTATTACCAGATTAGCCAACATTCTGATTAGATATTGGTGGTACAGAGGTGAAAGTACTTACACACATGTGGGACATCCTCTGCCCAAAAATCTTAGACCCAGGTGTCCAAGATATCCTCGTTACATCTCTTCAGGTCATTGTGGCGGTGACAATGCTGCTCATCTGTGCAGGTGATACCAGTTGCACTAGTGAGGTCACTTGCCAGCTGGTCCCAGGCCTCCACCTTGCACACTGAGCCCTGGTAACCACCCTGCAGAAGCCTGCCTTCATGTTTTTTTACAAGGAGTCTGACCATGACCATGGACTCCAGGATGCCCCAATGCTGTGCCCAAAAGAGAAAACCCTCACCAATGTCTGACATAGTATCCTTCAGAGACAGAACTCTAATGGATTATGCTGTATTCTGACTACTGAGCTTAATATAGCCTGTTTTCTTGCCCTTACACACCACTGGGCAACATTTAAAAATGAGGCGTGTCACTTAGCACCATCCAAACCAGCTCAGCCAACCAGCACTTAGCAGTGCTTAGTGGTTCTCAAACCAGCCAAGCGGTGCCAAGCACTGCACAAACATTATCAGCTATTATTTTGTTTATGCAGTGCTTAGCAGGTCTTAGCAGAGCTTAGCTGAGTGCACCAGCCTAGTATTTAAAAATAATTTGCCTAATTTGTATTTCGTGCAAAAATGCTGACTTGCCCTTCTTTGTATTCAAACTCTGCACCTACTACACATGAGGCCGTAGCTCTACCCATTTAGCTACATGAACATGTAGAAGCGTGCTATACCTTTATATATACCTCTGAGCTACCTTAAAGCAGTGCTGAGCACTGTGCCACACCATGCAAACCCACTCAGTTATGCTTAAACTTGACCTTTAACTAAATAATTAAATACGTAGTTTCTATTTTTAGATGTCTGACAGGTGTCATGGCACTGCTTAGCACTGCTGCACTCTGTGTCAGGCTGTGCAAACATGCTTTTTAAAGAAATAAAAAAATAAATAAATAAATTAAATTGATATAATACAATTAGACAGTGCAGGGAGTGTGTTATTCATCTGCTGACACAGTTAACACCACTCCCTGTACACTGATTCAATAACCGTGTTCCATGGCTCTCCCTCGGCAATGCACCATGATTAATATGTCTGGTGCTCTTCTAAGAGGAAACCATGTATACAGACATGGTAACATTCCCTGTAGGCTCTACATTATGCCTAAACAGATTTTATTAAATCTATGGGATTATATGATATCTTAACTCAGTTTTGCATTTTCTGTTCATTTTGCAAATGCACTTTTTGTTAATAAGTGTTAAAAATGTGTAAGATTATTTACATTCACAGATAAGCAGCACATTGAATAAATCTTGCCTGGTGAAATAAAATTCTAAATGGCAAATTTCATTACGTTTCTTTCCTAAAGCAAGGTCACTACATGCTTCATTTGAGCACAGGCAAAATTTTGATCTCAGAAAGCATTTCTGGGCAGTGGTGTTTAACAATATCATCAACGGTTTACAGCATATTTTATCTATTGTTCATGTGTCAGTGTATGAATTATAGTCCTCAACTTGCTTTAAAATAGAATCAATTGCTTTCAAGCTAAAGTTTTATTTCATTTTTTCTTCGAGTCTCTCGAGGCCCATTTTCTAAACATAAATCTTATATAACCAACATTTCAACATGAGCTGTGAACCAGAAATAGGATTGCAACTGTTAAAATTTAATTTTCTGTTGAATTATATTCATAAAAAAGAAACTCCAAGAGACCAGAGTACCAGCCAGACTTCTGCCCAGTTGTAAAGACTCAGGAGATATTTTACTACTTATGTTTATTTTCCCTGACTGTAAATTACATTTTTCCTGACTTGGCATTATGAATATTAGAATGCCTGTTTTATAATGAAGTCTTAAAGGACCAGCACACACTGCTTCAGTTCAATAAGCATAACATCTTCATCACTTGATTTTTCTTATAAACTTTTATGATCAAATGTATTTATTCTAGACATATTTTATAATTCAGTGTAAAACTGATTTAATATGATCACTAAATTATGGCAGATGAATAAGAATGTCATGCCCAACAATCTTCAAGCTGTTCTTCGTCTAATGACCTGCTTTGGTCTTTGTAGTCTGATTACTGTAATACACTGTTGATTGTTTATTTATGTGAGATGGGTTTAATGTACGTGTTGATTTTTTTAAGGATTGCATTACTATATATACAAAAACAAATGTGGATGAAATGTACTGGCTTCAGGATCCACAGTGAGAAAACCCTGTCTTTTATGCAGATAACTAAGGTTCAAGTGATGCTCGGGCCATGGATTAGCAGCGGGGGGATTATGTGGCTTACACTAGGTCACCGTGTTGTGGAGAAAGGATCTCATTATGCTGCCAAGAGAGGAGTATCCTTTGTAATATCTCCAAGTCTTTTGGGTTTCTAATACCATGATGCGAATGGACCCCATTCCTAAGTCAAAGTATGATTAAAGTTCATGAAATTAGTATTGTTTCACTCTTTGATGTCAGCCAGTACTGATCTTTGCAGCACCTGCAATGTGCCTAGCAATGACTCCTTCTGCAATTTGTATGGAATTACATGTATTGGTAGCATATCTAAATATGATTGCAGACTCTTCTTTATAAAACCCATTGCTCCTACTACTATTGGAACTGTCTGGTTATCTTTCTTCCACATTGCTCTCATTTCTGCATGCAAATCCTAATTTTTTTATGACTTTGTGTCTCTCTGTGCACAGGACACTGTAGTCACTGGGTGTGGCAATTTCAATGATTAATGCTACTTCTGTCTTCTTTTCCTGGATCACTATATCTGGTTTTCTACCATCTATCTTTTGAACTGTCAGTAATGGATGATCCCATGTGATGTAGACTTCTTCATTTTCTATGATGCTTTGTGGCTCATGTTTCCAGTGTTTTTCAGCCATGGACTTTGTAACCCATCATGTATGCAGCCCACTATCTTGGGCTGCCAATATTAACCTTTAATATGTTGGTTTGAATTTGCCTCTCCTTAACCATTCCTGCATTTGTTCCTGATCAACATGAGGTTCTTCCAGAAGTTTTCTAAACTTGTAACTATATTTATGCATTTTCCACATTTCTTGCCTTCCCATCTGATCCTTCACCTTATATTCTTTCTTTTGTATTTGGCACATTCATTTGCTTCCTGATTTTTATCTACTTGTAGTTTGATTTTCACTCATGACTGACAGGCCGCGGTGATGCAGTGGTTAGCGTTGTCGTCTCACAACAAGAGGTTCTCTCATTTGATTCTCGGCTGGAGATCCTGTGTGGAGTCTGCATGTCCTCCCAGTGGTTGAGTGATGTATAAAGACGTGCAGGTAAGTATGAGTGTGAATAGATGTGCCTTCTTCGAAGGTTGGGCATCGGGCTGGCAACTCGGCACCATAAAAGTCCTCTGCCATTCATTAGCGGACTGGAGTTCCGCTGTGGAAACCCCTTACCAGCAAAAGCTGAAAGACATTATTATTGACACTGATATGTTTCTACTAGATTAAGCAGAGATGTCATCTTAGATTTGTCTCCTTATTTTTCAAAACTTTCACTACATTTGGGTTTTGTGAGGTCAGCAGATATGTGTAGTGCCACAATTACAGATGTATACATATAATCAATTTCAAGGAGTCCCACCCCTCCTTCAGGATGGGGAATATATAATCTTGGTATACACTGACTTTTATAAATCATTTGGTGAGCCTGAAGCTTCCTTCTTGTTTTCCTATCTAATCTAGCCAACATATTTTCTGGGCAGTCAATCACTCCTAAACTGTAAGTTAGGACAGGAACAGCAAATTGGTTTATAGCTTGGATTTTGTTCCTAGATGTCAGTGCTGTTTTAAGGATTAATTTAAGTCTTCTGATGTATTCTTTACTAAGTTTTGTTCACATTTGTTCATGTTCTGTTGTTGATCCTTCATCAGTCCTCAAATATTTATACACTCCTTCTTGCTCAAGTTCTTTTATATCACATTCTTGTCCCAAACTGATGTTTTACTGGTGTTGCAGTTTTCCTGCTTTAAAGGTTGCTTTTGCACATTTATCAAGACCAAATGACATTATTATATTATCTGAAAATGTTTTGGCAACTTGCAGTTATGCTTTTAGTTCATCATCTGATGAGCTATACAGTTTTAAATCATCAACAAAGAGATGATGAGAAGTCTTTACACTTTGTTGTTTTCTAGGAGCCAGATTATAGCCATGGCCATCTGTGAGAGTAGAGACATGGAATATTGAAATGTATAATAATACTGATAATGCAACATATTTACAAACTTGGTACTATTTAATACTGATAATGTAACATGTTTTCAAACTTGGTACTATTCTGTGTTTCAGAACACCAATTAGTGTTGTGCATTCTAAGTTTGTGGTGCCAAGAGTGCTGAGATAAAAATGATTTTCATGTTAGAAATAATACAAAGCATGTGACATGAGCACATGGAGTACTAGACAAAAACTGACCAACTCCAGCTCCATTATATTCTTGATTCTGGTCTCCATTGTCAACACCACAACATTACTCAACTCTGTAAGTGACTATTTTCCAGTATGTGTCCAAAGATATTCACTTCAAAACTGTAAAATTCACAACTGTCATACTTTCACTAACGTTGACCCTGTAAAGTTTAATGACAAGACTTTCTGCAATTAACTGGTCATTCCTCCTATACCTACCCCTTGATAAAGCAACTAATAGATTCAACACCATATTCCTAGACATCCTTAACTCCCTTGCACCCCTAAGGAAAATCAGAAAAACAATCTTACCATATACCATGGCAAACAAAAACCACCCACACACACTAATGCTGAAAAGACACAATGCTTGGAAAATCTGGTTAAAATCAAAATCCCAGCTACACCTCCAGATCTACAGAGAACTCCTTAACTTAACCAAAAAATAAGTCATAAAGGACAAAAAAACTTACCAAAAACTACATATCGCAGTCATCCCAAAAAGTTTTGGAGCACATTAAATAAGATTCTATACCTTGGCAGCCCTAGTGCCCCCACCCCCTGCCCTAACAAATCTCCTCAGGAAATCGCTACCATTTTCAACACCCATTTCATCAACTCCATTAACAAAATAACTCTCAATAATAACGTCACCAACCTCCTCCTCCCCAGCCACATTTTAAACTACAAGCTTTTAACTCACACATCCTACATAAAAACTCTTCTCGGTAAACTTAAACCATGCTCCCCTCAGCCAACAAACTTCCAACCCACTTCCTAAAACTTGCAGCCAGCTCTATTGCATACCCTGTCTTCATCTTAATCAACGGATCTATCAAAGAAGCTACCATCCCCTCTATCTGGAAACAATTCCACACCATTCCCATCCACAAAGGAGGCCACTCCACTGACCTATCTAACTATCATTCCATTGCCATCCTGTCTACCCTCTACAAACTACTTGGAAAATGCATACACAAGCAACTTCTAGACTATCTTCTCCAAGAAAACTTGTTTACACCCACCCAGAATGGCTTCTGCCCTAACCATAGCACTACAACTGCCCTACTTTCCTTCACCCAAAATGTTCACAAGCCAGAGACAATGACAAGCTAGTTTCCTGGATATTTCTAGACCTTTCCAAGTGATTCAACACTGTCACACACCCCAGACTTCTCTCTAAACTATCTGATCTCAATATCTCTAACTCTACCCTGAAATGGTTCTCAAGCTTCCTAACCAACCAACAATCAGTCAAATGGTTCCACTCTCACTAACCCTCACTCTCTGTTAATACAGATGTTCCTCAAGGCTCCATACTTGTCCACTACTCTTTAATATCTTTACTAACAATCTTCACACTTCCTGGCCCAAACTCCTCTCTTATACAATATGCAGACAACTCTACTATCAGCTCTGGCTCTGACAATTTTTCTGACCTGCGCACAAAAACAGAAAATTCCTTCCACTCCGCTGAAAATTGTCTAACTGACAACCGACTCATACTCAACCCCCCCAAAAAACTAAAATCCTCCTATCCCTACCAAAATCCCACACTCACCTAAAACCCTCCTTTACTATCACATCTCTCAACAACACATCCATTACTGTTGAAAATCATGCCAAACTACTAGAAGTGCTAATCGACGATCAAATGAAACTAGATCTGAACATCTTAAACTAAAAAAAAAAAAATAAAAAACACCAGAAACTAAGATTTTTATATAGAAACATAAAATTCCTCTCCAATAACTCTAGACACTCTCTTGGCCATGCCTACCACCTTTAAACCATATTATATGCCTCATTAATCATGGCAAACCTCCAATCATCATTAACATCCATGCATGAACTCACCTAAAACTAAATTGCTAGGTTCACTGCCAACCAGCCCTGCAAATCTCACCACTGCCTTGCCCTTCAAACTCTAAAATGTCTAGAATTTCCTCATCAGTTATTTCTTCCCCAACTCCTTTTCATTCACTCCATTTTAAAAAAACAATCCTCCTGCCCTGCCTCTCATCCCTTCTAGCCCTATTATACCCCCATTTGTTTCCTGCGCAGCTCCAGTCAATCACTCATTGAGATCTCAAAACCAAAAAAAAACATAGGCAAACAACTGTATAGTTACTCAGTTGTCACTGCCTGGAACAAGTTCCTACTTAACATTAGAACCCTACCCAACAATCACACTTTCAAAAAAGTCTTAAAGAACACTTCTTTAAATCTTGAATCTGACCTTGTGTTACCACCAACACACTCCCCACCTTTCCCATCCTCCAACCCCAATCAGCTCTCTTCACTTTCCTTTATCTCCTCTCTCTATATAATCCCCCTCTCATACCCTTTATCTTTGTTCTACCCCTACACTACCTATCTGCAGTTCTACTCCCCCCTTAGAATACTTTTCTCATGTATGATCTACACTTGACATAATAGTTCTATCTCTCACATGGTATATACACACGCACACACACACACACACACACACACACACACACACACATGTATATATATATATATATATATATATATATATATATATATTTTTTTTTTTTTTTTTTTTTTTTTTTAAACATATGCTTATATCTAAAACATGTTAAAATTCTCCCAGCTTCACATGCTATTTCTTAATCTATCTTATCTGTAGTTTGTAAGAATTTTAGTATTTGACCCTGGTTATTAAGCCGTTATTAATTTGTATGTCAGCTTTTTACTCAACTTTTAAATGGTGTATAAACTTTGTATTCCACTGTTATTAATTTCTATAAGGGGCTTCCCCCCCAGGTCTCTGCTGAAAATGGCCCTCAGCTCAGATGGACTTTCCTGGTCAACAAACATCTGAATAAATAAAGGGGGGAATTTAATAAAGCCTTCATGGTATTATTAACTGTATAGGCATTGTGCTACGCTACTTACATGAAAGTAAGCAGGTTTGTGATCCAGTAAGCACTGCTGAGTAGTGTACATGAGCATGCCAACATTGGACGTCCTATGACATGCAAATCACCCCAAAAAGAGGTGAATCTCATGCAAATAAGGCAAGTAGAGTTATACAGCAAGCAGATAGGCAGTGTTGTAGAGCTGTGTCAGTATCCAGGGTGTACACAGAAAAACTTCCATGTACAGGAATGCAGATAGCCAAAAGGGGCTGTAAAAATGTAGATAGATGGACAGAATTGGCATACCACACACAGAAATGAGTGAAACTATCTTCCGTGTGTCACAAAAATTACAGAAAATATGTTAACATGATAATTTGTTTTAATAATCTGGGCATGTTAGTGAGCTCGCAGCAGTATGCAAATGTGCCTTATATAAAAAAAAAATGGAAAAACAATAAATATTATGAATTAGAAATGTATTACTGGACCCTGCGTGGAGCATCTACAATAGTGCATTGCTGCTATTGCTAAAGTGGGAGGGCTCGGATGTGTGTAGTTTCAAGGTTGTGACCACGGATCCCTATGCAAATGAAGTGGTTACCAAGTAACAAAATGGGGCACTTGTCTCTGCATATCCCCTCCATGTAGGTAGGGAACCATGTTCGTGTCAACAGAAGAGGTAGCTGACATCAGGAGAGGGTGTGTTGCTCACGTGCTGAACTTACTGGAGCTTAGCTGCACCTTTTTGCATGGCACACCACAATGCTGAGCATAGAAAGCTTGGGGGAGGGCTGTTCACTGACTTCTAAGCTATGTTACTGATGGGGCATGTGTTTATGTGTGTTTCTGTGTGTTTGCTCGGTGCAATTCTGTGCTTAGCCTAGAAAGCCTGGGGGGTGTTCCAGTGATTGCTAAGCTTTTTTCCTGCACAACACGTTGCATGGTTGAGAGTATCTAAAAAGCAATGATATATTAATTAGTTGTGACCCTTGTTTAACTTAAACTAGGGTCAGGAAATGATGTTAATGATATACTATGCAGGTGGAATGTATTATAGGTAGCCAGTCGTACAGTCAGTGCCTATGGTAGAGCACTATAAAGTATGCATATACCATACATTCTGATTTTCCCCCCATACTCTGCACTATTAGAGTACAGACATGGGAATTTTAACTGAAAGAATGCTAGGGGATACTGCAGATCTGCTATATCTGTATGTGCTAGATGCTGAAGTCAATGATGCTGCTGGTGCTGGTGACAATAGGTCTAGGCAGAGTAGGAGAAGAGTGTTCAGTCCCAGGGTAACCTTCTAGGAGCTACATCAGCTGTAGATTGTAGAGCACTACAGGGTAGACAGGGACATATTACAAGAACTCACTGAGCTCTGCCAGCCTCAACTCAGACCCAGAGTTAACAGAGGGGAACCTATCCCAATGGAAACAAAGATATATGTAGCCCTTAGGATAATAGCCACAGGTACCTTCCAAAGACCAACTGAGGACATGATAGGAGTCTTACAGGCATCAGCATCCAGGGTATTCAACCAGTTCCTGAATGCCTTGCTACCACAAACCAGTGAGCACATTTATTTTCTCTCACCCCTGAGGTGAGGGCCAGCAGCATGCAACACTTCTACTGTGTGGCACACTACCCTAAGGTACTGGGCGCCATAGTTTGCATACCTGTACACATCAAGCACCACCCGGTGAACAGGGTAGAATCTATGTCAACCACCAAGGGTACTACTCCATCAACTGCCAGGTTGTGTTCAATGCCTAGGACATATCAAGAATGTGTATGCTGGCAGCCACGGCAGCTATCAAGACTCCCATATCTGGCATGCATCACAGCTGTACCAGATGTTTGCTAGGAGGATCTCACATGGCCATTTACTGGGGGATTCTGGCTACATCCTGGAATAGTGGATGATGACACCCATCAGAAATGCACACACACCCATGGAAGAAAGCCATAATGAAGCATATGCACTACTTAAGAACATCATAGATCATGTGTTTGGGCTGTTGAAGTCATGGTTCCAGTGCCTTAATATAGCTGGTGGAGCCCTGCCATACTCTCCAGCCACATGTGCACATATGTCCACAGTATGTGCCATGCTACATAATATGATCCTGCGGAAACAGCTGCAGCAGGATCAGCAAAGGGAAGGGGTAAACAACCCCATGTCTATATCACCACATCCGCACTCACAAGTGGACTCTGAGGAGGAGTCCCCTGATGATGTCCCTGTAGGCAGACATAGGCGTGCTCAATATGCCCTGGTATTGGCTAAAAAGCAATGCATAGCACATTCAATGACAACCTAGGGCCCTAGGGACTGACACCTTACTCCTACTCACATACATATAGTAAACCTGTTGATGCCAGGCAACCCACACAACCTGTATCTATCCATGTATTGGTTATGTACTGCTTGCATCACACAGAGCCAGCCCAGAATTACAGGTCTCTCAACTGCTGCATTTGCAAGGTAATTCTCTAAGCTATACACTAATTGTAAGGATTGCTATAATATATCATTTGTATGGCTTTGCTGCTGTTATGCAAAGAAATATAGTGGGTTAATTGGACAGATATAACATCCACATGGGACTATGGATACCCAGTCCAATAGTATGTGTTCCTTAATATTCACTATGCCTGATGGTTGGAATATTAATGACATCAGTCAAGACAAATGTTAAACAGTGGGCATACATGATATTTGGACTACTGTATATCCCAGCAGATCATGTGCTTTTGTTCCTCATCCCCCAACAGAGCAGTGTACCCATACAACTGATTTAACAGAAAATCACCTATTGTATATCAGTGGACCAGGCAATCTCAGGACTGTAACATAGATATTGCTCACATGATTGTATGTCTATTCTCATGCAGGATAACAATGCACATATTTATGCTGCTGTCTGTGTGATGAATGACTCCTCTTTGTCTGGCACAGTGAACTAGGGAAACTACCATGTGTTATAGTGTTGATGGTTCTAATCTGGAGTTACCCACATCTTTTGCATGTGAGGTAGTACTATGTTGGCATTTTCATAGACTGTCATACCTCTTAGTGCAAGAAATCTGGATAAAGCCAGTAAGACTGGGGGGGACAAAGGGCCAAACATAGGAACAGATTTCAAATATTGTCCCCATAAAACCTACAAAGTCACTGGAAGTAAATGTGTTGCATTATTACATATGTTCTGAAGGATATAACTTCTGAAACACAAATGTTTGTCTGTAAGTAGTATAATGAAGTGGTGTCAATATTCAATAATTCAACAGCAGAAGACCACAAATGTATGAGGAACAGACAAAACATATGAGGCAAAACCCTAGACATTTGGTGGAAATCAGGACAGTTGACAGCTATGCAGATTGTCAGTCTGTTGGTGGTGTAACATTACCAACCACAGTCACAGATTAAGTACAAGACACAGCTGGGGAATGTTGTGAACATTTTGAGTGAAGTGCAATACTGCAGAAACAGGAGCAGATGTTAATGTCTGTAACATACAAAATCCTGAACTGGAGTACAGGTAAGTGTGGAATGGAATCACTGACAGTTCCACTGGGCATGCCCAAACACTTGAGCGCAATCCCATTGCCCCTTCATCAGAATGAACTATTATGTATAAATGTCTATACATACAGATATACGTATACATATCTGTCTGTCACTATCTCTTTCTCGCATGCATAGCATAGCTATCGCTATGTAGTGTCAAATACATATGTACCAATATACATAGTTATATATAGTAAAATGATACATACAACCCCCCATATATATGCATAACACATATACATATCATGCACACATGCAACTACAGTCATATATACAGCCCTCATATACACAGAAATATGTGTGTGGATGTCTGTATTGTCCGACATACCCTAATATTTGTGAATAAATCTCCACTGTCACACAGCTATACTGTTGCTCAAAGGATCCAAGCTAAGGGTGCAACAGTACAAATTCCACTTACCCACAGATCCCTGTGCTTGCTGGATGTCACCACATAGACAGACACAGGTGAGCAGGTGTTGTAATGTATAATGTTGTCAATATAGGTATGGACAGGGCAACCTGTCCCTGCCCAAAGGTATGCCTATATAACTGCAAGCAGCCATATATGGCCATGCTTGTAAATGTACACACATAGCTAGGATAGTCACAGTTATCCCCCTGCTAGGATACTAGATGCAGATAACAGTATGAATCAATATCACACTTCAGGACACAGATGGTGGTCATCACAGGCCTAGTTTGTGTAATGCACAAGTACTGTGCCTGCAGTCATACATACAACAGACTTAGCATGTGGCACATGCAATAGCTGCTATGATCTGTAGTGTCCAAAACTAGATACGTAGGGGTTCTAATTACACTCCAGCCCACTTGGTGTGTGTGTGTGTGTGTGTGTGTGTGTGTGTGTGTGTGTGTGTGTGTGTGTGTGTGTGTGTGTGTGTGTGAGAGTATCCTCCTGCAAATGAATGGACATGCCCTCATGGGCTGTCTACCTGCAATAGTTATGCACTTTTTGGCCCTGTAATGTGTTGCTGGCTGCCACACTGCCCTGATCTACAAGGCCTGATGATGTCAGCCACCTTTAAACTACCAACTGACAGTGTCATATCAGACTTAAGTTGTGGCACTTGTAATTAGTACCATGAGCTATAGTGTATACAACTGCATAGATTGGGGTTCCAATCTCACTGCTGCCCACTAGGTGCATGACTGTGTGTATGTGTATCCTCTTCCGAATTAATGGACATGCTCTTGTGGGTTATACATCTGCAATTGTTATGCACTTTTTGACCCTGTAGCATGCTGCTGGCTTTCACACTGCCCTCTTCTGCAAGGCCCGATGATGTCAGCCACCTTAAAACTATCAGACGAGAGTATAAGATCAGATGTAAGCTTTGGTGTATACAACTAGATAAGTAGTACTTCTAATCTCACTCTAGCTCACTTGGTGCATGTGCATACATCCATATGATGTACCCTTGACATGTGCAAGGTTTTGCAGTGTTTTATTTGTAGCAGGTGATGTGGCCTCCCCAAAGGACTGACCACAAAAATGCCTGCATATGTCATCAAGCAAAATATTTCCTAAAATGATAGTACTTAGCAGACATGAGGTGTGTTGCATGCACCATGTACTGTGATCTGCAGAATGAACCATTATGTAGGTAAGTGTGCACACCTGCATAAAGCCAACCTGCACTACGTCCATGCTTTGGCATGTCCTGTATGCACTGATTGGGAGTGGTGCTAGCCTCAATTTAGCTATGTGTTTGTGTGAGCCCTTTACAGTATTTTCCAACATGTTATGGAACCATGAGAGGTATCAGTTGAACACAGAGAATACTGTAGCCTTTGACTGTCACTGGTCAGAAAGATGTGGATACATTCACTGTTGTGCAACTGATACCAACAGGTTTGGGATCTACATTCCAGACTGGCACTGGTATACTGAATGTGGAAGTCATCACACCTATCACTGTGTGCAGTGGCACCCTTTCCATGTCACTATACAGGTATACCATACAAATGTATCAGCTACACAGGTTCCAAGGTGCACCAATACACATTGTAGAAAACATGTTCTATGGAGTCTATTGTCAGGACCGTACATGTGTGGTCTGTCTCTGAAATGCTAGGGAGAGGGTGTGTATGGCTCCATACAGGGAGGAGTCAGTTCCCACTGTGTACGTCCTGTGTATCCATAACAGGACTGACACATGTGTCACCTGTGCAACACACCAACAACATCAGTGTGGTATGCATAGTACATGCTAGTAAGACAGGTATGTAACACAGGCAGTGCACCCTACATGAAACAAGCCCCTCATGTGTGTCTTGCACACATGTGCAGGTTACACATTGGGATACAGACTACAACAATAATAACTGTTGCCTGGCAACTGTTGGTATTGGACATAGGATATATGTAGATGCATCATCTCCATTAAAACCCTGGTGACACTTATGAAGGGTATCTGACCTTCTCACAGATTAGGGATGCATGAGTATACTGAATGCCAACATTGCTCTTGTTAGCCTGTTATACGCATATGAACCTATGGAGCTATGCAGTCATAGAGCTGTACCTTGCTGATGATATATGTCTGCTGTGCTGACATGCCATCATGTGCTGCTTTATTACCGCTGTGTATCCATATGTTATCCCAACAGACTCCTGTAACAGAAACATAAACAGTGCAGTGACACATCTCTCATTGTGGAACTAAACATCCAATTCAACAGCATACAACATAAGAACCACATAAGGTGCACAAATGTATATGGTGTACCTGTGACAAATGCCAGCAGGTCCACTATGTAATCTTGAAATACTGAAATCCCAAAATTCATTATTTCAAAATTACATAGCCAGAAACCCAAGCACAGCTCAGAATTCCAAAAACACACAACCGCGAAATTCAAAATGCCGAAACTACACTACAAATACAGTACACACATAAACAAACATAACCCCCCACAATCAAATAAATGCATCTACATTATAGATAAGCAGGGGGGGCAGGTGTATTTGCAAGATGTATGTGCAAACATATAGGCTGTGACAAAAATTTTCTACACCCATCAGTATGTGCATGGCTTTATATGGATATATGTCTGCACCAGAGTGCCAGATGAACATGTATTTTGCCATTAATGCCTTTTCCAGTGACTTTGTACATGTTGCTGATAAAAGGGCATATTTACCTGCTATCACAGATCTTAGTTACATTCATTATCATGTCTTTGGCTGTCTAGTGGTATACTATTGCACCAGACTCCAAGGTACACTGCCATTGTTTCCATTACTTTTTATTCCAGTCGGTGAGGTGCAGCACAGTGTGCAGCTTCACTGAAACACACCTAATGACTGTAACTGGCAATTATTATGTTTTGTTTAAACCACCTGAAGAATTGTGTGGAGTGGTGGCTTAATGCAGGTGTGATGGACTCGGATCGGAAACATGGCAGTGTTAGAAATACTTATACTCATTATAATTGTATTTTGCTGTATTTAGCTAATCATAGCGAAGCTGTGCAGTGTAGCATATTGCACAGCACTGCTGCAAAAAAAAATATAAAAAGAAAAAACGGGAGATAGGAAAATGGTGAAATTGGGGCAAGCAGGGGGAAAAACATATTGAAAGACAGGGAGGGATGTGCCGGAAGGGTGTAGGAAAGAACCATAGCTATCCATTTCTTGTGTAGCAACAACTGTGCCCTTTGACCAATTTGTAGATGAATTTGGATTTTCAAACCCGAGATAAAGGGGTTAGGACAACATAACTGCATTGTCAAGCCAATTATCTGAATTACATGTGTCCAGTGGACATGTGTGCAAAATGGACAGCTATGTGTGGGACGATATTTTTTTGGGGGGGCAGGTGCTCATTTTTTTTTAAGGTGAGAGTGGAATGTTGGGGAATGGAGATAGTTACACATGGGGAGGTAAGTTGGCATGGTGAGGATGCATGTGCAAACAGACAAGACAGACAAGACAACAGACAGGGGCAGTGTGTGGAATAATGACACATGAGGGTGGTGAATACCTTGGACAGGGAAGATGTTGTGGAATCCAAGTCCCATGTGCCTCCAGATGGCAGCAGTGTGACTCTGTCTACACTATTCAATCACTGTCCTGGGAATGGCTGTGCTGGAGGCTGGGTACTGGGGTGTGGGTGCCTTACCAGGGTTGTCAGCATGCCCTCAATCCAGCACAGGCATTGGTCATACCCATGGTGGACTATCCTGCACACCAGGACCAGTAGCTCATCCAGAATGACTACCCTCCCTCTGCCACTGCTCCCAGAGTGGTACTGGACACTGTCCCCTGTGGTACTACTCGACATAGCAGGTAGTGCAGGGGCAGCAGAGGGAGAACCACTGGTCTGGGTCCCAGACGTGCTGAGGTATAGCAATAAGTTGCAATTAGTAACAACCAAACCATTATTACTATTAACAGAATGGAACATCATATTTATTAATCCAAACACATGTTAATGTATATTATGTGCAACACAACATTAAGTAACATAACAGTCTGTATGGTAACAACATGCCAGCATGAAGTAAACCATAAGGCCAAAAAACAGTTAGTTTTACAAAATATGTAAATATCAAATCATAATAAAACATAACAACAACCAACCAGTTATGTTAATATTAATTCATAATTATACATTACAATAATGAATAAATGAAGCTAAGGGGTGGGGACAGAGAGAGAAAAACATTCCATTAGTGACACTGAAGATGATATCACTGACAACACTGGACATATATACTTTTACAGGTGTGTACTGACAGTGATTACAGTGACTACAATTCTCCTATAGCTGTTGTAGCATGTACATAACTCTAATAGCTGATAGCGTGGGACAATAAGGGCCAAGTACTAAAAATGCAGGTACAGAACTACACAAAGCAATTTAACACAATGTGGACTTATATAAGTACCAGGGTGTTCTGTAAACATATTTGGCAATACATTGCATTCCAGATAATAATTTATCTAGTAAGCTTGTGACAGATTGATTAGTCAGTTTTAATTACACTACGAGAAATCATGGCAATTGAGAGGCATGTTTGTGCACAGTAATTACACTAGATAGCCACGATAGCTTAGTTGGCAGGCATGGGAGTAGAACCCACTAGCTGTGACTGCAGGGGACATCTGAAAATAATGTAATAATTGCCTGCTGCAGCATAGTACAGACATGTAAGAGATACAGCTATACTGGGATTACACAGTTGTATTTCTGAATCAACAATGCTGATGAATATATTTTTGCTATTGAGTGAAACATTCTGTGAGATCTAAACACAATATATGCACATAATATGGGTGAACTCATCCGTAACATTTTTGTGTTCTTGGGGAGAGAGAAAATGTGAGGATTAAATATCTGACACTGAAAATGTGCTACACAGCACTGGATTGGAACCCAGGACTGTGTGTGGCAAAATGTATTGTGTACAAGGGAATTAATAGAATGAACTACTGAGTCACTATTGACTACAGTGTGACTGATACTTGCTGGAGATCACCTGGAAATATATTATGAATTGTGCAATACAAGTTTTAGGACATTCATGTAGCATTCTAGCACTGTTACTACAGCTTTATTTCACTTTCAACAATACTGGTGAACACATATTATTGTTATTGATTTGAAATATCTGTGAAGTGCACACACAATATCTGCCTGTGGAGTGGGCTACCTTACCCATATACCTTTATTACCTGAAGTCTGTGGCAGGCAGAGCATTATGTGACCAGTATTCACCTAGAGAAAGCCTTGCACAGTACTGTGAGTTAAGAGTACAGTTTGCAGCCATTAGATTTGCATTCTGCAGCTATTACAGTAGTATACCTGACTGCAGCAACTTTACCTTACAAAGTCAATGCATGCATCTCTACAGCAATGGTTATGACAAGACAATTATGTTGTCCACCATTTTTCTTGCTGTTATTGGTATTGTTTCTTGTTTTTATTGAACTACAGTTGTTATTATTCATTTATTGCACTACAGCTCTAATTCTACATTTATTGCAATACAGCTTTAATTCCAAATTTATTGGATTACAGACTTTATTGTATATAGTTTATAGTTAATGCTTTACTCTTTCTTGTTTATCCATACTCACCATGCTCATGGTGTAACCTGGTCAGGCACCCACATAAGACTCGACATTGCGAACATTCTCAGCTGCAGTTGTTGGGAGAGAAGCACACCGTTATGCATACTCTTTTTGCAGACATTCAGCTTGCATTTTATTAAGACAGCAGAAAAAATGCTTACATACTTCTTGGGCATTCCCTGCCCTTACTTTTTGGATCCAGGTGTCCAAGGTTCCCCCCTTTGCCTTTTCAGGTCTTCATGGTGGTGACAACACTGCTCACCTGTGTGGGGGATACCAGTTACACTGGACAGTTCTCTGGCCAGCTCGTCTTAAGCCTCTGACATACACTCTGAGCCCTGGTAACCACCCTGCAGCAGCCTATAATCATGTTTTTTACAAGGAGCCTAACCATGACCCTGAACTTCTGAATGCCCCAATGCTATGCCCGAAAGCACACACCTTCACCAACACCATCAGCCATGCTGACAGTTGACTGAACTCCAATGGATTCTGCAGAAATATTGCCTATTGTGGTTAATATAGGCTATTTTCCTGCCCTTACACATCATTGAGCAATATTCAAAAAAAATGCCGTGTCACTTAGCAGAACACAAACCAGCTAAGCAGAGTAGAGTAGCTCAAAAACTCACACAACTGAGGTTTTAGTAAAGCTTAGCACCGTGCAAACACTTAGCAGCCATTAACAAGTTTATGCGGTGCATGATTGAGCATAGTTCAGCAGAGCACAGCAGTGCCATATTTTCCAATTTTATTATTAGATTATAGAAAAATAGTTCAGCATATTACAGACATGTTTTGCCTGCTATGAGTTTGAACCCAGGACCTACTGCACATATTGCTGTAACTCCACCCATTTAGCTACTTGGATATTATGAAAACTGGTATACCTTCACATATAATACTGAGCTATCTGTAAGCTTTGCTGCACACTGCACCACACCACATAAACATGTGTAAACACACATAAACACACATAAAAACACTTTAAATAAATAATTATTTACATCCAGTTTCTATTTTTAGATGTCTAATAGGTGTCAGCTGTCTATATCTGAGCATAGCTTGGCATTGCTGTGCTCTGCCCCGCACCATGCAAATAGCAATTAAAATAAATATTTGAAAAATAGAAATATATGTAATTATGATTATGGGTTACATCCAGTTCCTATTTTTAGATGTCTGACAGGTGTCAGCTGTCTATATCTGAGCATAGCTTGGCATGGCTGCCATCCATGCCATGCTGCGCAAACAGGCAGTTAAAAAAAATTTAAAATTATTAAAATAAAACAGAGGACACATAACACATCATTGAAATGACATATTACACATTTGATACACTTCACATCTGACCTGGAAATGCCTAATACAAAAATACAGCAGAGGATTCCAGAGACCATTGGTAAAGTTTGCATCTGTGTTATGTCACATTTTACTCTTTTCTTAAGGATAGGATTTCCTGGCCCTTTTTGCCCATACTGGCGCTCAAGACAAATAAAAAATGAGAAACTCTACACATGAAAGTTTCTAGCATACATAGCTCAGGTAGCCAAGAGGAAGACGTTTTCAACAGTACTCATGGATATCACCCCTGAGGATATTAAGCTTTGTTCAGGATCCCTTATCATAGGTTCACAGGCAAGTACTAGGCTAGTTGTTCTGTGTGTTAAGGCATATCCATATTCTTCCTCAACATGCAGCTCTTAACAACATGTCATCTGTTGATAATCAATTTGTCTCAATTAGGATGAGGCATAGAGTTAAAGCAGGAGTTAGTTATGCCCATAAAGCCTAACTAGGACTGGAGACCACCCCACTCGGGGAAAATATACGCACAATGTTACCTTTGCACAGATATGGGCAGTTAGAAATGATTTCTCCTCTATCTGTGTAGGACAAATGCAGGCATTTTAGGGGATGGTTCCCCTTTATCTGTGGGCTGATACAGTTAAGGTATTCCTAAATATCTGAAATATTGATATCATTTCCAGTAGACACATAAAGCTCTTAAGAGCTTCATATATCTAATGGATACATGAGGCTGTCAAAGCTTAGTATTTATACCCCCTCCACTAAGGTATGAGGTTCAGCCTTTCCATTAAGGGGTGGCCCCAGTATGAAGGTCAATGATTTGCTTCTGGTAGAATGTACATGTTTTATCTAGTTGAAAGTTGTAGTACAATGTCAAAGGACATTTTTCACCCTATGCATAACTCCAGGCAAAATGAGGTCTGGGTGATGGAGACCTTTGGAAATATTTACATCTGTGGTATGCCATCTCCTTCTCTTTTCTTAAGAATAGGATTGCCTGGCCCTTTTTGCTCATGCCGAACTTTTTGGGGGTCAAGACAACTGAGAAGTGAGAGTCCCTATCCATGAAAGATTCCCACATATATAGATTATTGACAGCTAGTAATACTGAGTCATGCAAACTTATATTCAAGGTAGGAGTCTCAAGCAGGTCAAGAATGTAACAGTAAAATACTATTAACCATTTTACTTTAGCAGAAACATTTCTCCTATATGTATGAAACATGTGCTTAGTTCTTTGCTGTTATATAATAGACATCAGACATTAAAAGATATAAAACAAATCAAGAGACTAATTTTGTTACATGTGAAGATAATTTCCAAAACTTAAGTTACAACTATTGGAATTGCAAGAAAATCCAAGTGCTATGAAGATGGGGAGTTGAGAGGTTAAAGGAAGCTAATGGCTTAACACACCCTGCTTAGCGTTAGGGTTTTTTTTCACATTTAGTTTTCCCTACTACTGAGGAGGAATAGAGGTGATAGACTACTTATTCCAGCTCTCATCTTCAGTGAGAGTGCACTGCATCTCACTGGAATAGCCCTGATAAATTGGTGGTTTGTGACTTACTGATATGGCTTATTATGGTAAACAAGAGTCTGACTAAATGGACTATCTCCATGGAAGATCTTCTGAAAGGGGGGTATAGTTATGGAGTTAAGGGGGAGGCACTGTTCTGTGATGATCTGTGATTTAAGAGTCACTGTTTACTGCTATCTGATGTTGGTACAATTCTGGAGAGTCAGCTGCAAAAGGGGAAACTTTGGAATGAAGTTCTGAAAGGGGGGAAAATAGTGTTTGCCTGCTTTCCTTCCTAACATGTTTATATCCCCTTAGGCTTTGTCATCTTTTCTTCCAGAAAAGTTTACTAAACCATTAGATGTATACACTGTATAAGCCCTTTTTATAATAATCAATGGGTATGCTGATCACTTTCCATTTAAACCACACCTGTGTATGTATTATTGCTTTTTATGCATTTTTCCAATTAGCTTGTTAGGAGATCACTCATGTCGATGCAGATGGTAAACATGGCTGTTGTTATTGTTTTTCCTTTTTCTTGTCTCCTTACTTCAAGTCACTGGAGTTAAAGCTTATTTTTTTTATAAAGATGGTTGCAATAAAATAAATAAATAAATAAACAAACAAACAAATAAATAAATAAAATATGCTACTACCTTAGTTTGAAGATTGCAGATTAAGGAACTGCTGTTACTAGCAGTTATACTAAAGGAAACATGAACAGCATGCCACACAATATAGTAGTACTGTCTCAGGATGCAGAACTATTTTATGAAGAGTTGCTGAACAACCACTTCTGATGGTAAAACAGGCACTGTTTTATGTGCTTCTTGCAAATCCACCAGCTGGATATAGCCTTTTTCCTTTGGTTCTGCTCCAAGGAGGAACTTTTTATTGCCATTCTTTCATGTACACAGATTAACATGGAGTGATGGCACAGGTGACTATATGTGGCCTTTATAAGTTTATTTATAGGTGACCTTTGATAAAAATGCTTAGTATCGAGTGTGTTGATACTGCTTGCACTGATTTTGCTATTAATTTTGTGAGTTTTTTTTTTTTTTTTTTTTACTCTAATTAGTTTACTGGTTCTTGCTGGTGGCAGAAAAAGCTTTCTGGGCTAGTTGGTTTGTATTGAATTTGAAATAATTAGTAACAAGTCCACTCAAGCATTATCTTCGAAATGGGCTCCAAGCAGTTATAGTTACTCTTGCCCCTGAAACATTCCTGTAGGTATCCTGGACCAGCACTTTCCTACAACTTCTCTAGCCAGCCTGAATGAGATGGGTATCTTGAGATAGTGTAAGAATTGTCTCATGCAGTCTGATGATAATCTGTTCCTCAAACAGTATAACACAGTGTGTGAGAAATGTACATATATAATATATTTGGAGGTAAACATTGGCTGCAGTAAACTCAGACACCAAAATCAGCAGAATACCACACATCACACCTCTCCAAGGCCATTGCTATTTACATAATTAATCATGTGCTGAGATTGTAAAGATTAACTTGCCTACCTTTAAAGACCTCCAAAATAACACAGGCAGAAAGCACACTCTTCAAGTTAAGTCTACCTCCTCACATAGCGCAAGGAGTCTCTTAGTCACAAATGCTGAGCCTGTAAGGCAGGCAAGCGGGCACTGACCCAATCAAACATTTTTGTTATAGGTGACTCTATTGTAAGACATACAGATATACATATTTGGCTTATTTTTTGGTAACATTGAAAGGGGGTCCAATATTTTTCAGCCTGGGAGAATATGATTGAGAGACGACACTGCTTCACCAGGGATGGCTAGCATGATGCATCTGCCACCTTTAGGGTTTTGGTTAACGGCAAAGGCACTGTCCATACCCTTTTTGCCCTTTTCAGGGAAAGCTAACCTAATAAACCTACCAACATAATAAAACAACCAAAGGAAAATATGAAGATGTTACTGACCGATGCTAGGAGCTTAAACAAGAAACTATACTCTTTACAAAACCTTCTCACCAAGGTGGACATTGATGTCTGTACACTGACTGAGTCAAGGTTTGATGCAGTAAAGAACACTCTGACTATGGACGGCTATAATGCCTTCCAAGCATTTAGCCCACTTGCTGAGGGGATAGGAGGGGGAGAAAAGGTGCAGGTGTCTCAGTCTTCATCCAGAAGAGACTCACATCATGGCTGGTAAAGCAGGATAATGCACTAGACCTTCTTTATGTCTAAATAACCATCAGAAAGGTATCATACCATATATTAGCTAGCTCCTGCAATGACACAAGAAAGCTGCAATGCCAGTTTACAGGAACTAGAATCACTCAATATTAAACCCAATACCATTTTCCTAGGTGATCTAAACTATCCAGCTACAGACTGGGAAATCTACAGCACCATTAGAGTACAAGCACAGAGATTCCTGGGATTTTTCAATATAAACACCCTGGAACAATTAGTCAGAGTACCCACTAGGGTGAATAACATCTTGGATCTTGTTCTTATTAATATGGGAGTATCTTGCACCTTCCCTTGCATATCTTCATCGCTTCCTAGGTCAGACCATAAAGTAGTCTTCTTCAAAATAAAATTGAAACCAGAGATCCGTTCCACTCAAGGTTCCTTTAGAAATTTATTTAAGACAAACTACCTGCTTCTAAGTGGCAGTTTGGCAAGCTTCAGATCCTGACTAAACCCAGTTAACTCCACTGAATGCTTAGAAACATACAGCACCACAATATTTTAGCACGTGAACAGCTGCACAGATGCAGCTGTGCCCTGGAGGAATAATTGTAGCACTAAACCCTAGAAACAAACCCACATGATAGAACATTAATACCAACAAGTTTTATAATAAAAGGGAAATAATTGTAAACAAAAGTAAGAAAAATAATTCCCAGAATGTTAGAGCCCTTGTCTCTGAAATAAACAAACAACTCAGGAGCTTAATAAAATCTACTAAAGCCAAGTTTGAGGCTAAAAATGGCTCCCTAAAACAAAGAAATCACAAGACATGTTTTAGTTATTTTCATAATCTCAAAAGCACAATGCTGCAGTGCACTGAGCCCATTGTGAACGCTGTTACCTACCCTGAGGCTGAAGACATAGAGAACCTACTGGCCAATAAATTTAACTCTTACTTTACCCCTCTCTCCCCTCTGTCTTTCCCTCAAGATATAACTGAATTTGCCTTAACGCAGGCTATCACACAAGACCAAGCCCAAAAAGTGCTATCAAAAGCTACAAATATCACATTGAATGGTACTGACAATATCCCTGGATGCATCTTAAATAGCATGAAACACGATTTAGCAACAACACTGTTCAGTCTCAGTCTCTATAAAGATTTTGTACCAAGTGAATAGAGAATGGCTACAGTCCTTCCCCTGTTTAAAGGAGGACCATGTACAGATGCAGGCAGTTACAGAGCCATAAGTTTGATCAGCCTCACATGCAAAACCATGATAAGACTTATGGAACTAATCAGTCTGGACATAGGGAAACTCCAAACACTGGTCTGATCTCTATTTGGATTCATCAAGGGTAAGTCATGCTTACTTGACCTGTGGATTTTTTGAATAGATCTCCAAACAATGGATGAAGGTAAAATGGCAGGTGTATATCATAACTTTAAAAGGCCATGTTATCTAAATCCATTTTTTGGAGCCCATAATGGTGAAAACTTATTTCATCTAAACTCATTTCATTGAAAACTTACTTTGCAACAACTATACATTAAAATAAGCTTTGCAGGGGAGCAAGCCCCTCTGTACCCACACATGTGTGTGGGGGGGCTTTACTCTACACATCCCCTTTCTTATATATAATAACTTCATGATTGCACATCAAAGTAAAAAACACCACACAGTGACGCAGTGTTCAAGTGCAAACACGGACATCTGCAGATAAGCGGCTACACCATGATGCTGAACATTGTAATTCACACATACTGTGCTTGACTCACTTCCCTAATAACTCCTATAATAACAGATGACACCATTACATACTTTTTACACAATTTTATACAGGTTTACAGTTTTCAATATAGTGAATTTTCACTGTTATCTGTTTCCAGTTTTATGATTTTTCAATAAAATGGTTTTGACCTTATGAGTTTTAGTGTTATGACTTTTCAATGTTATGATTTGGAACCAAAATGGCACACATCATATACCTCGACCTGGCCAAAGCTTTTGACATAATTGTCCATTCAGGCATAGTAGAAAAGCTAAATAAACTGGAAAAAACCCTATGTTGCCCACTGAATTGCCAACTGGTTCACAGATAGGGTGCTAGAAATCAATTTAGGGGAAGTTACCTTCACAAAAAGTCCAATCACCAGAAGAATCCTCCAGGGTTCTGTGCTGGGACCTGTCTTTTTTGGCATCTATTTTTTTAAATAAATGCCAATAAAAAATGGCTGTGGCCATCTAAGTTTTCAGATGACTGCAAACTAGGAGTAGCCATTGAATCGCTAAATTACTTAGCCATCCTGCAGGAAGGTTTCTCTCAAATAAATAACTGGTGCCAAAATCTTGGACTGAAACTTAGTGCCAATAAATGCATTATTATATCCTTTGGGAAGTCATCTACCCCAGGAAATTACCAGATTAACAATATGCCCCTAACAGTTGACCCATCTGTTTTGGGTGCTTATGTGGACAGTGACCTAACTTTTGACCAACATGTGCCCATTTTTGTAAATAAAGACCTTCTATATTGCACAGCTTCTAAACAAAGTGATTATGTATAGATCTAGGGATGCCACTGTCCCCCTTTACTCAGATGCTATTAGATCAATCACTGAATATAATGCTCCCTTTGTCATGTATCTGCCCAGACACATGGAAAAACTGGAATATCCACAGAGATACCTCATTAAAAAGATGCAATGCCTAAACAATATGTCCTACATGGACTGACTCAAAGCCCTGTCACTATACTCAGTATTATACAGACTGCTATGAGGTGACCTGTATCTGGCATAGAAGGCATCCTCTGACCCAATACTGATGGATTTGCTGTACACTGGCAGTTCCAGTAGCATCAGAAATACTTAGCCTACGTATCTAAACCTCTTTTACAACATCAAAAGAGTGGTTTGGATGGACATTTATGGCTCACAGAGGATACTGCTGCTGTAGAGCAGACCCCCCATCCACATTAAACAAAGCTTACCCCTATCCACATTCAATTGTAACTTGGATCTGTAGATGGGAAACATAAATGTTACCCCAGAACCTCCCTCATGTACAACTAATGGACAAAGGAAGCTCCTAAATGCTTTATCACATGCATGGGTCCCCTCAAATTATCTATGGTATGATCTCAATTATTCTCATTAGTTGAAATATATAATTCTTAGCCATGGGATGGGTAAGTTTGATCTCTTACTCAATTGTGTAGATTAATTCAGCTGAAAAAAAGAAATTGGCTAGGCTTACAATGTCCTTCAAGGAGAGCTAGTCTAGTGCTTAACCATGAACCTATGTGTAGGTCCACATTTGTAGGTGTCCTTGATTTGCTTATTGTTATTACCTACAAATAAAATTGCATTGACAGCTTGAAAGACACCATAATGTGAGGCCAAGTATCTTCTCCTAAGTAATGCCATTGGGTCTAGTATGAAGATACCTTTAGCAACATCATTGCCGTGAGGCGAGTGTCTCCCTACAGACACTGGCACACCACATATATAACTGATATCCAGACTAGTCATTCAGTATGACCTCCTATTGTATAATCTCTCTACTTTTTTTATTTTCTGTTATGTGGTGGACAAATCTGCCTTGGACTGTTATCCCTATCTGCATCTCCCTCAGATTCTGTTTAGCGAGTTTACTGCTGCTTAATATCATTCCTCTGCCAAGACTGTGTGACATACTCTATATCTGAGCTCTACTGCTCTCAGTACATACTGTTGGATAAACTGTGTGACACATACTGCCTGTTCAGACTGTGACTACTACTAGGTTTGCACGTTTGCACTGTGTCGTCAGCCTAATACAATCTGTCCTGGCTCTAGAGAAGCTTGTGTACTATTTCTGTGGAATTCCTGCAGCTATGGATGTTCTGTTTAATCAGGGACACAGAATTTATGCGGTGCCATATTTCAGTGTGGCTTCTGTGCTACTGGTGGCTTATTTGCTGCCATGTTTTAGTGTGTGACTTTACAGTTTTGGCCTTTAAATCTGCAGCTATTACTGCCTTCTTTGTATTGCTTGGATGAGTTTCTGGAACTTGGTAGGGCCTAGTAATTTTGTGTGCCCTGCTGCATTCATGGAATTTTATATATCTTGTACTGGATTACTGTCTCATTTTTGCAACTGAGGAACATGCAAATATTAGGAACTGTGGTGCAGTTTGTGTCTGGACTTTTTTTCTGGGTATGCTTTGCACTTACTCTTGGTATTTAATAAAATCGTTTTCCAAGGATTTGGCATCTCGTGATGCACTGTCTGTGTTTGCATCACTGCGTAGTATTTTGTTTTTTCTTTTTTTCTTCCTTCAGCTTAGTGACATAATTCATCTGCTTTCTCTTGTTGAGCTGAATTATTGGCTCTTACAGTTTCATCCACTGGTAGGTTAAATGATAATCATTGGTTATATACAGCTGTACCTCCACTGCCTCTCCTACCAAAAGCAACTTGTACATGGACATTATAGCCTCACAATTTTCATCAGCAACCTTGCTTCATGAAAACTAAAACTATGCTCATTAGAACCAACTCATGACTCAGACAAATCCTTACAACCAGTCAATCATCCACCCATAAGGTCATATGTTACAGTTCAACTCACCATAACAGTAAATCTTACGATATTAGATTACACCTAATTTTAAACCGCTTTTGCAAGAAACTGGAATTCTTATTTTTTTTAGCTCGGATAGCAGTAATAATATGTCCTATAATGTACTTCCATAAAAATGTCATTTCCTTAATTTGCCTGAACAGTAATGTCAGCATTATACTCTTATACACAGAACCCTCACAGCAGAACATTGAAATGTGTACTTATAGTTTCTATAAGAATTCTGCCTACTTTTACTTCTTTATTTATTCATTAATTCTTGTTTATTTACTGGGAAAGTACGGCTGTGCCATGAGGTACCCGTTTTCAGTCGAGGCCCAGGGAGAAAAGCTCCACAAATTATTATTACAAAAACATGTAATAAACAGAATATATAATCAGGTTTAAGTATTTAAATTAAGATGATTTGGTATAATGAAAACATTTATGACATAATTTAAGACATTTAGCAGCATGTTAGAGCAAAGGATAAGGATAGAATGAGAAAGGAATTAATGTGACGAGAAGAATAGGTGGAGATGAAGAAGGACATAAGATAATGGAGAGTGGGTATACAATAGGGAAAGGAAGAGTGAACTAACAGGGAGGTTAGTAAGAGGCAGGTGAATAGAAAGATAAGGGATTAACTATGGGCTGTGAGGAGGATGTAAATATTAGCCAGGATATGAGCAGGAACAAAACCATGATCTGGAAAGGAATTATTTTAAGTTGAGTTTAAAGGTTGACAGATTTGGTCTTGCTCCGACTGGTAAAGGTATAGAGTTCAAGGCTTTAGCTGCACATTAAGAATATAGGCTTTGTCCAACCAACTTGGTGGGTTTAAGCAGGGAAAGAAGTTTCTTATTCTCAGATCTAAGGGATCTTTTGGGTAGGTAGTTGCAAAATATAAAGTTAAGGGCAGGGAAGACCGCAGGTTGTGAATGATTTTATGGACAGTTATAAGTTGAAGATAGGTGAGGTATTGTGGGAGTTCAAGGCAGTTAAAAGAGTGATGTGTTGCATTATTTTCAAAATTTGCAATTTTATTATAACACATCTGAAATTTAGTTTTTAGTGAAGTTTGTATGTTAGTAAGGATAGATGCTCCATACAAAAGGTGAGGATAACAAGTAGGTAATAGCAAAGGCGTACTTGGTGGGTGTGTTTAGGAATTGCTTATGCCTATACAGAATTCCTAGTTTCTGATCATTTTTATACTGTTTTGGACATGAAGATCAAATCTGAGGTTTTTGTCTGTGGTCACACCCAGTACTTTACTATGTGGAACTACTTCAGTTACAATATTATTTTGTGATTGAATCACATAATTACTTTTATGTTTAGGAATACTTTTGCTTTAAAAAGGATGCTATATATCTGAAGTACATCTTGTACCATCTGCAGAAAGTTATAACAGAAGGTTCAGATATTCATTTAATATTTTAAAGGACTTCCAACCTTTGAAAAAGCGAAGTACAACACTATGGTTTGAACTGCTAAACCTCACATTGCTAATGGCAGAAAAGTCTTTCTCTGTCAATGCCCCATTCATCTGGAATGAGCTGCCAGCTAATATAAGACAAGTTAGAAATTTCACAATATATGGCTCTCAGCTACATTTGCATCATATATTTCAACACTGAGTATGCATTATAAAAATAATGGCTAACAGCAATTACCTTCTCTTACTTCCTATCTTTGGCCATCATGTACTCCTACTATCTTACATGCTCATCTTACTCATTTTCTAGACAGAGCATTTTCTACTGTTATCTACACTTCCCCAGCTCTATATGCAAAAGTTTGATAAAACTCGTCTACTGTTACATCTGTATGTACTGATTAGAGCACTGAGATAATATGAGTTTTAATTTCATATCCAGTCATGTCATATCATTATAAAATCATTATAAGCGCACAGATCCTTGTAGCAGCATTATCTGTTAGCAAACAAACAAATGCTCTATATGAGCGGACTTGATTGGCAATCCTTTCAAAAATATCATACATCACGCATTCTTTAAAGCACCTTCTCAATATATTCAATATTTCAACATATTCATCGGGATATAGAAAACTGCCTAAAATGACTGTGGTGACCATTGAAAGCTAGGAACACACCACAATACCATACTAGACAGCACTTCATTGGATGACTAATTCACATGACTTCTGTTATTCTTCAGCATTCCTTTTGTCTTCATTCCTTAGCAGCTCAGCATGCCTGAGGCATTCCCTACCACACCACCATAGCACCTGGGGCATTTACACACACACACACACACACACACCAGTAAAAAAAAAATATTTTTTATTTTTTCATTCTTTTTTTCCTTTTTTCTTTTTGAGGGCCAGTCGGCACAGCCTATGCCCAATGTAGAGCAGTTATAGCTATACATCTATGCATCAGCATTTCTAAATGGAAAATACTTTATTTATTCATATTTTGCTAACAAGGCTACATTACTGGGCAGGGCTCATTATTTGTACAAACAAGAGAAGAAAAGCTTCACATAAAATATAAACCTTACCCCTGAGTGGAATAAAGTACAACATATTAAAGTCAAATAATGGGGTGAATGGAAGTAGCATACCTTCAGCTCCAGTTTGGTATGCAAATCTCAAGAACTGCTTTCCATTTTGATATTTCAAATGTGATAAAAATTTAGCTCCCACCCAGAGCTTGACCAAGAACAAAGGGAAGGAAGTTCATTAAAAGCATGTTTTCCTGTATCAGTAGAAATTTTAGTATATTATAAATATTGCTAGTGCTCCTGTGGTGGAGTTAAAAGTGTCTGTCAAGTAATAAAATAGCATTTATTAATGGTTAGTCTGCATGGACTGCAGTGAGTTACTGACTGAAAAGGAAAGGATATCATGTGTTTCTTGGCATGGCATTTTGTGTATCCAGTGCACTACTAGGACTACAGATGAGAACAAGCAGCAGTGAAGTTCCATCTGGACAGCCTAATACACCATGGGTCAGAAGGTAATGTCAAGCAATACCCTACCTGCAAGACAGGCACATCCGTCCTCCCTATTGCTCCATCGGTTGCCTGAGTCACTAATCAAATTCAAGTCACCTGGATCATAGGTAGGGCTACATCCCTCTATGCCACAGAAGCAACCCATGTACTTTAATTTGTAAATAGAAAACAGGAAATTAAGGAATTCAAAAAATGTTGCATTTTAGAGACATGGGTGTGCTGCCTTCTGTAAATGCCTCTGTGTCTTCACTAAGATTGAAGGCATACAGGAACTACTTGCACTGCACTTAAAGAAATGAGTCTCTCCTGAATAATACCTTATTCCTCTGACACAGTCAGTGCTGGCCTGGTTGTGCATCACAGCAGACCATTGGAATGAAGGTTATATAGGCATTGATTAACATTATAATCTCAGTGATGACCAAACGATTAAATGATTCTGAGTAGACTGAGATATAATGTAGACCTTCTGCAATACTATATATATATATCCGTGGATGTCTTCATTTAAGGTTTAGATACTTCCATTATTTTATTATTTGTGCCCATCTACAGTTTGTTTTATTATATTTTTTTTTTGGATTTTTAAAAGTTCTTGGCTAGTGGCATTTTGGAAAAAAAATATTTTGCCATTAACTGATTGAAAAGAAATTAAATCTACCTAATTAGTAAAAAGAGCTGAGAAGTAAACTTTCTTAGGCCATTTAGCCAAATTCTTTTTTAGCTGTATGTTCTGTGAAACTACTTATGAGATATGACTTCAATGTATTTCTTTCTTTAATGATTGGTTATTTCCATTTTTTGCTGTTATTGTATTGCAGTATATTTTATTCTAAATTTTATATTACCCTAAAGATTTGTATTCTTGGAGTTTTTAAAGTTCTTATCTAGGATCAGTTAGAAAAAAATCTACTTCCGTTCACTGACTGAAAATTAATTAAACCTAGTTAGTTAGTGACAGGAGATGAAAACTCAGATTTTTTATAAAGGATATTTTGCTGAATTTTTATTTAGCTACTTCTTATTTAGCTGCAAGTGCTGTGAGACTAGCTACGTTATGTGGCTGCACTGGATTTTCCTACTCACCTGTTCAGTCTTTGTTCTGTATTTAAACTTGATGCCTTTTGAGATGCTTGGCCCTACTGTAAATCTAACTTTGGTAGCTCCTCCCAGTCTCATCTCATCTCATCTGCTCATTCTACTAGGCTCAAAGTGATCAAACTGTGAAGGTTCTCCCCTTACACTCTTAAAAATTGAGCTAGCCTCTGTTTCACATAATCCCACTCACTTAGGTCACATTGCGATATTCTGAGTATTAAGCCGAGTTTCTGTGTTTAAAATCAGTTACATCTGGGCTGGACTAAAAATCCCTGAAAAGTCTAGGACCTGCTTCTCAGGAACCAGGTTGGGATTATGACTTCTGAATTGCTCCTGGTGAGACAGAGATCAAAGTGGCTTTTTTTTCCTAACTTTCCCAGAGATTACCATTCACTAGAAAGCCTTAAAGTTGCTTCTTAGGAACCAGATTGGTATTAATATTACTGCTTTTCTCATGGTGACTGATGGGGCAAACAGCATATTGATTTCTGCTGGCCTCTGATTGGTCATGTGTGTATGGGACTTTTGTGAACTGGTTGCAATTTTGGTGAGAACCTCTTTGGGGCACATGCACTGCTTGGCTTTCTGTTGCATCCATTTCTTTAGGTTCTTTCCAGGGTATCTACTAAAAGAAGACTATAACAAGTGTATAGGCAGCCAGCCACATCTGGATTAATACTACTTCTTGGGATATGTCTTGAAATTAGGGCTAATCTTTTGCTTCTGGTAAAAGAAGGACCAAAGGAACATTGATTTCCAGCTGTGAGCAGCTTTAGTGAGACCAGCACAATCTGTACTACCACACAGATAGCAACTCCAGTAATCAACTCTTATCTCAATTTAGTAAACATTTAGAACCATGGATTTGCACTTTGCGTCCATCACTGCTGCCATCATGGTTGAAATGGGCGTCCAGAGACAATGTAGTAATTGTTTCAGACTTACTGACAACCTCCTACTACTTAAACAAACTGACACAGTGTGAGAGAGATGTGGCTGTTTTATGTTGTTAGAGGCAAAGCTCTCAGATGAAACCACACCAAATGCCATCCATGTTATCAATACTACACAACACCACACTAAGCCAATAAGATGCAACTCAGACAAAACATACTGATCTGCATATACTGAGGCTATTAAAAGTAACATACCTAAACCACAAAGGCCTACTAAATGTAAGCTTAGATACAAGTGCCCTCATCAGTGCCACAACCATGCAACACATGCAGGACCCCTCAAGAAATTTACATCTAAAAGTCACAATGACTGAATTCAAAAGCCAATAAAGTAAACCTCCATGCATTCTAATACCCCAGTCATAGGTGACTCCAGACACACACCAATGCACCACTTACAAGGGTCTGCAAGGAGAGGGTCATGGTCAGTTGCCCCTCTTGTGTCAGGATTCACCACAGCACCCATACACTCAAGTTCATGCACCACAAGTACACATTAAATGCAGTCATAAAGCACATGGGTGTAAAAGACTTGATAAGTACCTCTATGGACTATACAAGGTAAGACATGATGAAGTTTCAGAATACATGTCTGCGGCAGGTATGAACCTAGCATTGAGCAGTATTCTACTATCACTAAGAATGATGCTGCTATACAATTAAAAGATTATTGATTTTAAAAATTAGTTTAGGTTCTGGTGTCATTCTATGGGGGTACTTTCTATATAGATAAAGATACAAATATAGATATATAAATATATAGAGATATAGAGATATAGATAGAGATAGAGGCCTGGGACGAAATGATAGGCAGTCATAGGTTCATAGGTAAGTACTAGGCTAGTTACCCTTGTGGGCTATTTTAAGCCTAGCCACTTTCCCTTTTAAGAGCTCAAATGAACTGAACACATTTGGTTAGAGACTGGCCTACTGAGAATAACTGGGATCATACATAGATAATTTAAAGGGGACATGCATGGGATAAAGTATTTAGGAACTGCCTCTGTCCATTAGTCATACAGGGGGCAGCTCTGTGTTAAACCATCTGTTTCCCATCCATATATCCAAGTTAAGTTTGAACATGGACATGGATGAACTTTGTTTTATGGGAATGGGGAATCTGTTTCAGAGCAATGGTATCTTCTGTGAGATATAACTTTCACTCCAAACTGTTTTGTGGATGTTACAGAAGAGATTTAGATTTCTAGCCTGAGTATTTCTGATACCAATTTGACTTGAGATGTGCATCAAATCCATTAGTATTTGATTGGAGAATGCCTTCTATGCCAGAGGCAGGTCACATCTTAGCAATCTGTTCAATAGTGAGTATAGTGACAGGGCTTTGAGTTGGTCCCTGAAGGGCATGTATCCTTTTATGAATATATCTCTCTGGGCATTCCAGCTGCTGCATATATCTGTTCAAACTGTTTTGCCAAAGAAGGTCTGCACCTTTCTCCCAAGGTGTTCATATATTGTCTAAATCTTTGTCAACCCTGATGGTATCTTTTAGACAAAGTCAGTTTTCTAGAGCTTCCAACATAGCAAAACAGAATTTGGATAACATAGAAGTATTATTGGTCTGTGCTAGGAGCCTTAACCAAAAGTTCTGCTCCCTATAAGCACTCCTTAATCTGAAATTAAAAATAAACACCGAGACCAAATTCAGTAAAAGAGAGGGCACTCCATCAGTGCAAGGTATGAACACCTACACACATTCAGGACAACCCAGTTAGAGGAAGGCATTAAATCTGGTGGTGTATTTTTATTTTTAAAAAAACATTTCACCTCCAGACTCAATAGATGAGATAACAACTTGGAACTCCTTCATGTCCAACATACTATTACCAGTCCCCCTTTTAATATCATAACTAACTATAGGACCCACACTATGCCCACCTTAGCCCATATCTCTTACTTAACCCATATGGATTTGCTATGCATTAAGCCAAGCATCATTCTCCTAGAAGACTTCAACTACCTCCCCATCAACTAGGAGACTTGCACATCCTCAAACATGCATACCCAGAAATTTCCTGATTTCATCAATATACACTCTCTGGACTAGTCAGAACCCCAACTGGGAATTATATTATGCCAGGGATAATCTACTAAAATTGATTGATAATCTGATTAAATTCTAAAGCCTTTTCCATTTTGATGACCCCACTGGTTATGAGGAATTATTTCCTGACAAATTATATGTACATGTAAATAGATGCATCCTTTCCCCTCAGAAGTAAATTTAAAAATAAACCCCTGTGGTGAAGCCTTACTATAAACATGCACAATGACAAAAGGTAAAAACTCATTGCATGCAAAAAATTAATTTAACTCACAAGATTCCAATGATGCTGTTTTTGAATGTAATAAGGAGCTTTGGACACTGACCAAATCAACCAAAGCCAAATATGAGATAAAAATAGCCACCCACATAAAATGATAATGATAAAGACTTCTTTAACTATGTTAAAAATCTCAGAAACAATGCCCAGCAGACCATATCAAAGTCTTAGCTCTCTTTTTATAAGGACGTAAACATAAATAGAACCTGTTGCAGCATAAGTAAAACATGTTGGAGGGGTAGATTGGTATCACAGAAAATACCTCTGCTACGGCACTATCTTCCACATCACGTAAAGAAAAATACTTGTCTTACGCTACTTAAACATAAGTGGATGAATGGATGGGAAACCCTAAAATTCATTGCTAGTTTAGCATCCATGCTTCTTATGTATAGCAGAAACAAGTAAATGTCAGAATATGTCTTTGTTCTGCTCACCTCTGGGCTATTCATATGCAGTATATAAGGTCTAAAATTCACCAGGGGAATGTAAGGGTAGGTTTGTAAGATCCACACTGATCAGGAGACTAGTAAGTGAGCCCAGGCAAAGGATAACCACAAAGCCTTCTTTAACTATGCTAGAAATCACTGAAGCTATGCCTAGTATTTTACAGACCTAATTGTAAAGGATATCACACAGTCAGACTCAGATAACATACTAGTAGGAAAATTTAGGTCAAACTTCTTCCTGGTCTCCTCTCTTATATCGGCGAATCACATATATACATCTGTATCCCCTCAAATCTCCAAAAACAAGTTCTCAAGTTGCTATACAAAGCCAGAAACACTACTTCTGTGGGGACAGATAATATATTAGGCTGCCTCCCGGTCAGCCTGAAACTTGTCAGACCCCTTCAGAGATTATTCAGTATTAGACTCCAAATAGGCCTTGTGGCAGATAAATGGAGAACAGCAACAGTCATCTCTTTGTACAGATGTGAGGTGTCAATGGACTCAACTAATTATAGATTCTTAAGCCTGACCAGCATCGTCTGTAAGCCTATGGAATGAATCTTATGGAATTAATAAATAAAGATGTAGGTGACCTACACACTCTCACCCAAGGCTAGGTCAGATTTGTCAAGGGCAGATCCTGTCTACTTAAACTGAGTGACTTTGAGAAGGTTACTGAAGATACAGATAAGGGGAAATCAGTACACACCCCATATCTACATCTAAAAAAGACATTCAGCATCATACCACCCTATCATAGATAAGTTCTCCTAGCTAAATAAAAATCCCTGTGTAACTCATTGGGTAGAAAACTAGCTCACAAATAGCACCAATGAAATTAGTGTGGGTACTCTACCTCTTCCAAATGACCAGTCACTAGTAGTGTGCCCTAGTGTTCGGTCATTAAGCCACTCCATGATGTTATTTATTTCTCAGAGATGAAAAAAGTGTTAATGGTTTAGGGGTGACTAAGTTTGCAGATAACTGTAATTTGGTGCTATCTCAAACTCCACAGAGGACACTACAATTCTTAAAGAGACCCTTTTCCAAGCAAATTACTGGTGTTAAAACCGTGGACTAAAATTAAATGCCAGTAAATGTATAATCATGTCCTTAAGAAAGCATGACTTCACTTGTAACTATCTCCTTGATGATGCACCCCTGAAAGTTCATGCCCTAGTCAAGGATCTGGGAACCTGTATCGACAATGAATGGTCCTTTGATCTCCACATACTTGCGATTGCAAGGGATTCTTTTTTCATTGCACAGCTTATATATAAAAGTGTGGTGTCCAGGTTCAGGGATGCATTCATTCCACTGTCTTTCATCAGGCTGATTACTGAATATAATGCCTCATTTGGTATGTACCTGTACAGTTACTTGTCACAACTGGATTGATTGCAATGCTTTCTCACTAGAAAAATCAAGAGACTATAAAGCAAAAACAATGCAGACCAGCTCATAGCCTTGATCCTTTCTCAGTATCATACAGGCTGCTTAGAGATAGTGTAAATATCCACTCAAAGGATCACAATCTCTATTGCAACATAAATGGAACACATTGTAGTGTATCACAGAGACTACCTTATCTATGGAACTGACTTCCAAGTCACATAAAGCAAAGTACACCTTTCATTTTGTTTATATGCAATTTGTACATATTGATGGGAAACCACAAATTCACCCTTGGTTTGAACCTGTCACTCTCATGGTCACCCTTGATTTGAACTTGTCTCTCTCATGGATAGGGGCAAAAAATAAAGGCTCCCAATATATCATTGTTCTGCCTGCCACTGGCTTATTCATACACAAATTACAAGGGCTAAAAAACTACCATCAGAATGTAAGGATAGCAAAAAAGAAAGAAAAAGAAATGAAAAAATAAAAATATTGTTTTAAAATTCGCGGACTTGGCGCATGCGCATAGACCGAGTCATGCTCAGGGCAGCCCGGCCGTCCATAGGGGGGACACAAGGGGGCGTGTGTGCGCACACAGTACACAGACCAGATGGGGATTCATCCGATCGGACTGCAAGAGGAGCAGCAGGGACTCGGGACAGTGCCTCAGGGATCTCGGAAGGAGCATGTGGATCTCGCAGGTCTTCAGTATTGCGCGGGAAGGAGGTATGGATTGTACGGACGTTAACTCTGGATGTATTCATTCAGGTAAGGTGCCTTTCAATTTATTTTCCTTTGTGCTTTACTGGTGTGTGTGTGTGTGTGTGTGTGTGTAAATGCCCCAGGTGCTTATGGTGGTGTGGTAGGGAATGCCTCAGGCTTGAACCCTGTACCCTGTATGCAGGTGTTAAAGACTTGAGTTCCTACCCACCACCATCAGATTTTACCTCATATTTGATCTGATCTGTTCCTCATAATATCTGTGGTTTGTAAATGTTGTAATGCTTGATATTTGATGGTGTAGTAGTAGCATTGTTGCCTCACAGCTGCAGGTTCTTGGGTTTGATTCTTGGCTGGGGTTCCTTCTTTGTGGGGTCTGTATCTTCTCCCTGTGTTTGTGTGGGTTTGCTTTTGTGCCCTCCCATGTTACAAAGACATGTCTGCATTATTTCTTCCTGGGCCTCTGAAAATTTGTTTATTTGTTCCAAGTCAGACTGTCCTGATTAAAATGTTAAATAAAATTGATAGGCATTTGAATTTCAGACTTAAGGGTTTCTGAATGTTTAATTCCTCCCCAATTTGATGGTGCAGTGGTAGTATTGTTGCCTCACAGCTATAGGTTTTCTGGTTTGATTCTTGGTTGGGGTGGCTTCTGTGTGGAGTCTGCATCTCCTGCCTGTGTTTGTGTGGATTTGCTCTGGTGCCCTGCCATTTTACAAAGATGTGTCTGCAGTTTTAATCCCTCGTCTCTGCTGAAAATTGTTTTTGTTCTGTCCGCAGTAAATTTGACAGGCATTTGAATTTCAGACTTCAGGTTTCTGAATGTTTAATTCCTTGCAGATTTGATGGTGCAGTGGTAGTATTGTTGCCTCACAGCTATAGGTTTTCTGGTTTGATTCTTGGTTGGGGTGGCTTCTGTGTGGAGTCTGCATCTCCTGCCTGTGTTTGTGTGGATTTGCTCTGGTGCCCTGCCATTTTACAAAGATGTGTCTGCAGTTTTAATCCCTCGTCTCTGCTGAAAATTGTTTTGTTCTGTCCGCAGTAAATTTGACAGGCATTTGAATTTCAGACTTCAGGTTTCTGAATGTTTAATTCCTTGCAGATTTGATGGTGCAGTGGTAGTATTGTTGCCTCACAGCTATAGGTTTTCTGGTTTGATTCTTGGTTGGGGTGGCTTCTGTGTGGAGTCTGCATCTCCTGCCTGTGTTTGTGTGGATTTGCTCTGGTGCCCTGCCATTTTACAAAGATGTGTCTGCAGTTTTAATCCCTCTGCTGAAAATTGTTTTTGTTCTGTTAAATTTGACAGGCATTTGAATTTCAGACTTCAGGTTTCTGAATGTTTAATTCCTTGCAGATTTGATGGTGCAGTGGTAGTATTGTTGCCTCACAGCTATAGGTTTTCTGGTTTGATTCTTGGTTGGGGTGGCTTCTGTGTGGAGTCTGCATCTCCTCCATGTGTTTGTGTGGATTTGCTCTGGTGCCCTGCCATTTTACAAAGACGTGTCTGCAGTTTTAATCCCTGCTGAAAATTGGTTTTGTTCTGTCCAAAATTGACAGGCATTTGAATTTCAGACTTCAGGTTTCTGAATGTTTAATTCCTTGCATAATTGATGGTGCGGTGGTAGTATTGTTGCCTCACAGCTATAGGTTTTCTGGTTTGATTCTTGGTTGGGGTGGCTTCGAGTCTGCATCTCCTGCCTGTGTTTGTGTGGATTTGCTCTGGTGCCCTGCCATTTTACAAAGATGTGTCTGCAGTTTTAATCCCTGCGTCTCTGCTGAAAATTGTTTTGTTCTGTCAAAATTGACAGGCATTTGAATTTCAGACTTCAGGTTTCTGAATGTTTAATTCCTTGTATAATTGATGGTGCAGTGATAGTATTGTTACCTCACAACTATAGGTTTTCTGGTTTGATTCTTGGTTGGGGTGGCTTCTGTCTGCATCTCCTCCCTGTATTTGTGTGGATTTGCTCTGGTGCCCTGCCATTTTGCAAAGGTCTGCAGTATTAATCCCTGCATCTCTGCTGAAAATTGTTTTGTTCTGTCCGCAGTAAAATTGACAGGCATTTGAATTTCAGACTTCAGGTTTCTGAATGTTTGATTCCTTGCAGATTTGATGGTGCAGTGGTAGTATTGTTGCCTCACAGCTATAGGTTTTCTGGTTTGATTCTTGGTTGGGGTGGCTTCTGTGTGTGGTCATCTCCTCCATGTGTTTGTGTGGATTTGCTCTGGTGCCCTGCCATTTTACAAAGACGTGTCTGCAGTTTTAATCCTGCTGAAAATTGGTTTTTGTTCTGTCCGCGAAAAAAATTGAGCATTTTTTTTTCAGACTTCAGGGTTTCGAATATTTAATTTAATTCATAATTGATGTGATGGTGCGGTAGTATTGTTGCCTCACAGCTATAGGTTTTCTGGTTTGATTCTTGGTTGGGTGGCTTCTGTTTGAGTCTGCATCTCCTGCCTGTGTTTGTGTGGATTTGCTCTGATGCCCTGCCATTTTACAAAGACGTGTCTGCAGTATTAATCCCGCGCCTCTGCTGAAAATTGTTTTGTTCTGTCCGCAGTAGAATTGACCGGCATTTGAATTTCAAACTTCATGTTCTTCAGAATACATAGTAGCACAACCTTTTTCTAGCAATTTTCTAAGTTTATAAGATGAATATTTTAAATTTGTCCCTATTTTTGGGACTGTATTCCCCATTATTGGCTTTTGTGCTAAGGTTGACAGCTATGGCAAGAACTGAATTCACTGAATATGGACTGTAGAATTGTGCATATTTACTGATAAAGGTGCACTGTAGAATTGTGCATATTTACTGATAATGGTGGACTGTAGAATTGTGCATATTTACTAATAATGGTGGACTGTGGAATTGTGCATATTTACTAATAATGGTGGACTGTAGAATTGTGTATATTTACTAATAATGGTGGACTGTGGAAGTCTGAGTAGACTTTTTATGATAAATGTTCTCAACTGGGCAGTTTTGCCATTATGGGTGCATATGTTTTGTTTCATTGCTTACTGGAAAAATGTTCAAAACAAATTTAAAACACCCTCTAACAAGTGTACTGTATTGTACAAGGAATATAATTTTAGTACAATGAGGAAGGTGTATCAAAGAGCACATGTATGTTTCTTAATCTTTATCTGCCACTGGCAAAATGTATTTTCTTTGAATGTGGGTTTCAATGAATGTGAGTTTCAAGGGCAGAGAAGTTTTAATGCTAAGTTTTCATTGTGAGACTGCATTGCTTTGTTTAACAGATTACTTAATGTTTGTGCTGTAAAATACAAAATAAAACTTTCAAATGAAGTCCAATCATTGAAGTAAAGCAGTATGCACATTAGTGTTTATGGTAAATGGAGTGAAATAGCCAAGTAATGGTTAATTGGAATGGCTGCAGAGGCTCCAGTTCAACCATTATTTTGTCAGGGGAAGGCAAACTCAGACAGGCCCAGCTGAACTATACCTCCCAACTGTCCAGATTTTCAAAGAATGAATAGATTTTTGCTTCTTATTTTTGGTTTGTTGTTCATAAAATTTGTAGTTTTAATTCCTAAATGATTTGCCAGAAGTCACTAAATAATAAGTTTCAGACTTCATAACCTTCATAAAATGCATGTTAAAGTAAGAGCCGTTCTATCAACTGTCTCAATTTATACAAGAGCAATTTTTAGTACTGTTTATATGTAATATATTTGGCCTTGTTCAGATTTACTGCATTAACAGGTTGAGAGGTACATGCAAATAAATTGCTTTATAGAATTAGGCATAGCCAACCTCTCAACTGTCCCCAATTTTGGCTCAAAATGTTGCTCTTCCCCTAATAATCCCTCCAAAAATAGCAATTTTGGAAGAAAACATGGAGGGTTTACAATTAAGAAATAACTGTAATAATCAAAGTTATAGATTACTTGAAATGCATGTAGATTCTTTTATTTTGTCAGCTGCTCAAGGTAGCAGTACTAATATTAAAGTGTCCCTTCTTTGACAGGTAGAAGCTGTATTGTGTGTCTATTTTATATTTTTGCATCACATTTTTGGTCCATTTTTCATAAAATTGTGTTTTTGGCAAATTAGTGACAAATCACTAAAGACTGAAGTTAGAAAATGACAGACATTTGAGTTTCAGATTTTATACCCTTCAGAAAATTCATACTAATGCAAGACCTATTCTATTATCTTTCTAAGTTTATTAGGACATGCTTGTTGCATGTAGTGACTCTGGATGTGTCCAAGCAAGGCAAGGAGTAGTTGTATCTACCTTGGATGGGGAGGACACACTGCATAAGTACTACAGTGGCTTTTCATCTGTCCTTGATTTTGCAGAATGGTCTGGTTTCTGTCATATTTTTGTACTGTTGATTTATGCTTATTACTCAAAGTGCCTGTTGCTCTGTGTTTAAGTAGCAATGCTTTAATGACCATAAGAATAAGCATACTGTTAAAGAATTGCCAACATTGAAAGCCTTTCTGTTGTTGCCATGCAGAGAATACTTGACTAGATAATGTATAAGCCTTGGGTATTAAAGGACAGGATTCCATTATTTTAAAGCTCATTACACTTTGTGGAGACTTCCAGTCATCTCTACAGAATGCCAATCATGTGTGGTCCATAGCCTGTACAGTAATCCTTTAAGCAATGTATCTTGAGCTTGTTTCTTGTTTGCTTTTCATTTTTACTTTTATCATGTTTTTGATTTTGACTGGCATTCCAGTAATGTATTTAATGCATTGAAATATTTTTATTCTTCTACACTTAAAGGATAGGCTTCTTAAGATCCTCAGAAATCAGTAGCATAGCAAGTACCTATAAACCTATGAACATGTATCACCCATGCACTGAATCTAGGTGAATGTATGGTCTTCTGTCTCCGTGAACACCAAAGCATATGTAGCTATCACCATCTTAACTATTGGAGCCTTTCATGTACCAAGTGAGATCAAATTAGGGATTTCACCTACGTCTACCTAACATGTATTTATCATCTAGATGAACATATCTGATTCACCAAGAGACAAGAGGAGAGAGAGCCACCATCACTGGCTTCTGTAACACTATAAGCCTCCCTGAGGTGCTGAGTGCCAAAATTACACATATACAACAGTACACACTCTACCTGGCTCATAATTACACAAATATGTGAACAGAAAAGGGTGCCATTGTTTTAAATGCTAGCTAATCAATGATACAGAAGGGACTATCAGCAGTGTGTGTGTGTGTGTGTGTGTGTGTGTGTGTGTGTGTGTGTGTGTGTGTGTGTGTGTGCTTGTGTGTGTGTGTGTGTGTGTGTGTGTGTGTGTGTGTGTGTGTGTGTGTGTGTGTGTGTGTGTGTGTGTGTGTGTGTGTGTAGTACCCTGGTATTTTCCATGAGTCTTGCATATGTCATAGATCTGACCATTATATTGCCTTCAGCACTGGAATTTTTTACATTAACATCTGGTTGGTAAATATTGTTCCAGTGTGTAATATAAATGCTGACACATTCACAAACTATATCTATATCTATCTACAGATAAATGTTTAATATGGGAAGGTCAATCCAGATTCCATAGAATGATGGAATCACCAACCCATGTCCATGCAAGTGACAATGTCAAATTCCGACATTGTCAAAATACATCTCAACTTCGACCTCGAAATGGGTTTTAACATGGGTCAAGATGGGGGTGAGATTTGTACTTCAACAATGTCGGGTTCAACATTGCACCGATCGACCTCTGGACTTTGGTACGGTGGATTCTATGGAATCCGCTTCAGCCTTCCCATAGTAAACCATATATATATATATATATATATATATATATATATATATATATATATATATATATATATTTTTTTTTTTTTTTTTCTATTAAAAAATACTTCTGCGTTTGTTTGTTACCCTTACCCATCTGAACTCTGGCTCATCACTCCAGTTCACAATTCACAAACAATGGCTTGAATGCAATAATGCACTACCATGTGCTGACATAAAATGGTAACAAACATGTATTTAGATGAGTTTCTGTTGTGCAACAAGATCATTGCTAATAGGGCCTTGCTGCATAATATGACTCTGAGGAATCAAAATGTTCACTCCCAGTATATGGATGCATTACAACAAGACCCAGCCATCACAGGAGTAACAGCAAAAGGAGAAAAATGAGTGAGCATGAAGAGCCCCCCTCCAGGCTCTGGTGAGCGTAGTACATGGCAGTGCTGGAAAAGCAGCATCGTATGCTCTACAACAATGGGCCATGACAATTGTAAAGTGACAGCTGTATCTCAAAAATCCCTTCTTGTAAGGTTTAGCAGTCTCAGAGTACATATGTATTAATCAGGGAGTTGTAAGAACTGCAGCTCCTAGATCAGATAGTATGGAACAACTTGCCTCACCTGCAAAAAAACTTCTGATGTATAACTGTGGTTTACTGAAACTTTCAAAGTTGCAGGATACCCACTGTTGAGACTTGAAATTCCAAGATTGCCCTTGTTCAAAGTGTAATAGTTTGCAACCCTTTCCCTTGCTCAGGATATAAAAAAAGACTTCTATTTATACTGAATCTTCTTCACCTCATGAAGTCTAATAATGGCTTTACTTCCAAAAATGCAGATGGTTTTTACACCTCCAGCTATTTACCTCCACTTCTTAGTTTGTGTCACTGACCTACTTGACAAACAAAATGAATGCAGGTCTAGGGAAAAGTTTTTTTTTTTTTTTATCTAAACCACTAGCCTAACAACTTAACTAGCGATTCTTCTTTTGCTTGTTTAGCCATTTTTTTCACTACACTAAATTTATTTAAAAACATCAGCATTTCAAAACTTTGGTCATTTTTTCAATTCTGTTTACTTCCATAATAGATTTTCCTGGTCAAAGTGCTAGATGGTCTCATGTTATTGCTCATATTTACTTAATAACTCACTGGCAGTTTGGCTTAACAAGTTTTCTTTCCAACAATATATGAATTATTAGTATACACCTGTGACGCCCCTGCACTGGCCCAGTAATCAAGGAGCCTCAGTCCTCACCACTATTACCAGTGAGGGACGTGCACATTGGAAGGATGACAAATACACACACAGTAAAATACAATTTCGCGTAAGAGCACACAAAGATCACAGTCGGTCTGGGGCTTGTTTCTCCCTCTTTCTCCAGATCCCCAATAAGACTCCTCACTGGCAGAGCTATAGGGTTAAAATCTCAGCCGAACGGTCAAGCCAAAATCTCTAGCACCCTCTCTGTCCAATCAGTGCTTTGTGTCCTGGCTCATGTAGTTGACACGCACGTACTTTGAGATTTGATTTATATGCAAATACACAGATACTCCTGGGGAAGGCTGGCACAGGTTTACTCCTTCTGCACAGACTATAAGGTAGTAATCACTGCCAACAACCACCCTTTATCAGCTACTTTAAGGCCCTTCCCAAAGGGTGCCCAATTCTACTGTGTAATGTTACTATTATCTAAATGGTAAGTGTGACCAACAGCAAGGCTATTTAAGAGTGGCCTGTACAGTGTCACCAAGTACATATGCAAGTACACTAAGAGCTTAAATATCACTAAACAAACCAGCCACAATTAAACATTTTAAATATATTTAATAATAAATAATAAAAGCACAAGACAATACTCAATAACTCAACACAGTGACAAGAGTGTTCAGAATCACAGGAAATACTTTAAAGCAACACTGCAGGATAGTCTCAAAAATGCAGAAAACATCTAATATTTACTGTATTCTTATCTATATCTAAGAGATACTATGCCATAAATGACTTACTTACAAAGCCAGGCAGATATAGATGGGAAGTGCTAATAAGAGGTCGTTTCTAGGTCCAAAGACAAATGCAAAATGCACTGTTTTTCTCTCTTATATAGTTCTTAAGTTAATAATACACATTACTACTGAGTTTGCTAGATGACATCACTATCTGACACTTGCATCTAGTTCCCAGGCTAAACAGATACCAACAGAATTAAACATGTCTCTGTCAAAAATACTTCTCTCTTAGATGTACAGCTGCTAAGAAGTAACAGAGCAATACAAAAACACTTTACATGTGAAACTTAGTAATTATCTCTGTCTTAAGACTATAGAAAGAAACTCCTAGCTAGAAGCCTAGACAGCCTGTCTCTTAGCTTGAGATAAACTGACTATATAACATATTGTAAAAGTCTTTACTTAGCAACGTATTTTCTTAGAGTTTTGCAAGTTAACTCTGTATATCCCAATTTCTACTATTAAACATACATTACATATGCATAGAGTTTATACACATTTCTACTTTCTTCCAGCAGGGTACACTGTGACTACAATCTTGAAGCTCAGCACATAACACATTTTTCTTACATTTGTAAAACAAGCCTGTGAATCATATTAATATTTACAATGACATAGAATTATTTACAAAATTCTATCTAGCTGGGCTGGCAGCCTTCACAATATCATTATCTTGTTTTTCACATAAACCCCTCTGTTGTAAAATTGCTACACTTTCCAAAGATATGACAAAGATAACTAAACTAATAATCAGGAAATCTCTTTGATTTTACTGCTAGGCAATGACACACAAAATGACTGCAGGACTTGTCTAAACACCATGATATCCTAGTTAATACTTTATACATTATTTTATTTATATCTATCTACCATACAAGTAAAAATCATTCTTCACCCCCAATTTTTTTTTATGTGACAATACTCCACAGCGCTTCCACTTGTTTAGCCTGTTTCCATAAAATTAAACAGATCTGAAACAACAACTGAAAAGGATTACACCTAGTTTCTCAGTACTTGGAGAGATAACATTTTAGATTGCTTCCACATTTTTATTCTTCTGAACTTATATTCTTAATGCCATGTTCACTACTGCAACCTTTTTGGATAAGTAAAGGCCTTTTGACTTTTATCCAGTGCAATAAATAAATTTAAAAAATAAATAAATAAAAAAGGCTTTGTTGGAATAGACAGATAAAGCCCTGATTATAAGCTAAGTGCTTGCTAAACTTTAGGGTGGAGGAATGGGTGTTCACATCTTGCATGGGAGGGTGCAGTCCAGATCCATCCAAAGCTACAATCCTGCAGAGAAGGGTCAACACAGGGGCAAATGTTTGAACATGAAGCCACTTCAGTGGTAGCTCACATCATAATTTAAGATTAGATTCTCAAATCTTCACCCACCAGCCAAAGGATAAGACACCCACTTCTAGAACCAATGCACTACTCAAATTACATTATGCAATACATAATCATCCTTCAAACAGAGCCTGGATGATTGGATGTGTACACACAAATTTGGCTTGAATAAGCTAGCCCTCCTAAAAAGAGGGTACATCCTTGGAGAAGGCACTTGATAAGTGTAAACTGTCATGAGTCTCAATTGCCTTGAAATTCCTATGAGCATTGTGAATCCTGAGTACACATGAGCATGCAGTTATATCGGGAGTAATCGTTTGAAATGTCAGGATGTGCTTCATTAAGACCTGACATATGGAAACTTAATGGCTGGAAAAAAGGAGTTGTATATACCAAGTACAAGATGGCCATTTCTTGGAATATTCCTTTTTCCCTGAGGTATGGCAATTTCAGAGTTGGTATATATAAGTTTGAGGGTATGTGGTGGCCTGTCCACCTGCAAAAACAAGTTTAAAGGATAAGATCAATGTTCAATATTCATGCTTCACCTACATGTTTGGTCTATTTTTTTTTCCAGTGTGTGTCGGCACTCAGCACTACTAATGCTGACATTTCAATAGGTAGCCATATGAAGGAGGGCACTGTAGTATTTGTGGTAATGAGAGTCATTTGTATCTATGGCTAGGTGGAAGATTATGCCTATGTAAATGCACTCTCTTTTTTCGGTTGCCATCGAGTGCACAGACCACTGCTGCAGCAGCTTGTATGTTGACCAACCAGGCCAACTCCTATTTTCACTGAGGCAGAGATTACTCAAGATGAGGTATACATGAACATGGCTGATGGAGGGTGGGATTTTGTAGCTGGTAAGCACAGGGGAGCAAAGCACATTCACTAAATAAATGCTTCATTCAAAATGGTCAGCATTTCTTATATAGAACTTATAAAAGTAATAGAAAGGAAACATGGTTTACAAGTATTTATTTACTTTGAAAATGTGGTTGGTCCTTGTTAGTGTTGCTGTTGCACACTTTGGCCTATTATTCATACACATTTGCACTACAGAAATGGACATGCACTTTGTAGTTTTTTTTCTCCCTTAACCCTAATGTAACCTTATTCAAATATTTAGTCACATATTTCTTTTTTACTTAACTATTTTGCTACATAATGTCAATTTTCCCTTTCTTAGTTTTACCTTTTGCAAATTCTCATAAACATAATCAAATTTTATGTGCATTATTTGATGCATCCCACATATTATGTCTGCTTGTGACATTCAGTGGCCCATTGCAGTGAATAAGTATGTGTAACCCTTCTATTGCACCTTAATAATCTTCCTGCCATGCACTTCTTAGAGAGTACTCACCTCAGTGATGTGTTTCCTTGGGCTCTTCAGCTTAACATGGTGTGTCTGAACTATGGCCAGAGCTGGTTCATGGTCAAATGAGGCCCTAGGCAGGGTAATGGATCAGGTACCCCTCCCCACACCAGTCCCCACACACAACAGTCTCCTCCCGCAAGAACCCCCTGCAGCCATTTCAGTATCCCATTACTTGACTATTTCTCCTCAGTTACCACAGACACTGTTCAAACCTGTCAGTGTGCATACTGTGTTCTTCTTTACTTCTATAATGATTACAAATAGTTGGAGTAATATAAAATTTTTATTTCAAAATTTATAGCATAAATACTGACTGACATTTGCTAAAAGGACAATTCAATCTCACAATGAAAACAGACTTAGCATTAACAATAAACTTCTCTGCCCTTGAAAGTCATATTCATAGAAATGGCATTAAAACATTCAAAGAAAATGCATCTGGCCAGCAGATAGTTTACCTTTGGGCTATTTTCAAACTATAGGCCCCTTGCACACATTTTAATGCCATACATATGTGCGTGTGTTCTTTGACTCACCTTCCTAATTCCATACATTATATTCTGTGTTTGATACAGTAACACTTCTTGGAGTATGTTTTAAGTTTGTAGTTTTGAACATTTTTTCAGTAAGCAATAAAACACAATGTATGAACCAAAAATAACAAACCTGCCAATTTCAGAACATTTCAACTGTCTCATTTCAGCTGTTTATTTATTTATTTGACATCTGTTCTTTATTTGGTGGTGTTTCTGAGTTCCTTCTGCCATGGCTAAACTCATGTTTTAAGCAATGTCAAGTCTAAGTTAGGTTATTCAACTACTCCCCTCTCTACCACTCCATTAGTTGACTGTTCTAACTATTGATTTGCATAGTCCTTCTGCCTTCCATGCATTAACTTAAGTCTTTGTCTTACAGTTAAATAAGCTATTTACCCTACTTTATTTTTAACTGCCCAGTTAAATCCGATTTACAGCTCTTTTTACTAAACTGCTTTCTCTTTACTCTATTAGGAGGTACTCCCATAACTGAACGGCCCCTCCAGTTTGACTGATACAGGAAGCTCAAAAAAATTTCTAACCTTACGGTGGAAGCCTGGACCTACCAGCCTGAGCCTTGCCCTCTACCAGTGAATGTACATGAATTCATTCTTGTCTTGTGAATTCATATCCCTGTACCTAGGTCTCTTACTCTTGGTTCCCACAGTACATCACCCTTCCTATCTCCCAAGCACTTGCTACCTTATAGTACTCTAATTTCTTCTGCTCATCTGCACAGCACCCCATACTTCATTTTACTGGTTGACTCTCGTACACAGCTAGTTTAGGGTCCTGACAATACTGCTTCTCCTACCTCCAGGTTTCTTGCCTGTATCTAGAGGACACTGCACACATTCAAAGGTCTCTCTCTCTGTCTCTCTTTCTGCTCCCCCTCTACTCTATATACTTTACTATCTTTCTCCTGCAATTTACTATAAACCCCCCTCTATCCTCTCTCCTCCATCATTCTGGCTGTATTTTCTAATACAACTTACCTTCCTGATTGTTTTTCTTCTTACATTCTAACAGTGCTGAGTCAGAGAATAAGGGCCATCCTGCTCAGTTTCCCCTCCTTTTGCTCGGGCTCACTCCACTCCCCTATCCTACCCACTTTCCCACCCACCCCTGAACTCATTTCCTTTATATATAACCTGACTGTAACCACACCTCCTAAACCCCTTCTCTCCACCCAACCACTCCAATCAACCTCTCCCATTCGTACCTCCACTTTTTCCCTGCCCACCTTCTCACTTTCTTTAACCCCTTCAACCTCAACACCACTGCATCCTACACTCCCTATAAAACTACACACTGATTGTTTAACCTCCAGTTATTTTCTCACATTAGCTTATATATATCCTGCTACCCAATCCTTAATAAACCTAACCCTCACCAAAATCATAATCTTCAGCTCATCCTTCCTATTATATTCGCCATAGATACAATCTCCTCCTACTCTAGTCTGTTATACAACTGACATCCCCATTCCCATCTTCCTAAACTTCAATTTCCACCTCTATTTTCCCACAGTTAACTAGACAACACCTCTATACATTTAACTAGATCCTCCCTCACTCCACCTAGCCTACCCTCCATCATGCACATCTGCTACCTGTTTCTATTGCTTCTCCTTAGCTTTACCCTAATATTCTTATATTACCTCATTTCCTACAATACACAGCTAAGACCTCTTCACCAAATCCCAACCTCTACACGACCTTTAACTATCCCACAGCTTCCTCATTCATTTCTTTTGGCCTCAGCCACCCCTCTGAGAACTCACCAGCTTCCTAAAATTAAACCCCCCCCCAGTTGCTCAGTCTCCCCTAAAGGCAAGGTGAAATAATTTCTCCTTCTCCTCTCTCCTCTCAGTTTCTTCCCTCATATGCTAACCTGCTCCTATCTGGTGACACCCATTCCAGTTCTGTACCTGACTTCCCTTCCTCGTCCAACCTTCTAACCTGTCACTCCACCCCAGCTCATCCTCTCATCCCTACAAAACACATTTCTCTGTATTCCATGACCGTCAGAAGTATAGTTAATAAAACCAGTGAATTCCATGCCTGGACATCCCATCACTCTCCCGACATCATAACTATCTGTGAAACCAAGCTGAAACTCCATATTCCTGATAAAGGCTTTCTACCCCCTAGATATAACATCTTATGAAATGACAGAGCCAATAGAAAAGATGCTGGAGTGGCTATCATGTTCTCTAACCACCACTCTGTGACCCCTCTATCTATCCACCTCCCCTCTGCCTCCCCAGCTGAACTGCTAATTGCTAACTGTAAAATTAATACCAATAATATAATCACCATAGCCACAATTTTCATTCCCCCTGGTGACAGCATCTATGTACTAGAAAGTATTCTATCCTGGCTGTCCCATCATGTACCTAATGAAACAGTCTCAGGAGATGTCAACATAAATTGGATCTCCCTATCTTCCGATACTCCATTCTCCTGTATTAATTTACATGGTTTCTCCCAATTAATATCTGCTCCTATGTTTACTATTAAATCTACTCATCATGCCTCTCTTCTTGACTGGATACTAGTCTCTCACCCCCTTAAATATAACCTCCCTGAAACACTGCCAGATGATTTTAATAGTCACTGCCCAATCAATGTCCTTAGATTCTCCCCTCATTATATTAGAGCTCATAAGTTCATTGCTTACCAACTATGACCCCATTATACTAAACAACCATCTCTCAGCTATTAACTAGTCCTTTCTCAGGGAACTACCCCTCAGTGATGCTGTAACTGAATTTAACTGTATATTCCTCAACATACTTGACTCTCTTGCCCCTATAAGAACTGAGCAAAATCAATCATATCTCATTGACTAACTCAGGCCACCCACTCATTAATGCAAAAACAGGACAAAGCTTGGAAGCTTTGGTCCAAATACAATCTTCCCTCCTACCTTCAACAATATAAAGAACTTTGCAACCTCACTAAACAATTCATCTATAAGGACAAAAAACACTTCTATAACAACCCCACAATCACACACTTAGCCAACCCAAAGAAGTTTTGGGATGCCATCATCCATGTTCTTCACCCTGGCAAGCCTTCTTCCCATCAACCATGCCTAATAACTCCCCCTTAGAAACTGCTACCAACTTTAACTCCTATTTCATTGACACTATTAGCAAACTGACTATCCAAACCAACTCCTACCCAAACATCAACCTCCCCTCCAACCCTCTTACACACACCAACCCCTCTTTCGCCTTTTCTCTCAAAGCCATATCTACCGATTATATCAAAACCCTGCTACTAAAGCTTAAACCTTGCTCCCCCTCCATTGATGGCCTACCCCTGTCTTTCTCCAAAACTCTGCTGGCTCATACCCCTCCTCATTTCCATTCTCATCAACCATTCCATTACTGAATCTAAAGTACCTGCTATCTGGAATCAATTCTACACTTTACCCATCCACAAGGGAGGGAACTCCTCTGAACTTTCCAACTTCAGGCCAATTGCTATCCTATTCCCTCTTTCCAAAATTCTGGAAAAATACATTCACAGGCAAATCCTTCACTTCCTCCTACAAGATAATCTACTTACCCCAACTCAACATGGCTTTCGCCCTGAAGATAGTACCTCTACTGCCCTTATTTATTTTGTTAACACCATATCTCAAGTTAGAGACCAGAACAAATTGGTCTATTTCCTGACCTCTCTAAGGCTTTTGACAATATTTCCCACCCTTTCTTTTAAACAAACTCCCTGAACTTAATCTATCCCCCTCCACCATTTCCTGGTTCTCTAGCTATCTCAGTGATAGACTGCAGTCTGTTAAATGGCTTTCTGCAAACTCTCCTGCTCAACCTGTAAAAATGGGTGTTCCTCAAGGATCTATCCTTGGCCCATTACTGTTTAATATCTTGACAAATCTATTGTCTACATCCTGCCCACAGTCATCACTTATCCAATACACAGATGACTCTACAGTTATCACCATAACAGATACCCTCAATGACTTAAATACTAGGAATCAGAATTCCTTCTTAGCTATTGAAAACTGGCTCATCAACAACCAGCTAATACTAAACCCAAAAAAGACTAAACTCCTGCTTTTTATCCCCAAATCTATGAATAATCTTAAATCCTCCTTTTCAATCTTATCCTACAATAACATACCCATCACTGTGGAATCACATACCAAGCTGCTAGGGGTCATCATTAATGAATATCTTAAATTCAACCTCCACATCCAACATTAAGAAAACCCACCAAGCTCCTTTACAAGAACAAAGAATTCTTATCCAATAAAGCCAAAATTACCCTATCCCATACCTACCTTCTCCCCAGCTTACTTTATGGCTCACAAATCCTCACCAACATTCAAACCACTCTACTAACACAACTAGAAGCTAGCTACAACAAAGTTGCTAAATTTGCTGCTGACCACTCCAACCACTCACATCACTGTCAAGTTCTTAAAAAGTTAAATGGTCAATCATGAGTGCTAAGAGATCCAAAAGCTTTGTTGTATAAATCAATAGTTAATATGCCCAGAAAATCACAGGTGTCCTTAAGAATGTGCTTCAACTTGTTAAAAATTGGTGTTAACATTCTATCAATATACACATTAAAGGGGTATGTTTTGGAGCCCTGTCTGCTATGATGGGTTGAAATGGAAGATTGTAAATAGTTTTGTATACATTAGGTATTCCAAATATAGTTGAGATCAATGGATATGGGTTCCTCAAAAAAATTATAAATTATTAAAGGGTCCATCAACAACCACCATGACATAACCAATCCTCAAGTAACAAATCAATCTTCCTATAACTTATATTTATTTCATTCCTTGAAACCTCGAGTTGTCATCATGTAAAATATTAAAAATAGCATTAATGTAATCAAATGATTTAAAAATCATCATGTCCACCTTTGTCTAGTTTCATTATTCTAAGTGTTTTCTCACCTATCAATTTTTTCATTAACATAAATTCCTTATTTTCCAAATTATGACTTGTACGTACTCTATGCCTTTCATTTTGTAATTTTCAGAAATACATCTGCTTCAATAGCCCGAATTAAATAGATGCATGGGGGGGGGGGGTTAAAAGTTATTTTCTTTTTATACAGACCTCTGGTAACATGTTCCCACCTTGCCTGTTCCTTAAAGTAGAGAGCTAAATTTGTCTTCCTAGTAAATAACTTCAATTCAATAATAGAATCAACCATGTCATAATATTTTGGTCCATCTGGAGGGTGTTACCAGAATAGGAAGAGCTAAAATTCAATCAATTGCCAGGTAGAGTGTGATACATGAGAATATATCAATGTCTGTACCCATCATCCTGGCAGTGAATGATTCTCATATGTGGCACAGTAGCTGACTGTAATACTGTTTCACGCATGGTAGGATGACCAGTGGTCATCTTGTTGGCAAATGAGATATATATATATGAAATGTTTCTATTTACTTATTTCTTTTTATTTATTTTTTTATTTAAGTAGTTATTCATGGTAAAATGTTATGTCTTATTAATAAACCATTTTTTCTTTGTTTTGTCCCCCACCCATTCTCTCTCTCTCTCTCTCTCTCTCTCTCTCTCTCTCTCAGCTCATGACACCAGTGAGAAATCCAAGTGAAGCTGCTGAAGAGAATTATAACACAGTCCTGCCACAGACCTGTATTGCCGTTGTGAGGTTGTCTGGCCTCATGAAGAGTCATTTTAGATGCCTGGTTGAGTCCGGGGTTCCCCTTTGTATGACACAGCTACTGCATGCAGGATGTTTACTGCATGTTGCATTCTGCAAAATATGATCCTGCACCCTTCTGGTGGTGAAGTAGCCTGTGTTTTCTCTGCAGCTCTCAGTTCTATTCCAGTTATGATTAATGATGACCATCTGGCCGCAGGAATAAGAGACCCCATGTGGTAGGCTAATGCATGTTATATGGCTGTACTAGTAAGTATGTGGCATCTGGTCCAGAAGTATGGACCATGACATCCAGTTAGTGTTTTCTTTCATGTAAAAAATACATAGAGTATAATTAATGTAACCAGTGATATCTATCAACTATGCTGTGTGACGCATGCTCTACTGTCACTATACATGTGACATTCACTATCAACTTTAAATAATATATTTTTTTATTCAGAACAGGTATTTATAGTATTATTTGTAAAAGTCACATATGAGTGCATACAGACTCCTGTTTGGTGATGTTGTAAGGCATCATATAAGCAATAATCACATTTTTAACAGGTTTGCACAACACAGTCTAGTGAATTGGTACAGTTAAATATGCAAATAATGAATGTCTTGAAGCTGACCAGTTAGTAAAAAGTGTTACTTCAGTATTTAACATGAGTTTATAAATTGCAGTTGAATGAAAATGTATCATCTTGTTATTTTGTATTACATAATACTTCCTCAGTTTGAAATATTTTTTCTGTTAAGGTATTGCACATTAGATTATTTCATTTTGCCATAGATAATAATTTGTGGCCTAAGAAAAAAAAAGAACATCATTAGTGCCTTCATGTAAGTGAAGTGGCACCAGTGTTTGTTTACACTGCAGGATACTCATTTTTCATTTTAAATGTCTTATCAGTTTTTTCCTGCATACTTGTGTACTACTATTACTTTTAAGTTGTAAATATTTTCCAACTACTTCAATGATAATCCATAGAGTATTAATGGTGTTAGTAACTGCAGTATTATGCTGATATACAACTCACACTCCTTGACTCCTTGAATTTTTAAGTAATATCATTGCAATGCATACAGTTGAAAGTGTCCCGAGTTTCCCTTTTTTACTTTAGTTAATAACTTACTCCCCTTCAAAATAAATATTGATACATGTGTGTGTGTGTGTGTGTGTGTGTGTGTGTGTGTGTGTGTGTGTGTGTGTGTGTGTGTGATGGTCAAATTGTAAGTACCAGAAATGTCACATTTCAGTCACAGCAGATCAAGGTCAGATGTGTCATACACATCACCTAATAGGTGATGATTTAACCTTTTGAAGCAGGGCTGTCATGATGTCATGAGAGCAAGATGGTGAGTTTGTCTGTTGTCTTGCTCTTCTTGATGCAGGTGATCCTGCAGGCACTGATCTGACAGTGCTGTATGACTAAGATCAAGACCTCAAAGGAGAAGTTATGCTAAGGATAGAAGAACACTAATATAGCCAACATGAACATGTACCTGTTTCCCCTACTAGTTGCAGTACTTTCTTGAGAAGCTCATGTAGTCTCATATTATCTGCCCTGACATTTCTGGAGAGTACCCCATCCTCTTCCCCTTCCAATAACGATTCCTACATTAGTCTGGTAAATTCTAATTAGTGTAGGAATGGAGGCAGCCATGGATGCTTGTTGTGCCAGCATACTAGGCATCAGTGTGATCATGGCATTATCCCTACTCTTTGCCATTTCTGTGCAATGCTGGAAATGTTCACATATACCCTGGAGCACTCTGACCATTAACAGCTGATTCTCTGTGGCAGTGCTCTGAGTCCAAATAATATCACAACACATTTGCTGCTGGACAGGCTGTGCTTTATGTGTTTCCTGGGATAGCTGTGAAAAATAAATGTGGCTATTGCCACATTTTAATGGCATGACTTTTGACACTGTTATCTCTGAGTTTCTGCCATTGTCCTAAAATTGTCTGTCTGGGTTTGGAGATGATGTTTTAGAGGTGCATGGGTTTTCTTCCTGCAGAAACATGAGGGTAATGTCAGCATGTGCTTGATTTTTTTGATGTACTATCACATCCTGCAGTGCTTAAAAACATGTTGTGCAGGTGTAAGATCCTGCCATTAAACTTGGGGGCTGCCTGCCCCTTTACTCAGGTTGCCTCGTAAATATAACTATATTATCATCTTCATCATCTTCAACTGCCCTTCTGTTGATGGTATCCTCTAAATATATTGGTATAGTGGAACTGTTTGTTTCTGCTGCTGACTCTGTAAAAAAATATTTGAAAACATTATCAGTAAAGAAGTAACACACACTACTGCATGTGAAAAAGGAGGTGTGGGGGGCATGTATTATGCACACTGCCTTTATTTATTATTCTGTGCAGAAGTGGAGGGTTCACTGCTACTGCTAATTGTCATATGTCTAATGTAATCATTCCAGCTCATCATTTAACACGCTTTATGAATATGTGCTACTGTTTTTTAAAGTAGCGTTCCTTAGCAGACATGTTGTTGATGATGTTGCAGACATTGGTAATAGAAAGTGTGTCCAGCATGTATGATTATTCCAGTCCCATTAACTTCTATATCACAGTCAATCCCCATGAATGGAGAAAGGTATTCCTCAATGGAGTTAAAGGGATAAATGTTGGTGCCCACCCCTGTAATGGTTCAGGCAATTTCATTTTGCCTGCTATATCACTTTCCATCTTCTTTCATTGTGTTACATTGTGTATCCTTCCACGGGCTGCATTTATATCCTTAACTGTTTGATTCCAGGCACTTGTCCTCTCCACTTGTTTTGACCCCCTTTTTTTGTTTATCATATGTCCTAAGGGTTGCCATTAGGTTGTGGTTCTCCCTATGGTTAAAGTTATGAGGGAGCTGGAGAGACATAAGATCTGCAGGAGTAGAATTCTCCTTTGGGTTCAATCATTCAAGGCAGATAATTTGGAGCATGAATATCAGGTAATCCTATGACATTGGTTTACAAAAGGATCTGTCTGGTGGTGTGGATTTACACCTTATGACAGCTGTCATGTGACAGTGTACCAAGGGAGGCAGTATTTCACTCAAGACAGGAATTGCCACTGACAGGGCAGCAAGAAGAGATCATGCTCAACTCAGATCTTTGACAAGAAGAACTTAATTCATCCATATTTTCTACCTGTTCTCTTAGAAAGGTAGGGCCACTGATTTTGGTGATGTGAAGAACTGCGTCGATGAATTCAGAAGGTGGAAGGTGGAAGTTACATCTATAGCTATCAACTAAATAGGAACAAATCACAAATCCAGAAAGAATCAGGGACATTCAGGGATACTTTTTAAAGCATTAGTACTGCTGTCCTCTCTCACAACCAGTAGAGCCTGTTCCCTAGCAGATGAACTGTTTCCTCAATAGGAAAGATGTCCCTCTAACAGTTATGTCACTTTCTTTGCTTTGTTTTTCTTGCATTGTTCCATCTATGCTGTGCTCTCTCACAACCTGCAGAGTCTGTCCCCTTGCAGATGAATTGTTTCATCAATAATGTCAATCTCTAGTCCTTGGAAAGTAATAATAGTGTTGGGCCTTCTGCCTTGTGGTGGGCCGTGGGTATGTCCATTGTTTCACACATAGCCTGAAATGTGAATTAATATACAGTTTCTGAATTAAAAGATGTCTATATCTCCAATTATTCTTTATTTTGTAATGTAATTCACCACCATGTCTCAAAATGTCACCAGTTTTAGATGGGATTAAGAAGGGCAGAGCTAAAATTTGTGTCAAAATCAGGGATGTATCTGAAAATCAAGGACAGTGGAGAGAGGTATGGTTATCTCACCTAGGAAGCAAGATGTGAAAGCATGGAGAAGCTAAACATTATTAATGGGGTACAAGGAATGCATATTAAAAATAATAAAAGTAATTTTCAAAAAAGAGTTATATGTTAAATCACCATTAACAAGAATAAATAAATAAATGAATGAATGACTGAATAAATAAATAACTATGCTTGTCTCTCTCTTGCCTTTAATTCCATATAGAATATTTTCATTTGGAAATTCTCATATCTACTTGGCAGTCAGGATAGTCACAGTCAGCTCTGGCATACTGCAAATGGAGACAGAAATGAAGAAATGAAGGCATAGTTTGGTTGCTGCATTTGTCTACAGGGCACTAGATGTGTGATGCACAGGATAGTCCTCAAATACTGGTAGAACACTTTGGAGGTAATGACTTGTGGCTGATAAGCAAACAGAAGTTAGCATTTCTAAAACCAAGGAATCACCTGTGGGTAAAGTACATCTGTCTGAGGCCCTGGTGGTCTGGTTGGAGATTTCAGGACAGTTAGTTTGTTGACAGGTATGGAGCATTACGGCCATCAAAAATATATAGATAAATCAACAGGAATGTGCTCAGGTTAACACCAAAATAGACCTGCTAGTTCTTAGGCATAAGCACCTCAAAGCTAAGGGCTGTCTCAGTTCAGGCTGGATGTATTGCATTGCTCTGGCATGGTCTTGGATCTCTCTAACCTCCATCTATATATATTTATGTATTTGTCTATTTGTCTGTTTGTTTGTTTGCTTGTTTGTTCGTTTGTTTGTTTGTTTGTTTGTTTGTTTGTTTGTTTGTTTGTTTGTTTGTTTACCAGTTTACTGTGTGTAGTGTATTGATCAATACTGAGCAATAACATTCCCTAAGAGGGGGAAACAGGCAGCCATGATTGGAAGGCTTCCTTTCAGGCCCACTCTTTGCAATTCCTGTTTTGGGGGGATTTACAGAGTAGTACCACTGCAGGTTCAGGTGACCACAGACATAAATGCCTCTGATGCCATGTTTTCTGCATGTGCTAACTTCCGCCTGCTTTGGCAGGTTTGCACCAGGTTGAGCAGGTAGCACACTGTCTGTTTGCCTTTCAGTAATTGCCATATGTTCCTTGTTTCCTGGATTAGACAGTAAACTTGAGATCCCATATGTCTAATTTGGTGGCAGCAAAGGTGGATACAAAAGACCTCATGGCTCTTGTCAAAAAGAAGAATTAAAATTCTTCAGAATTTCCCTAGTGTTGGTGCCAAATTTACCCAAGTCAGTATGATTGCCACCTCTTTTCTCCATTGAAAAGTGGCCATTGACCTAATGGGAATAAACTATTCAGCAAAAAATAAATAAATAAAAGCAACTTTCACCTCACAGAGAAAATAACCAGAAAGACTAAGGGCCGGATTCACGAAGGCTTGTACAGAGTCTTAGAGTAGAGTAAGACTCCATGCAGCCAACATGTCCGCCGAGCGATCCAGGAACAGCCGGTAGGGGCGTGCAACTGAGCTCTCCAAACTAGTCCTACACGGACAGGGCTGGGATATGCAAATTACCTCAATTGCAGGTGAAAGCTATGCAAATGAGGTAAATTTGCGATCCAGGAAACCCGAACCTGTCCGAGTAGGAGTAGTGTTATTTGCAGAAATGTACTCAGTTGATAACTGAGTACGGTTCTACAAATAGCAAAACGGAGCCGTGTCAGCTGGAAAAAAAGCATGGATTTACAGGAGGAAACATGCCAATGGTCAAAAATACGGCCATTGGCAATGGGAAGTGATGCAAATAAAAAATAAAATAACTTTTTTTTATCCCGATCTCCGGGGTTTAACCATAGCGCAGCGCCGCTCAAATGCGCTGCACCTTAAAAAGCAGAAAATTAATAATTAAGATCCACAAATGTGGATTTTATAGCTAAAATGAATTTACAATGCAAGGGAATGGCAGGCTGAAGACAACATGGCCACCGAGTAGAGGTTGCTAAGGGGGGGAAGCTCAGTCTAAGAGATGTAATTAAGCATTAGTAGGCAATCCTATGCAAATGAGAGTTAGGATAGTGAATCGCAAGTTTACATAGCTAATGAGCACAGTCAGTGGAGTGTAGGAGTAGGATAAGGGGAGTAACAGAGTAGAAGATAGGTGACATCACAAGAGGGGTATGTATGAAAGGAGTGAAGCTCATTGGAGCAGAGTGTCATTTGTCAGCTTACATTTACATAATAGTGAAAGAGGTGTGTCAACAGGTAGGCCAGGTAAAGTCAAGAATTCGAAGGTGTATGCCATGGATAACAACAAAGTTTCTTGCTGAGTGTGAATGCGCGTGTGTGCACGCCAGTAAACCTGAGTAAGACAGTGTGTGCGCGTATAAGCATGTGTGCGCGCATGTAGGCTTGAGTAAGCATATGTAAGGCTGTGTAAACAGTTGTAAGTGTGTTTGCACCAGTGTGCGCACGTTTTAAAAAGAATAAGCAAGCTTTAGTCCATGTAAGCATGTGTGCTTGCGTGTTAGCTGCTGTGCACGTGTTTGCGCTTGTGTGCGCGGCGCTCCCCCCCCCCCAAGGAAACAGTAAGGAAAAAGGAAGCACACCAAACAGTGGAAGTTACCAGGGAGTACTAGCAGAGCTAGCAGGTAAAAACAATCAGAATCAGGCAATTACCCAGGCAGAACACTAGCCCAGCCCAGCCCAGCACTTAAAACTCTGCAAACAACAGTCCATTATGTTTCTCTCAAGAGACACTGCAACACTGCAGTAAGCTAATAGAAGTGAAAACATAAAAGGCTTCACTGAGACAAAAAATGTTAGGGGCTGCCATTGCTGTTATAAGGTGACATATGCTACATGCTGAGAGTGGTGATAATGCAAATACTGCTGGACAACCCACAGTGAGGAGACGGAGAAGAGTGTACAGGCCCAGGGTTACCTACCAGGGGCTACATGAGCTGGAGATAGTGGAGTGCTATAGAGTTGACAGAGACCTCTTGCAGCAAATAGTTGAGCTGTGCAGGCCACGCCTCACACACAGAACCAACAGAGGGGAACCCATCCCAGTGGAAACTAAGGTATGTGTTGGCCTAAGAATATTAGCAACAGGTACCTTCCAGATACCAACTGGTGATATGATGGGGATATCACAGGCATCAGCATCCAGGGTACTGCACCAGTTCCTGGATGCCATGTCAGCACATTTCGGTGACCATGTATATTTCCCCAATTCCCGTGAGGTATTGGCCAGCAATATGCGTATCTTCCAGCAAATAGCGGAATACCCTGAGGTAGTGGGTGCAATAGACTGCACGCACATACGCATCAAAGCACCAGCCAGTGAGCATGGTAGGGTCTAATTCAACCACAAGGGCTTCCCCTCCATCAACTGCCGGGTCGTGTGTGATGCCCAGGGCATAATACTGAATGTGTGTGCTGGCTGCCCTGGAAGCTACCATGATTCCCATATCTGGCATCTGACGTAGCTGTACCAGACATTTGCCAATGGGGACATCCCACATGGTCAGCTAGTGGGGGATGCTGGCTATGCACTGGAGCCGTGGCTGATAACACCCATCAGAAACGCACACATACCTGAACAGGAACGCCATAATGAGGCACACGCACAAACATGAAATGTAATCGAGCGTGTGTTTGGGCTGCTCTATTCATGGTTCCGGTGCCTGGACAAATCTGGTGGAGCCTTGCAATACTCACCAACTACATGTACCCAAATTGTCATGGTATGTGCTATGCTACATAATATGATCCTGCGAAAACAGCTGCAGCAGGACCAGCATAGTACTGGGCCAAACAGCCCCCATCATTACCAAGGCCATCACAGGCATAACGTGACTCAGAGGAGGAGCAACCTGAGCCTGCCCCAGTAGGCAGAAGGAGGCGTGCCCAGCATGCTTTGGCCTTGGCAAAGAGGCAACGCATAGCACATACACTGGCTCAGTAGGAACTCTGGAAATGATACCTATCTCTGACCCGCACATATAGTAAAAGGGATGCCTACGTTGACACTACCTGCTTTCAAACATGTATAGGGAGTGTAGTATGTGCATCCAACATAGGCAGCCCTGCATCAACACCTGAGGCATGATTGCCATGTGTTAAGCAATATAGCAGTGCTAAACAGCATTTACCATCATGAAGTCAATGTAAACAAAATCACACACACCAACTACTACAAATGTGGCCAATGTAGAGTAATATTGGCCAATGTCCAGCAATGATGGTTAATATTGTGCAATGTTGGACAAGCTAGGTCTAGGTAGGGCATAGCTGAACAAAAGCCAACATGCTCATATTTGCTCTACTGGCCCCTAAGCAGTCTGGTCTGCTCAGTATGAAAATATAAGCGGCAATGGGCCTCAAATCCAGGATACTGTGCACTATAGTCATAGTACTGAACCACTAAACTATGACAGTAGGGCAGTGGTTAGCCTGTTTGAAGAAATGTTGATAAGTCTATGCAAAGTATTTCACGGAAACCCTGCAGGCACAGCATAATCCCTGTCAAGTTATGACACAAAGGTGAGTCCTTCAGTAAGAATAGAACCTGACTTTCAACACACACAGTACAAATGCTAATATTGGACATGTAGACATACATCAACAAATGTAATGGACCTCAGACAGCAACATACTGAAAGGTCACACTGGGCATGATCACATACTTGAATACATGAGACAAATGTCAGGCAACAGAACACTGACAGTCTGAACTGGGCATGCTCACACACTTAGGCCATGTTGGAGTACAGCATTGGGCCACACATAGCAGGCAGTTGCATGTGTTAACCCAGGAACCTCTCACTACTCAGCAATCTGCCCTGTGCACACACTTATATGACAACAGACACGTATATAATATAGTGGAACCCTGCCATAAGCAAATATGTTCTGCAGATACCTAAGCGGTTCATATAAAATGTGAAAGCAAAGATGATAAAAACCTGCAAACAGTATCAGCAATAAACATTGTGCATCATGAAAATTATCATAGTTTCAGAGGTTGATACTAGGCTATCTTCCCTAGGGCATGTACAAGCATAGCCAGAGTGTGTTTGGCTTCTGCAACCCAGTCAATTCAGAACACTGTGCCTGTGAATAGTAGGTCACAGAAGATAGCCCATTTATGTTCAGTGTATTGTGCCTCTGTCTAGCAGGGACCCAGAAGATATCCCATGGGTAAACAAGCGATCATCCATCCACTTGTCAAGATGTCATCTGTAGGTGGTCAGTGGGTGGCTGTGCCTATGCAAAACCGGGACTACACTCTGGACTGAGAGGAGGCTTTCTGATAATAATCTGTCCCCCCAGCATGTCCTTTTAACATCAGTGCTGAGGTATATGTCCCTAGAGTGTGTAGCACCAGGGGAGTCGGATATCCTGAGGTGGAGCATGTCCAGTAAGTCTGGGTCAGATATTGCCTTCAACTACAGGCACAAAACACATCGGTGTAGGTGGTAAGTGACTGAGTAGAGCTGGAGTTACTGTATCAAAACTGTGCAGGGCATTTGTGTGAGTCCGTACATCTGCTCGATGAGTAACGTTTGCGGCCATTACAGTTGCTGCAGGTGTCAAGTAAGGTACATCCCAAATGTGGCATAGTAACCAAGCATGGTCGTGAAGAGTATAGGGGCACAATGACCACACGTGATCAACATGTGAAACCATGTGGGATATGGTGTGCTATGTAGATGTACTGTCTAACCACTATGGCAATAGGATTGTCAAAGGCGAGAGTATGAACAGGTCATGTCCCCAAACCCGTAACAACTACTACTGTATGTAATGGATTACAACCTATGTGGTAATGTGTGGGCATCTTGTCATCCTCAAAGGGGATGACTATGCAACTAATGGCATGTAGCTGTGGGCCATGGCTCAGGCACCAGTCAACCTATCTTTGTGAGACCCTGTATGAGTATGCATGTGCCAGCAGGAGAGCTGATTATGGCACCCAGTTTGCAGTCATCTGCGAACATGGGCAGCCATATCCCTCCTGTGATAGCCTGTACATCACACAAATATATACTGAACAAGAGAGGTCCCAGGACTGAGCCTTGTGGGATGCAATGTGTAACTGGTGTATAGTCAGACATGGCATCTGCAACACTGAGCATGTGGGTGCTATTCCTGATCCAGGTAGCAATCCATCGTGTCAGATATGTGTCGATATTGATGCTGGTGAGCCTATGCATAATGGCCGAGTGGGGTATTGTGTTGAAGGGTTGTGCAAGGTCCAGGCAGGCTGTGTGGACAACCGTCCCAACACTGATGGACCTGGTAACTGTTGAAAGAATATGAACAGGTCCAACAGGCAAGATCTGCCCACAACAATGCTGTAATGTGTAGGACCCAGTGTCTGTAGTTTTCCCATGTTTATGTGCATGAGTCCCATTACAATACACTCCATAGCTTTGCAAAACAGGCTTGTTAGCCTTTTAGGCCAATATTGTCTGCGGTCTTTTGTGGCAGTATTCAGTGGAGCGGGACCACTATCGCTGTATGCCATTCCGTGGGTACATATCCTGCAGTAACTCTTATATCAAATAGTGATGTAATGTGAGTGTTACGTCTGTCATGAAGGCTGTGTATGACACAGGCCGGGACACCGTCTGGTCCCATTGATGCTGTGTTGTCCGCTGTGGGGAGGGCAGTACTCACCTGTTTACTCATGATGTCTGGGAGGTTACACTCTGTTGGTATGGACAGTACCACCTTAGGGGGGATGGGGGGCACATCTGCACTGAACCTGTTTTCCAGGATGATGGCAATGTCAGTGGGTTCAGGGTATGTTTAGTCAGTATGCAGTAACACACAGCATATCAGTGAGTGTCCAGCCAGGTACCTGAATTAACTGAAGAAGGCCTTGTGAGTGTCCGACGTGTCTGGTGCAATTGTCCATTAGAAGCGTGCCTGACATAAATACCCAAGTGATTGTAGCAGTCTGCTAGTACAGATCACAGATGCCTTCCCTGTCTGAGATTGTGTTCTATTATGTAGTAGCTTCCTCCATTTGTTGTAAAGCGTATTAATGGCTGGGGTCTACCAGACAGGTTCACTGCCATTGGAGGAGTGAGTCCAGTTGTTATTTTGGATGTAACGATCCATGCGGTCCACTATGTGTTCATAGAATGTGTATGTAAAGGATTCAGCAGTCTGAGCCATACTTACCACTGACCCAGGGTCTCTGAAGGATACCACCGTGGTTTGGAGGAGTGTGATGTTTGATTTTGGGAAGTTCACCATGATTACCCAGGATGGGTGTGGGGACGGGATATGGATGTCCAGTGAGATAAAGTATGTTCTGCCCTTACCAATGAGGGGTATATCACAGGTGTGGAACATAGAGTCCCCATGTCGGTGATGATCATGTCCAATATGTTGTCCCCTCCTGTGGGTGTGGTGACTGGTTGTGCCATAGCATATGAGTTTAGAAATAGTAGCAACTGTTTGGGCGAGGGTGTTGGGGCCTCCACTATCCACAGTCAATGTGTGGGTATTTGACGTCACCCAATATAATGGTGTTTGGGGAGACCTTCATATTGTCCAATGTTCCCAGGAAAGCTGAGTGAGGTTGCTGAGATGGGGACTGTGGTCTGTAGCAGGCAACAAACCAAAAGGCATATTTGCACAATGTTATGTGCATATGTATGGTCTGTGATGCATTGTGCAGTACTACCAACCCGGAGGTATGTGTATCTGTGATGTATATGGATACTCCCCCTATTTGTGTTGGCCATTCCGAGTTATGTGGTCAGAAAGCATGGTACAAAATACAACCTGGTAGTGCTGGTGTGCATGTGGGAGCCTGAACCATGTATCTGTTAGTGCACAGATATTGCTATCCTCCATACTGCGGAGATTCCTGAGTGGGCGCAATTTGAGGGTAATACATCTGGTGTTGAGCAGCATTACCCTCAGTGTCGTGTACTCTGTAATGTCTATGGAGGTGGTTCTGTCCTTTGAGCCCCGCTTAAATAAGGCAGTATGGTGGCAGCAAGTGCCCTAGCCAGTATTCAAAAGTCCAAGGGTGACAGGTGCAAGCTGTCCATAGGGAAGCTACGTGGCATGTCGAGCATGTCACCCCAGTGTGACAGACACTGTATTACCCTTTGAATAACACCAATATGTTAGCCAACTGTTAAACGTGATCAGTTTGTTGGTATACTGTGACATCATACTTGGTGAGTGTAAGATGCTAGACAAGGACAGGGTAATACTGGGCTTGGCTACATGATCACAGAGTTCCTCTATGTTTCATGTCATGTGGTCCAGGGAGGAACATCTGAGGTTGTATGCACCAGCATGGACAATGATGGAGCCAGTCCTGGACTTGCTTTGGAGTGACCTGAGTGCATGTGTTATGTGGCAGATCCTGGTACCTGAGAGACAGCTCAAAGTGACTATTCCCTTGTTTGGCCTGGTGAGTGGGACGACAGTGTGTTTGACATTGTCACATATAACAAGTGTATCAGGTGTGTTGTTTAGCCCAAAGGGCAGTGACTGTGTGGCACACTGACATTGTGAACTGTGTGACATGTGGGCATTGTAGTGGGGTAGCAGTTGTATGTGTGTCTGCTTTGGAGGTCTCTGCTGCTTAGGCAGAGTGTATGTAGAGCCTCTGAATATGTGTATGTGTGATAATGTGGTTTGTTTGCTGTCACTATCGGTGTATTTTAGACTGATATGTGGTGTGTGTGGTCACCCTCACCACCTGATAGACTATGCCAGTCATGATTCGAGAGAGCTCAGCGTCCTGTATGTCAATATTGTTACATCTCCCACATATATGTGAGTGTGATGTGAGGAGGAGAGGGTTGTCTGTGTACATGAGGCAGATGTGACATTGTGTCATAACCACAATATTCACTAGCTGGACTGGAGAGTACACATGAAACCGACCCCTGGACATGCCAGTGTATTATGATGACATACTCTGTAGTCTGATCACAAAGGATCAGTAGGGTGTTAAGTGTGTAAAAGAGTATAACCAGGAATAGTGCTCAGGTTTGTTGGTGTTTTGTAAAGAGTAGCTGAGAAGGAGTCCAGACTGAGAATCATGACATGTCCTTCAGCTATGTAATAAATAATAATGTACAGGCATATATATGCTGAGTCAGGGACAACTGTACCTTACTGACATTGCCAACATCCTGTCAGACAGGCTCATGTATACATACCCACCTCCCACTGATGATAGTCCCAGACATCATACCAGGAGATATCACGTGTAGAATGGCTGAACAGCTCCCCCCAAAGCCAAAAGCATGGCAGCAATTGGATTACATTGTTTCCCAATATGTGTCATGCATGCACTACAGAACAAACAGACCCTGCACCTGAACAGTCTGTTGAGCCTCACCCACTCCACAGGACCTGGAACCGTCGAATGTGTTACAGCAACATATGGCACTCCCCACATGTGTGGGTGCACAACACACCATGGGAAATATAGTCCAGTAAGCCTATAAAGTCTGATCTGCAAGGCCATGGAGTTCATCATGGCAGAAGTCATAAACATAGCTATTGGAAACCAACAAACACACAACCCTACCAACTGTGGTATGTTCATGTGCAGATCATAGTTCCCAAGCATGCTACGCCATCTGCAGGCAGCCACCCAGGACATACATCACGGAACAGAGCTACACATGTCCCACATAGACTTTGAACAGCTCTTCATCAACATCACAGACACGCCGTATCCACAAAACCCACATTCTGTGCATAGATATGTGCTGACATATGAAGGGATGTCAATGTGTCCACAGATAAATCATGCAAGGTGAGACTCATGGGGTCCTGTACAAGCTGTTGATACCTGCCGACCTACATGGATCATTCCTGGGATTGCATAAAAATGTGTACACACATTACCATGTCCAGTCTGATGATGTCATCATCCTACAAATATACCAGGAGAACAGAAACCACCCAGTAAAGTATATAGCATGCCGTGTTAATGCGTATCTTTCTAGTATCATAACATAGGTAGGGGATTGAGTCCTGCAAACGCCAAGTGTGTGCATGGGGGGGGGGATGTGTGTGATTTCCTTTGAGAGGAGTAGCCTTTTTGGAGACTGGGAAAACACATTAAAAGAGGTACATCTCTCTTTGAAAAGTCTGATGATGTCAGCATCCTACAAATATTCAAGGAGAACAACAACCACCCATTAATGCATATAGCGAGCTGTGTTACTGCGTATCTCTCTAGCATCATAACAAAATTAGGTAGGGGTTTGAGTCCTGCAAACACCAAGTATGGGGATGGTGTGTGTACGTGTGTGATTTCTTTAGAAAGGAGTAGCCTTTTTGGAGACTGGGAAAACACATTAAAAGAGGTACATCCCTCTTTGGGAAGTCTGATGATGTCAGCATCCTACAAATATTCAAGGAGAACAGCAACCACCCACTAATGCATATAGCGCACTGTGGTAATGCGTATTTTTGTAGCATCATAACATAGTTAGATAGGGGTTTGAGCCCTGCGGGGGGGGGGGTGGGGTGATATCCTTTGAGAGGAGTAGCCTTTTTGGAGACTGGGAAAACACATTAAGAGAGGTACATCCCTCTTTGGAAAGTGCGATGATGTCAGTATCCTACAAATGTTCAAGGAGAACTGAAAACACCCAGTATTGCATATAACGCATCATGTTAATGCGTATCTCTCTAGAATCATAACATAATTAGATAGGGGTTTGAGTCCTGCAAATGCTGTGTGTGTGTGCCACAGGTGGTCAATGCAGTATGGGTTTTGCTTTTACTACGGTATGACATATGCTTCAAACAGTATGTGCATTGCACACATCGGGTATCTGCATGTCAAATAAATTTGTGTACATGTGACCTCAATCAGTACATAAGTGTGAAGCCTGCATACTACATGAATACATTTGTAACCTTCGACAGATTGTGCCGCTGCTTCTCAGATTATAGGTCACATATGTATGTAAGCGTCAAGCCCAGCCAATGTAGTGATCCGTGGCCAAGGACATCTCTGCCACACACACCCATGACATGTACTATAGAGTACTGTGAGTGAGGGTAATTGCTGGGGTATATGTCACACATGTTCATACACAACAGCGACTGGCAATAACGGACAGTCATTATAGGTGTACACCAGCCCTGTGGATATGCATGCAGGCCCCTAATGTGTTATGTGAAACACCAAGGGACCCCACAATACCTATGGATATGTGGATACCAAGGGACAGATGACATAACACGTATCTGTCTGTTCACATTGGTATCCAACATACATGTTCAGGGTTACCACCTATGTGGTACTGTCGGGATAGTATGTATAGTAAATGTGGATGACTATGCCATAGATGGCTTACTGCTATACAGCATGTATTGGACAACAGGTATCTGTCTGTATGATACCCTTGTGTAGGATATGCGTCCCATCCAGGGAATGCAGTGTAGGCCAATGCATGCATTTCCAGATGTGGATGGGCATATCCCTAGTGTGTTTGCATATACCGAAGAGGGCTATATGCCACACAGGTGTGGTCCCAGGAACGTGTGGGGGTCAATACCACTGGTTACTGTTATAGTATAGTACTGGAAGGATCCAATTGTTACTGAGTTCCCTACAACTGTGAGTCATTTGTCAGGACATCATCTAATGATTGGTTATAGTCATGCTGTTGAGGTGGTGTATACTACCAGACTTCAGATCATTGACAGATATCAACAGTATCACCCACAGCATAGTGCCAACCCATGTCATACACACATGTGTACCCATGTTAGTACATATCTGTAGTAGAATGCATACTGGCCATCAAAAGATACCATGAGATATTAACAACGTGTAGAACGGGGTATGTCGCACATCCCACATGTCCACTATGCACTTACATGCAGACACTGTGCACACACCATGTTCACAGATGTACACCCGCTAATTTATAATGCACACATCACACACGTACTGTCCACTCACTAACACATGCTGGCAACACTGTACACTTCAGCCAAGTGGCACATGGGTGGACAATACATACTCAGAACTAACACTGGTGTAAACAATGCTACAATGACTATCACAGCTGTGATGTATAATGCCTGCTCAGATATACCAACAAGGATATCATTACACTTTCCTGTTGGCAACCTGCTACTATTGCTACACTGCTATAATGTCACCCTGTGCATCAGAACCATGTTAGCCTGTTCCTGCATCAATGTTACAGATGACAGGAGGTGGCACAGGTGTCATCATATGCACAGGGTGTGTTGTAGGTTTGCCAGAGCCCGACATTGGCCCATCCAATCGGTATGTGTGTGTGTGTGTGTGTGTGTGTGTGTGTGTGTGTGTGTGTGTGTGAGGGACAAGTACTGCATGGGCCAATGTTGATGTAATGTGTGTGTGTTTGTGTGAGCCCTAGTTGTATGGTAAATGTGTGTGTGTCTGCATGCACACAACTCCACCGTGTGGCTGCCATATACGGGCGGTTGTGGGACAGCCACAGACTGCACCTGCTAGGCCATGCAGATCACTGTCTCTGACCACGGACACAGTACCTGTGCCTAGCAGGGGTGCTACGGGCAGTATCGGGTACCAACCCTGCCTGGGTGCTATCATCAGAGGCAGAGGTATGATGACTAGACCCATGTCCCTGCTGGGACTGGCCAGTGCCACGTGCACATGGTCTGGTAGGATGGTCAATGGACAGGCCAGCCTCAGCATTGCTGGGGCTGGTACTGCCACTACAGGAGTGGCTGTGATCCGTGGTCCATCCGCGATGACTGCCAGCTGATGCTGTTGCTGGCATGCATCTGCGTCGGCTTCTCATCCATCCCGCATGGTCCTGGCTCATGGCTAACCCATTGTGGAGGACATCTAATGTCTCCCTCCAACGGCTATCAATGACCTCGGTGTAATTCCGGATGGCACCGGCAAGGTCACGGATGCCGTCATTGATAGCAGTGTAATGGGCCCTCTGCGCTCTTAGTCCCTGTTGGGTGTACCATTCCATACGTGCCTGTGCGTGCATTACAGCCCGGAACATACTTGAGGTTGGAATACCTCCGGGGGCATGTCTGCCAGGGGCAATATGACCAGTGGTGCTCCCCCGAGAACCCCTGGACATCTGCCTGTGTGGTACCGTTCCAGTAATCCGGCTATGGCTGCTGTGAGGGGATGCACGTGCCATAGGTACCACACTCTCCTGGTCAATGCCAACTGTATGCTGTCCCTCACCTAAGGCCATTGGTGACGAGGGATGTATTGGCAGTATGAGTGTGCGCATAGATGGGGTTCACCGCTGTGTACTGTCGATTGGTGGACCAACGACAGACCCTGTCAGACCTTCCTGTGCCACAATACATGTCTCATCATCTCCACTATTAGTGGCGGTGACATCAGGTTCCCTGCTGCATTCAGCCAACCCTAACTCAGCACCTGTGGAAGGAAGACAGGAAACACACCTTACAATCTGTACATGATGTTAGCTCACATGCACACATGAACACATGCACACATGCACACATGAACACATGGACATATGAACACATGTACACATGTACACATGCACACATGCACACATGAACACATGAACATATGCACACATGCACACATGCACACATGCACATATGAACACATGCACACATGCACAGAAATACACTGCTCACCACAGCACACACACACACACACACACACACACACACACACACACACACACACACACACACCAGCAATCCAACACATACACAATAGTGGGTGATGGTGGGTGACAGTATCACAAGGCAAACAGTCACCACACACGTGTCAGCATGCAGACTATGTGTTGCTCAACACCATGCAGTGCAAGTGTAGACATCCCTATCTAATGACATTATACATGGCTTTGATGCATGTGTGCAGTTGTTCAGTGATTGGCTACACCCTGGAACACAATGTGTACATGGACACAATATTGCTGTGCAGGTATTAGCTGCTCTGCAATGTCATGTGCACCATCACTCAATGGTATACATACCATGGCTGCATGTGTTATCTGTGTGACACATAGATTGCCATGTCTGATGACAGTGTCTGTGTCCATAGCACAAAATAGTGGGCACACGTTAGCAAATGCATGCAATGTACAGACATGGGATGAGTGGTGCATGTAGAAGTGAAGGAATCCCAATGTTCGACATGGACATTGTACAGTGGTTATGGTGAGTGTGGGACATATTGCAGATATATCGGTGCCAGCCATGACATGGCATGCTACACGACTGCAACATTAAACACCACACATACCCAGTGTGTGTCACGTGACCTATACACCCAATAGCATCCCAGGACATATATGTGACTCTTTGTACAGATGGCGACTACTGTGCAAAATGTGTATACTGGCATATGTAAGCACACACACAACATGCTATGCATAGTGTGTATAGGTGCATATGTTTGCACACACAGAACAATGAGGTGCACAGCAAAGACCACTATGTGTAGTACTGTGGTCACTGTAACCGGATGGGGTGTAGTACCATGTGCCATCATCATCATCATGCATCTTGTGCTCACTCATGGCTACTACTGTGTGACAGACCACCACCTAGCATGCTGTACCTGAACTGCAGTGCCGTGGCTACGTTCACTATTACATAGCCACTTTGTACATGGGTGTATGAGGTATCCAATAGGGAACATTGCCTAACATGACTGTGTTATGTGTTGAAGAGTGTTGCACAGCCCCATGATAGGCCTCTACCCCTGAGGTACATCATGTGTGTGTGGATGACATGTGGGATACTGAAGTGTGACCTTACAGCGGGTGTGTGTTTACGCCATATGTAGCATGACTTTGTGTACTGCATGTGATAAATGTGTTATGTTGTGTACAGGTGTTGCAACTATGCCTATCCAATATGCAGTACAGGGTTGCCACAACTGTGTGTTATGCTCTGTATATTGCATGTCATTGGGGCAGCTACTGACATTACTGAGCTGTGCAATGTCTCACAGCAAACATGCATGGCATGCATTATGCGTAGGTGTGTTACGTGTACATGGCCTGCATCTCATCTATGACATGCATATTTCATTACCAACCTTGCAGGTATAACACACTCACCAGCATGGATTGGCTGCCCTGCCGTCACACCATAGGGACCTACGAGAATATGAGAGAGTTCGTCATTGGCCACAACTGTGGCATTGTTACAGTGGGTATGCTAAACTGCAGTACAACAACAGTCAACAGTCACAGGTATAGAGATATTATTCAAACTATTCGTATTGCACAACACTAGGCAGCGGAACTGCTAAACACACAGTACACATCTCACGTAGACATAATCTAACAATACAGTTAACTGTAGTCTACAGATAGGGCATGTTACATGCTTGCTCCAGGTGGATGTGCTGGGTGGCTCCGGTCTCCATCACAACACATGTCAGAGGTTGATGTAGCTGTTGTCCAGGAGCCACCACGCTGAGGAGCAGCTCCTCCACTCTGGTGAGGGGGGGATGAATGGCCACACCACCACCTGTGGCAAGCTGCTGTCTTTGGATATCAGACACACGCCGCCGGACTTGTCTAATTAAATCACTGCAGTGATGGCGTACCTGCTCATATGTCCGGTTATGCATGCCTATGTCATTTACCTGACGAACAAGTTCCTGCCACAGTGCAGTCCGCTCCTGCTGGTGCTGGCTGTTTCTGGAGAACAGCATTGTGTACTGCTGTAATAGGCTTTGCTGTATCACCTCTTTCTCATCCGCTGTGTACGCTGGGTTGCATTGGTGGGCCATCTGGCTGAAAATTATATGAACAATATGTTTGAGAGTATCCTGTGGCACACTTTACACCTTTACCCACAGATATCACTTTACTGACATATATACCATCCTATTGTCTGTCAGAGGTTACACACGTTCAATACCACTTATTGGTTCTCAGGCCACAACTAACTAACACTGCCTGACACACTCTATATATCACACCACTATACAACAGTACTGGACACACTGTTTGTGACACATTGCACAACCTCAAGACAGGGGTGCATATCACACCAATGCACGAACAGAGATGTCATCCATTGCAATGGATGTAAAGTACAGGTACAGTAGTACCAGTCAACCACCCTAGTCATTGATGCCATAGCCCTGCCTAACAGATGTGTACAGTTGTTACTATAGGTGGCATACTGCTGTAACAGAGTATATATGTTGCTGGATACACACGTTTACCCTGTAACACACATATGATTGCAGCCATTGTAAAGGCATAATTACACACACATCAGACAAACATACAATTCACCACTGTATGCCAACACAGATGAACATTACCTGTGTACCATACGGTACTGTGTGCCATTACTTACACACCCTTCAGCCTGCATTCTGTCCTCTGTGCAGACTACAGGAAACACACATGACAGTGTTTCCAAGCAATGTGTACACACACCATACTGTGCTGTTTAGGCCTACAGCTTCAAGTAGTACTACAGTTCATATTGGTGATGGATTCACCAGCAGTACCACTCACTAAGTGAGAAACCACATTCGTCAAAGGAGAACTATGTCACATCATATGCCGTACTACTATGTCTGCCTAACAGTACATTACACATCAGTTGCTGTCCTCACAGCTAGGATAGGCACTACCATGTCAGATACAATGTCGCACTAAGCTATCACACCTTTACAGACCTTGCACACATTCAGCGTTACACTTATTCAACCTCACATAGCAGCTATTGCATTAAGTACATGTGTGAGTGCATAGTGTTATAGGTAGGTAATATGCTATTAGCCCTAGGGCCTACGGCAGCCTAGCCATATGCTACCCTGGCCTTTGACACGCATGTACTTTGATTTCACTTGCCCCTGCCAACCAGGACCACAGAGGTGTTTCCTGGGGTGTATTATCAATCTCCCACACAATCATCAGGGGTATTTATAACAACTGCTAAAGCGGAGCCTTGTTTGCTATTGATATGTGGTCTATTCCGGTGAATGGCATATTTCTGAGATGGGATCCTATCCCTCCAGCATGGGCTGTTTAGTGAGCTGACAAGGTTTAGGGCCCTAGGGCGTGTATCCCGGAGGGATTGTGATATGTTGCCATGGTGGTTGTCACCCAGCTATGGGTGTGATATACCTCTGTATGTCTGGCAGAGTTCACCTCTGTGTGGCCAGTATGCAATACAGTGTAGTTGTGGTTTTGTGAGTCAGTCTGCATAGGGCATCTGTTTGCGGCCAGTATTACCCTTTGGGAGGTATGTCTGTGGCCTGTTCACCTGGTGTAGTTGTCATGTGAAGTACATACCAGTCAGGGCATTGTGATGAGTAGAGGGGAACTCTACCCTATACTCCCATAGATGACACACCTGTTGTCATGACACATACCACACAGACATATTACAGGTGTAGTGTGGCACTGTCTTCATCAAAGCGGAGGCTACTGTCCACCTGTGCCCCATGTTCCCTTATCACACCTTCACTGTTAGGTAGATCTCTACCTATGTGGTAGTTAATGGGTACACTGTTTTGGGAAGGTGGAATGGCACTGCAGTATCAACACTTGTCTACAGTCCATGCCTTGGACACCACACACCTGTTGCGGTACATATGACCCCGTGTCTCTCTGTCTCTCTCTCTCACTCTATAAATATATATATATATATATATATATATATATATATACATATACATATATATATATATATATATATATATATATATATATATATACATGTATATTATATATATGCATATCTATACACATACATGTACACATCCATTGCTGTACACATGGATGTACATATAGGCACATGTACAGTCCACCTTTCATGGTGGGGATATCACTTATGCGACAGTTGTGGGATGTACAGATATGTGATTAAATTGCACAGTGTTGTGCAGAATGCGTATGGGTGTCCTCAGCCCTTGTAGCATTAGCAGGCCTCACTGGCTGTAACACAGCAGATCTGACAAATCTGTCCCACAGCATTTAACCACAAGATGACATATATCAACACTACCATAGCTGGCCTTAGGCATAGGCCAACTGTGCGGCCACCTAGGGCACCGCTCTAGCAGGGGTGCTTTTCTACTATTTATGTGGTGTAGTAAGACAAGGATGGGGCACCGGGAAGTGTGGTAGGGGGTGCCGTGGAGCCCTTTTCCCTAGGGAACCAGTTGACCTAAGGCCGCTCCTGAGCACTGCATGCTGTTTTCTAGGCCACACACTATGACCTACATGGATATATGCACATATCAACCTTCACTGACAGATATCTGTCTACCCTTCACTAACAGTTGCAGTATGTCCCTTGCCCTCTGCACATGTGCAGATACAGATAGATACATACTGCTGCCACACATGGATGATTTGCAGTGTGTAGAGTACTCTTCAGGAACATCTACTACATGCCAACACATACATGTGAGTTGCATACCTTACCTTTGTATTTCCCTGCTCCGTGTGTTACAGTTTTGTAGTTTTTTTTTTTTTTTATTGGTGGTTTGTTTTGGGTTTTCGCCCTCTATTAAACTTTCTGTCTCAGTTTCTCACTCTGTTCTGTCTCTGTCTCAGTCTGTGTCTGTGTCCGTGTCTCTCTCTCTCTCACTCTCTATTTCACAGCACCTGCAATGATATAATTGCATGGGTGGACTGCAGGTACAGCCTGCTTTTCTAGGTATCTGCACTTGTGCATGTGACAGCCTCTGCACCAATTGCTGCCCACCATTCAGTAATTGCATGCAGCCTGCTGTTTGGTGATTGCATTACTCACTGTGATTGCAGCCCACTGCTATAAAATGCTAGGTTAGGTAGGCATAGCCCTTTCAGCTTTCCAAGGTGGGGCCCATGCTTGTTTGCTCTGGACACCGTTGTGTCAGTCTGAAGGTTGGTATATGTCTCTTATCTGATGCTAGGGTTGTAGCTAGTTATATGCATGTTGTACTCAAACCTGAATGTTGCTGCTTCCAGTACACACATCTCAGTGTAGACATGTACGCACCCCTCCAAATGCTAACACAGGATACATGGGAGTATGTACTTTTTTCTCACTTAACACAATTAACTGCCATACAGATGTGGTTATTGCACTGTATTCCTATAGCACATGCAGTGTTTGTGAACTGCTATACTGTAATTATTACGTTACTCACTTCTGCACAGTTTGTGGTTTGTTTTTGTTGACATTAGCACAGGCTGCTCAACACAACTGGACATATTTCAGTACTGAGTATGCCTACCTACACCCTGGTTTTTGCCTGAATACACAGGTGTGTTGCACCTTTGGGAAGGGGTGCAGAAATGCAAAGAGCATTTTTTATTATCATGTGAGGTTTATCTTGCTGAACATACAGGGTTGCTGTGTACCTGTTAGTATATCAAAGCAAGTAGTCTGTGTGTGTAGCTCACACCTGTGGACATATCCGGATGGTAGCTAGAGGTTAGCCTAGTATACTTTGTGCACCACACCAGTCTTTTCAGCAGTGGCACATTGGCATTGTCACAGTTGTTTACTAGCAGTACATGGCTACATCCTGTGATATTTCTGTGTTGTACTCCTACATAAAGGCATGCTTGTAGAACTCCTTCCAAAGCTATTTGCAGAGTGTATAACAGCAGTAATGCTGATATGCCTGTGTGTTCCTGCCTCTGCCAGGCCTCACATACTCTCAGGTATATATCTGAATGGCCTCAGTGAAAGGTACATATAAGTGAGATACACTTGCAATATATTACCAACATATTGCAGTTGAGACTTTCTTGGGAATCAGAGCATATGTACAGTTAGTACTTTTCGGAGTGATTCAGTGGGGCACAGCTAACATTGGTTTACAAATCAGGGACATCCCTGTAAATCAGTTACAGTTGGGGAGTCTGGCCTCTGCCCTATTCACCTTTGCCAGTATTTATCCTGGTCTGATACTGTGTGGTGTTTGCAAGGTGCTACTGTAACATTATTCCCTGCTAGGATGGCTGGTTCTCCTTTAACAGTCATGTCATGCAATTCCACAACAACTGCTGGTAAAGACCCACAGAACAGGATTTTTGTTATACCATTCCTATTTTCCATTTACATTCATTGTAATGCATGCTATATTTATGTGAGAAGCAAGTTAATTGTATATCTGCTGTGGCTTAGTGGTAATTCATGCAGTCTATTGTGTCAATGGTCTGGGGTTCGAGCCTGGCAGAGGCTTTTTCTTTTGCTGTTCAGCAGAACAAGGGCCCTGCCATAGAGGGACTAAGGTGCTTTTAAGCAGTTGTAAGTGGGTTTGCACAGGTTTGCATGACTCTTAGCTAAGCGCACACATGCGCACACTCGCTTAAACCTGCTTACTACCGCTTAAAAGGGCTTACTCCCGCTAACCCCCGTGCTAATTTCTTTTAAAGAAAAGAAAATAGAGAGATAGGAAAGTGGTGAAAAAGGGGCACAAAGAGAGACAGACAGTAGGTAAACAAGCTCGGGATGTGCAGGATGGGTGTAGGGAAGTCCATAGCTGCCCATTTCTTTAACAGCAACAGCTGTGCATATGCAATGAATTTGGAGTGAAATTTGAAACCTTCCACCCCTGGGAGAGGGGTGAGGACAACAAAGTATGTTGTACTGCCAATTCTAATTATCGGCTTACATGTCCAATGGACATGTGTTCGAAATGGGCAGCTATGTATGGGGCTTAATTTTTTTGTGGGTATAGATTGCCCTTTTTTTTTTTTTTTCAGGTGAGAGTGGGAAGTGAGGTAGAGAAAGTAGGTATGTCCAGGGAGGTAGGTTGGGAAGGTAAAAAGACAAGACAGATAAGACGCATACAGGGGTGGTGTATGACACATGGGGTGGGTGAGCGCAATTGACGGGGTTGGATGTTTGGAAATCGCAAGCCCATGAGCCCACAGATGGTAACAGTGGAAGTGACATCCCCACCCATGGGCAGTCACCACTGAACCTTCACAGCCCGAGGGTGGCTGTGCTGGGGGCTGCATAGGACGGGCAGGCTCACCCATGAGATGCGCCACTCTCGCCTTGAGCTGGCGTAGGGGATCAGCGACTGAATGCTGGATCTCCCTACGCACCACAACCCGGACCCTTCGAAGGGTGACAGGTGGCCCTTCTCCACCCTCACTTGCACGGGGGGACAAGCTCCATCCCCTGCAGCGCTTCCACCTGAAGGTGGCAGAGGACCAATGGAGGAGGGGAGCCCGGGCTGGACACCGGACCTGCTGGTGCCAGGTGCACTCGTCAGCTGAGGAGGGACAGGTGGGTCCGCTGGGACCAGCCTTCTCATACATTCTGTGATTAGGTGTGTTTAATTACAACATAAACAAAACAGCATTCCAGATTAGTTGTAACAGCATGCAGTAATATTCCCATTAACCCAACACACCAAGGTTACAACAGTTGAACAGCAAGCATAACACATGCATATATTGAACCACAGTGGATATACCAACAGCATGCAGGGATGTTTGGTAGCAACAGGCCACCATGATTGTGGTGTTTAAACAGGGCACATGCATCAACGTGAATGCAAATATTTATAGAACAATAGGACATATGTCCCAACAAATATTTAAGATTACACATACCCATTGAGGTGTGGAATTGCATGGTTTATGCACATACAGTAGGGTGTAGAAAAAACCTCTGTTAACATCTTAGAATTACCTTTTCATCTACACTACATTCCTAGTGACTGCAAGTGTATATCCCCTACATGTATTATTACACTTGCCACCATACATTAGGTTGTGTAATGGGTTTGGCTAGTTCAATATATGCCTGACCTATATCTGACATACTAACTGTCCAGGATGCAGATGTTACTGCTACATATTACTTGATTGCATTTATATTTCTTTATCTACATACATGGGATGTTTTCACATGACATTTTAACTTTGATTTGTACAGAACCCTGCATTTCTTGACACACACTCACATTTCTGGGGAAAAATAACATGCTACACGTGTGCCAGATTTACTTAGTCAAGCCAGCCAGTAACTGACTGTTGTGGACTGTATATATGTTTCACAGCTACTAGCACTTCCATCACCCACTTTATATGGGACTGCACAACTCTGGTTTGCCAGCACCTTTTCAAACAGTACTGTTTGTATAATGCAGGGGTACAGCAACATTTCAAACTCTGTGACACAGACACACTATGAGCTTTAGACCTTTATTAATGATATTACACACTTTTCCACAGGTTCACTCCTTTATTTTTTTTAACGGTGTATATGGCAGACATGTTCAAGACATATTATACCTTTATTAATAGATTAGAACACTCTTTTTTCAGGCTCACTCACTTATTTTATATGACAGTGCATATAGAGATATTATTCCAGACATATGTTACCTTTCTTAATGGGTTACTACACTCATTTTCTGCCTCTCTGAAGTTTTTATCTGACAGTACATGCAGAGGACTTATTCAGGCAATTTTATGGCTGTATTATTGGACTACAACACTTTCTTTCATGCTCTCTCTCATATTTTATATAACAATACATGCAGAATAATCACTAACCTGCCTGGTGGCACAGCCTTAGCAACCTATCAGCATAGGCTTGCTGATTCGCATCACGGTCACCTGCAGCTGTAAAGTAAATGATGGGATATTGAGACATACCTATCTGTTATACATACTCCATTATCAATTCTTACATACTGCATTCCATGGCTACATACTCAGTTGTGGGGCATCCCGCATCCCATGGGCCTCTTGTATCCACTGGTTCAGGTGGTCCTGCTTTCGTCTCTTCAGGTCTGCATGGTGGTGACAGACCTGCTTACCAGTTCGATGAACACCTGTGGCACTGGTGAGGTCAAGAGCTAACCGGTTCCAAGCCTCTGCCTTGTATTCCATCCCTTGGAACTGGCCCTGCAGGAGTCTTGACTCATGATGGTGGACAAGGAGCCAAACCATGCATTTGGACTCCTCGATGCCCCAATGTTGCACTCGGAAGCATGTTCCCTCTCCGACACCAGGCATTCTAACTGCAGATGTGAGCTGCAATCAGTTATGGTGTGTATTCCCACCTGTGGGGCTTAAATATGCCGCATTTCCCGCACTTTTTTGTGATTGGCCATTTTGTATAATTCTCGGCTGACTGCAGACCTGCTTAGTAATGGTTAAACTACCATTAGTAAGTATATGAATGTTAACAGTGGCTGTTTCCCCCATGTTGTCATGGCGTAGTGGTTTTGTACTTTGCTTCAGATGCCCAGAGTTCTGGATTTGAACCTTGTCATTCATTTTATTTTCATACTGTCCAGACAGGCTAGGGGGTGTGGCTGCATTTAAGCGACTTTGCTCTACGTTGCTCCTCAGTGCCCTACGGTGCCCTGGTTGGCGTGGCACGCACGTCCTCACAAACACATTGTGCTGGATAAAGCGCTATTAAACTATGGGCAACTCTATTGTGCTGGATAAAGTGCTATTGAACTATGGGCAACTCTATTGGGCTGGGTGAAGTGCTGCTTAACTGCAGGCAATTTTATATTGGGATCCTTTAAAATATTTATTTTGTTCACTGATACATTGGCCCTTTCACTGCTTTTTAGTTATGTTTAAACATATTTGTTAGGTATTATTCCATATACTGATTTAAAAAATAAATACAAAAGGGAGTGGTGGGACTCGAACCGTGAATGCCTCTTCTTTGTGCGAACGGTCTACCATTACACTATTGCTATTTGGTGCAATTTGCATGAACATTCTTTCTTATGCTCTTCCATGTCAGAATTGCTAACTGTAGCTAAGCAATGGGCACACGCATGCACACAGGCACAAATACGGGCAGCTATTTTGGGAATTTAAAAAAAATTAATGTTATGTGTTTTAGAACTGTGATGGGGGTTTACAATATTAGACAGTGAGGTGTTGGGTGCAGGGACATTTGAGCGGACTCGCTCTTGTTTATTTGCTTTTATTTTAAACAGTTGCAGGGGCGTGGACATTTAGACTGCTCGTCAGTCGGACATGCCCCCTGCTTTCTTACATGGTCCATGTAAGACTTACGGTTGAGTCAGCGTGCCCTCATGCATATTCATGGTATGCTGACATCATACCGTTCAACTGCAGCCTCCGAGTAAGACTTATTAAGTCTTACACAGAGGATTTGTGAATCCGGGGGTATGATTTTCCTTTACTCATAGCCCTGCTTGAAATCTAACCCACGTTTTTAAATACTCATATTACAGAAAAGCAATTTTTGTATCTATTATAAACTTGAAAGCAAGAATCTATGATAATATGAGCCATGTTGACTGAGATGCTTATGGCCTCCAATTTATCATGCCACACTAAGTTTAATTCTTTTAACATTAAAAATTAACAGCTTACTGATCAAAGTCTTAACATTCCCATGTTTAGTGATATAGTTTACTCCCTTCTATCCTTTCTTCTTCACAACTACATGACCTGCCCATTATGAAGCAGAAGTAATATTCAAGAAATTTAACACAATGAACTCCTTTCTTCACAACTGAAAGGCTATTTATTAAAAAGCATGTATTTTAAGAAGCTGGTTCTTAATCTCATCAGGTATCTCTGCCAACATGTTTTGCTAAAGGACTATTGGGACTAGAAAACCACCCTTAGAAGAAATGATTAACTCCTTAACTGCTAATTATTTACAAGGGGTCTGTTCCAAGAACACTGGCTTTATTCAGCTATTCTTATTATCTGCATATAGTTTCACTGTCTGCAAAATGGCTTACCATTTTCTTAGGTTTATAGGTAGGTACTAGGCTATCGGCCCAAGGGCCTAAGTAAGCCCAGCCAACAAAGTTCCCTGGCTTACGCCACCCAAGAAAGTTAATTTCCTGTTCCCCTGTCGAGCAAAGCCACAGAAGTGATCCCAGGGTATATTTCCTTACTTCCCATCCACTCATCAAGATTTTTCTTGAAGAGTGTTAATGAGGAACTTTGCTTGACATAGAAGGGTAGCTTGTTCCAGAGTATGGGAAATCTCTGGGACAGGAATCTATCCCTACAGTATATTCTGTTTATTGTGGTGACAAAGTTTAGGTCCCTAGAGTGTGTAGCTTGGAGGGATTGGTATTTATTTAGGTGTAGCATGTCCAACAGTTCTGGGTTTGACATAGATGTATATGTTAGGCAGATATCACCTCGGAGTAGGCGGTATGCTGTGGAGTAAAGCTGAAGTTTTTTGAGATGGTCAGTGTAGGGCATCTGTTTGAGGCCAGTAATCCTCTTTGTGAGGAACTTCTGTGGCCTTTCCAGCTGCTGCAGATGTCTTGTGAGGTGCATTCCAAAAGGGGCATTGTACTCTATAATGGCTCTAATGAGTGTCGAGTAGAGGGGAACAATGGCCTCTTTTTTCCTGGATGAGAACCCTTTTGTGATGAGGTGTGCCACGTAGAAGGATTGGAGACTACTGTCCACCTGGGTCCCAAGGTCTCTTAACACACATTCAAAATTAAGTAGACTGCCCACTATGTGGTAGTTCATGGGTACAGAATTTTTACCAAAGGGGATGACAATGCACTTTTTGGCATTGAGCTTGAGGCCATGGCTCTGACACCAGGCATCTGTCTCAGTGAGGCCCTCCTGTGGGATGTCCACATCATTTGGGGACTCAGCTATGGCTCCTAGTTTGCAGTCACCTGCAGACTTCATTAGCCAAAGGCCTTCTGTGATAGCCTGTACTTCAGATAAGTAGATACCAACCAGGAGAGGTCCCAGGACTGAACCCTGTGGTTCTCCACTTGTCACTGGTTTGAAGTTAGATTTGTAGTCTGAAACTTTTAAAGTGTGGGGTTCTGTCAGTGATCCAGTTATAAACCCATCTTTTGCCTTAGGGATTTATACCTAGTTTAGTGAGTTTAGCTAGAACTACAGAAAGTGGGATGGTGTCCAAAGCCTTGATGAGGTAAAGATAGGCTGTGTAATCCACCTTACCCTCATCTATGGCTTTGGTGACTGCCTCAAAGAAGTCGATCAGGTTCAGGAGGCTTAATCTGCCTTTCACAAACCTGAACTGGGTGGGGTCCAGAGTTTGGAGGTTACCCATGTCTTTGTTTATGAGTTCCATGATGATACGTTCTATGGCCTTACAGACCAGGCTCATCAGGCTAAAAGGGTGATAGTTCCTGGGATCAGTGGTGGCTCCCCCTTTGTAGAGTGGGATAATTGTTGCTGTGTGCCATTCAGTGGGCCCAAAGCCTGACATGAGGCTATGACTGAACGTGGTGCTTAGGTGTGGAGCCAGTTCATTATGAAGTTCATGTAAAACGCAGTCTGGGATGTTGTCCAGTCCCATGGATGCTGTGTTTTTGGCTTTAGAAAGTGCAGCTTTTACCTGCATAGCTGTGATTATAGGGACTCTGCATTGTTCCTGTATATATATGGGCCCTTTAAGGGGTGTGGGGGGTAAAGTTACCACTGAACCTATCTGCCAGGATGTTGGCAATATCAGTTGGTTCTGTAATTTTTGTGCCATTGTGCTGTAACTCAGTGCAGATCTGGGTGTTGCCATTGAGATTCTTGACATAGCTATAGAATGCTTTGTGGTTGTCCCTAGAATCATTGGCGATTTTGTTTTTGTTGCTAGCTTTGAAGGATCTCATAAGGGATTTCAGCTTCTTACTGAGGCTGACCAGGAAGCTCCTCCACTCATGGGATTTTACTCTCTTTTGTAACAGTTTCTTCCTTCCGTTGTTAGAGTTAGTTTATTGCAGGGGACCACCAGATTGGCTTCCTTTTTTTGAAGGATAGCATCTTGGTTCTGTTTGGGATAGCATGATCCATGCACTCGTGTAAGTGCTTATAGAGTGCATTTGTGTAGGATTCCCAGTCGTAACTGTATTGTCCATCTGCATGGGTGTCATGAAGTTCACCACTTCTGTCTTAAAAAGCATGAAGTTGGCTTTGGAGAAATTTTTTACCGTGGTTTCCTTAATGGCGGGGTGGGGGCGGGATGTGAATATCTAGGGAGATTAGCTTATGGTCGGATCTGACCAATGAGGAGTTGCCTTCAGGTGTGGAGCACCAGTCACTCATGTTGGTAATGACTAGGTCTAGGATATTGTTCCCCCTAGTGGGGGTGTGGATAAGTTGACCCAGGGCATTGGAATTTATGAATTCCAGAAAATGTTGAGCAAAGGAGTTGGTACATGAGTAGTTTTCCCAGTTAATGGTGGGGTAGTTGAAATCGCCCATTATTAGGGTGTTTGGTTGAACCCTAATATTTTCCAGTATATCAGGAAAAGAGGAGTTGGAATCCTGGGGCATGGTGGGGGATCTGTAGAAAGCTACAATTTGGATTGCAGTTTTGCCCAGAGTTAGTTGCACTTGGATAACCTTGGATGCATTATGCTGAGCAACTAGCTTGGAGGTGTGGATATCCTTAATGAATATGGACACACCTCCGCCTTGGGTGCTCCATTCCAGGTTAGATGGTGTAGTATGAGTTTTAGCCTGGTAATGCAGGGGTGGTCTCTGGAGCCTTGAACCAGGTCTCAGTCACTGCACAGATATTGATGTTCTCCATTTTAAGGAGTGCCTTGTGAGAGTGCATTTTGAGAATTAGACTTCTAGCATTGAGTAGCATTACCCTCAGCTTTTGCTTCCTGTTCCTGTTATGGTGGTGAATTTGTCATTTGAACCTTGCCTAAAAAAGGCACTATAAGGGAGGCAAGAGCCTTAGCCAGTATCCAGAATCCCAGGGGTGACAGGTGCAGGCCATCTCTGGCAAGGTATCGTGGTCTGTTGACCATGTCATCCCAGGCAGACAGATACTGGATCCCCTTAGAATGACACCAAAAGCTTAGCCAATTGTTGAAGTCAATCATTTTGTCCTTGTACTGCGGTATCATTCTGGGCAATTGCATGATGCTACTCAGGGCTAGGATCATACCTGCCTGTGCTACAAAATCTGAGAGCTCTTCCATGTCTTTTTTCGTCTAGTCCAGGGAGGTATGTCTCAGGTCATTCACACCAACATGGACAATGACAGTCATATTTGTACTTGTGGAGTAACCTGAGTGCATGGGTTATGTGATGGATCCTGGGACCTGACAGGCAGCTGACAATAACCTTCTCCTTGTTTAGCCTGGTGAGTGGGACATCAGTGTGCCTGACTATAGAGTAACCTATGACTAGTGTGTTGAGTACGTTGTTTTGCTTTATGGGCTGTGGTTGAGTGGCACACTGAGTCTGTGGGCTATGTGTCATTTGGGTTGTGCTGGGGGCTGGAGGTTGCTTGCATTTATGCTTTGGAGGTCTCTGTTGCTTGAGCAGATTATTATTGAGAGCCTCCGTGAATGTTTTTGTGATTCTATGTGTGGATTTTGGTGGTGCAGGTTCAGTGGGACTATGTGATGAGTGTGGTGTAGTGCAAGTGTTTACCTTCTCCTCTTGACTGTCAAGTTCAGTCTTGGTTGAAGAGAGCTTTACCTCCATTTTGGCTAGATAAGTACATCTCTCACAGGTTGTAGTGTTGGGTTATAGGAGGAGAGGGTTAACTGTGTACATGAGGCTATTTCTACATTGCCCCAAGATGCCCTGATTCATCAGATAAATAGGAGAGAACACTGGGAGCTGACCATTGGACATGCCTGAATAAAAAAGATTTTCCTCCAGACAAGTGTGGAAAGTGAGTACAAGAACTGAACTAGACTAGTTACAGGAAAGAAACAAGTGCAAATGTGGGCTTTTAAATCAGAAAGTTGAGAGAGATAGAAAAATTGCCCAAACGGCCAATAACTACAGTTTCTGGGCCAGAAACCACTCCTTATTTTGTATATAGGTTACCTAGTGCTTACCACTCCATCTGATAAGCTAGCAGGCTTCGCTCCAACACAGAAAGGATTGGGGGGTCTCAGGAGCTTACAAACAGTCCTGGATACAGCAAATCCTTATCTGGACTAGACTAGTTGGGGGAAAACAAGTGCAAATGCGGGCTTTTAAATCAAGAAATTGAAAGAGATGGAAAAACTGCCCACATGGCCAATAACTGCAATTTCTGGGCTAGAAACCACTCCTTATGTGGTAGATAGACTACCTAGTTCTTACCACTCCCATTGATAAGCTAGCAGGCTTCCATCCAACACAGACAGGCTTGGGGGTTAAAAAAGCTTACAAACATCCTGGATATAGCAGATCTGTATCTGGACTAGACTAGCTACAGGAAAGGCAGGAAACAAGTGTAACATTTTTTTTTTGTTAAAGTTAAGCAGAACACAGGGAGATTTTAGCAAAGTTTTTTTTTCTTTTCTTTTTTTTTTTCTTTTTTTGTAAAGGAAAGGGAAAGAGGATAAGCAGAGAATAATTCAAGGTTAGGAAACTATGTGGGTTGGCCTTCTCAAATGTTCTCTCTGCATTAGGTAGAATGAACTAATGACACTAGACTGGGAGGAGTGTCCCAGATCAAATTTACAGTAGGGGCAGGCAACTGCAAAGCCACCAAGTATGACAGCAAGACATCAACAGGGAGGGAGGGTGAGGAACAATAAAACAGCTACTAGCCTACACTCTTTTAGACAGTAAACACTACAGAAATTCTTATCACAGCATAAGAACAGCAGTGAGCCACAAAATGAAAGTTTGTAAACAAATAAAGGGGCAAGGAGACTCTACAGAATGCTTTTAACTGCAAACAAATCAGTTATATGATACACTCCTTGGCTTGGCTTGGCTTATGAAACTTTGAAAGAATAAAAGTGATATATTTAGCAAGATGGCAAACAGCTGCTGCCAACTGAATCTTAACAAAAATCTTTTTTAAACTACTTGATCCCTCAACATATTAAAAATAAGCAAACAGCAAATGACTTGTTTAAGCAATATATACACTTTAAGCACAAATTCACAAGTACATATGTTAATATCTGTATACACCCCCCCACACACACTCATGCATACACAAATACACACATACACACACATAAATTAAATATCATGGATATACCCTTTGTATAGGTGGAACCCTGGTCCGTTTTGGCCACTTTCTGCATTGCATGAACCTTTATTCATAAACAGTTGGCTAATGGTCTTTGTATGGATTTATTTGTTTATTTATTCACTCATGAACTATAGTCCAGATGTAAACTTTTTGAAGTTTTGTTAGTTTTGCTATGTGTGTGTCTATATATCTATATATATATATATATATATATATATATATATATATATATATAGATTTATATATATATAAATATAAATATATATATATATATATATATATATATATATATATATATATATATATATATATAAAACTACACAACCTGACAGAATTTACAAAAAGCAGACAATAGAGTATGATCTATGTGCATGCCTTTCTGAGCAAGCAAAGTTATAACATTTTACCATAGTCTATATAATGACACTTTTCTGAGAAAACAGTATTAGTTTAGTTCTCATTTCAAAAGAATCCACCAATAATATGATTCTATTTTATCAGCCCAAAAATGCATAATATGTCCTTTGTTAGGAACTAAATGGCATAGATAGGTAGACTGATAAATGAATAAGACTACTGATGATAACTAGCAATATCAGTTTATATCTGTGCCATCAGGGGTAATAGTACACCAAATTTCCAAGAATAATATGCCATGTTTTTTAGCTAAAGGACACACTGATTTCAGTGGCGGCTGGTGACTTCAAATCAAAGAGGGGCTGCAGGAGACAGCTGAATGGGTGGGGTCAAGGGAAGGGGTGTGGCCAACCAGAAAGGGGAGGAGCTATGCTCAAAACCACAAAAACTAACTTTAATTAAATACACTGCCCTGGGTGGCAAACCATCATTATGAGAGTCCAATCAAGACAAAAATAAGTGTAGAAGAATAAAAATATTTCAATGCATTGGCTGCATGACAGCTTACTTAATATCTAGATGGAAACAAAAGGTTGTGAGGCATGAACAAATAAATTACTTTTTAAATACATTACTGGAATGCCAGTCAAAATCAAGTACAAGCAAAACCAGAAGCACTCAACTCAAACCACTTCTCCTTGCAATGCAGTTCTAATTATAATTTATATTCAGCTTTATTAAAGTGCCAAGTAACATGCTGAAAGTAGAAATCTCTGTGATGCCCCCACTTGTAAAAATGTTTCTTATCCAAAAAAGATCTGCTGCCTGACAACTATCTACTTGTTTCATGGGGAAAACATGTAAGTAAAAAATGAAAAGCAAACAAGAAACAAGCTCAAGATACATTGCTTAAAGGATTACTGTACAGGTTATGGACAACACATGATTGGTATTCTGTTTTGTTTACGGGTAAAGTCTGTAGAGATGACTGGAAGTCTCTAATAAGTGTAATGAGCTTTTTAAAATAATGGAATCCTGTCCTTTAATACCCAAGGCTTATACATTATCTAGTCAAGTATTCTCTGCATGGCAACAACAGAAAGGCTTTAAATGTTGGCAATTCTTTAACAGTATGCTTATTAAAGCTTACTTGCATCTTACGATCTCAGATAAGCTTACATTATGGTCATTAAAGCATTGCTACTTAAACACAGAGCAACAGGCACTTTGAGTAATACGCATAAATCAACAGTACAAAAATATGACAGAAACCAGACCTTTCTGCAAAATCAAGGACAGATGAAAAGCCACTGTAGTACTTGTGTCTACCTTGGATGGGGGGGGGGGAGACACACTGCACATTTACACTGCATAACTACTCCTTGCCTTGCTTGGACACATCCAGAGTCAGTACATGGTGGAGTGAGGTGCAACAAGTATGTCACAATTTGAAATGTCTCTGGCTGACTGTGATGGCCCTGACACATGTGTCATACCTCTCAACCTCAGTGCAAGAAATCTGGACAAAGCCATACACAGAAGTGGGACAAATGCCCACAAATAAGGACAATTTTTAAATATTGCTCTAATAAACTTAGAAAGACAGTAGAATAGGTCTTGCATTAGTATGACTTTTCTGAAGGGTATAAAATCTGAAACTCAAATGTCTGTCATTATTTTCTAACTTCAGTCTTTAGTGATTTGTCACTAATTTGCCAAAAAACACAATTTTATGAAAAATGGACCAAATGTGATGCAAAAATATAAAATAGCCACACAATACAGCTGGGAACCTGTCAAAGAAGGGACACTTTAATATTAGTACTGCTAACTTGAGCAGCTGACAAAATAAAAGAATCTACATGCATTTCAAGTAATCTATAACTTTATTAGTTATTTCTTAATTGTAAACCCTCCATGTTTTCTTCCAAAATTGCTATTTTGCGGAGGGATTATTAGGGGGAAGAGCAACATTTTAAGCCAAAATCGGAGAAAGTTGAGAGGTTGGCTATGCCTAATTCTATAAAGCAATTTATTTGCATGTACCTCTCAACCTGTTAATGCAGTAAATCTGAACAAGGCCAAATATACTGGGGGAACATATAAACAGTACTAAAAATTGCTCTTGTATAAATTGAGACAGTTGATAGAATAACAGTTCTTACTTTAGCATGCATTTTTCTGAAGGTTATGAAGTATGAAACTCTATTTAGTGACTTTATTTCTAAATGATTTGCCAGAAAACTACAAATTTTATGAAGAACAAACCAAAAATAAGAAGCAAAAATCTATTCATTCTTTGAAAATCTGGACAGTTGTGAGGTATTGTTCAGCTGGGCCTGTCTGAGTTTGCTGCCCTTCCCCCTGACAAAATCATGGTTGAATGGAGCCTCTGCAGCCATTCCAATGAACCATTACTTGGCTATTTCACTCCATTTACCATAAACACTAATATGCATACTGCTTTACTTGTATGATGAGTTGGACTTCATTTGAAAGTTTTATTTTGTATTTTACAGCACAAACACTAAGTCATCTACTAAACAAAGCAATGCAGTCTCACAATGAAAACTTAGCATTAAATCTTTTCTGCCCTTGAAACTCACATTCATTGAAACAGCATTGAAACCGACATTCAAAGAAAATACATTTTGCCAGTGGCAGATAAAGATTAATTTTGGGCTGTTAAAAAATCATAGGCACCTTGCATATGAAACATACATGTGCTCTTTGATACACCTTCCTCATTGTACTAAATTATATTCCTTGTACAATATATTACAGTTGTTAGAGGGCATTTTAAATTTGTTTTGAACATTTTTCCAGTAAGCAATGAAACAAAATGCATGCACCCAAAATGACAAAACTGCCCAGTTCAGAACATTTATCATAAAAGTCTACTCAGACTTCCGCAGTCCACCATTATCAGTAAATATGCACAATTCTACAGTCCACCATTATCAGTAAATATGCACAATTCTACAGTCCACCATTATCAATAAATATGCACATTTCTACAGTCCACCATTATCAGTAAATATGCACAATTCTACAGTCCATTATCAGTAAATATGCACAATTCTACAGTCCATTATCAGTAAATATGCACTATTTCTGAAGAAGTAAAAGTCATCTAAATAATTCCACATTAAAGAAATCTGTAACTAATGAAGAGGTTGCTGCTAGCAAACACCTTTATATTTCATGGTTTCATCAAAAAATAAAGTGCCTGTTGCCCCTCAGGAATAAAATGCCTATATTACATTAAAAAAATGATAAGCTAGTAATATTGCAAGAGGAAATGGATAAGCTAGTAATATTGCAAGAGGAAATGGATGGCAAACTGATAACGGACTCATAGTTAGTATCTTCACCAAGGAGAACATTCTCAGTTCAGAAGCATCCACCTCTTGTGGGAGTAGAACCCACAGCCTTCTGCATCAAAGGCAAGTACACAACTTGTTGTGCTATTAACAAGGCAAACCAACTTCACTTAAGCAGCACTAAACTTCTGTTCCCCTGCAGCTCTCAGCTCCTTGTAAAATCTACTCAATACTCAACTTCGCAGCACAAGAGAACTAGAAAAAGCCAAAATGTATTGGGGGGGGGTCAAAAGCCCAAAAACCAGGGACACAAACATTGCTTGTATAATCTTGGAAAGTTGCTAGAACCATACATTTTACTGCCAAGCTCCCTGTGCAAAACAGAGCAACATACCACTACGCCAAATCAGCTGCTTTGTAAAAGAGGAAGACTGAAACTTAAATGGCTATCATTTAGTGATTTCAGTTCTCACCACAGCTGTCAACCTCTTAGTACAAAACACCTGCACAAACCCAGTAATGAGGGAATACAGCCGTCAAACATTTAGTGAATTCAGTTCTTGCCATAGCTGTCAACCTTAGCACAAAAAACCTGGACGAAGCCAATAATGAGGGAATACAGTCCCAAAAATAGGGACAAATTTCAAATATTCATCTTATAAACTTAGAAAATTGCTAGAATAAAAGGTTGTGTTACAATTGTGTTACTATGGATTTTCTGAAGAACATGAAGTCTGAAATTCAAGTCTGTCAATTTTACTGCTGACAGAATAAAAACAATTTTCAGCAGAGACCCAGGGAGAAATACTGCAGACACATCTTTGTAAAATGACAGGGCACCAGAGCTAATCCACACAAACACAGGGAGGAGATGCAGACTCCACACAGAAGGCACCTCAGCCAAGAATCAAACCAGAAAACCTATAGCTGTGAGGCAACGATACTACCACTGCACCATCAAATATGCAAGGGCTTAAACATTCAGAAACCTGAAGTCTGAAATTCAAATGCCTGTCAATTTTATTTAACATTTGTTAATCAGGACAGTTTGACTTGGAACAAAAAAAAAATTCAGCAGAGGCCCAGGAAGAAATAATGCAGACATGTCTTTGTAACATGGGAGGACACAAAAGCAAACCCACACAAACACATGGAGAAGATAAAGAGACTACAAAGAAGGCACCCCAGCCAAGAAGCAAACCTGAAACTGTGAGGCAACAATGCTACAACTGCCCCATCAAATATCAAGCATTGCAGCATTTACAAACCACAGATATTATGAGGAACAGATCAGATCAAACATGAGGCAAAAATCTGCAGTTTTTTTTCACAAATGGTGGTGGGTAGGGAATTAAGGTCTTTAACACCTGCATACAAGGTACAGGGTTCAAGCCTGAGGTATTCCCTACCACACACAAACACCTGTAGTAGCAAACCACAAAAACTAAGTATACTGCACTGGGTGCCAAACAGTTGTCATGAGAGTCCAATCAAGACAAAATGAAGTATAGAAGAATAAAAATATTTCAATGCATTGGCTGCATGACAGCTTAATATCTAGATGGAAACAAAGAAGATTGTGAGGCATGAAAAAAATAAATTACTTTTTTTTAAATACATTAATGGAATGCCAGTCAAAATCAAGTATAAGAAAAACAAGCAGCACTCAACTCAAACCACTTCTTGCACTGCAGTTCTAAATATAATTTATATTCAGCTTTATTAAAGTAACAAGTAACATGCTGAAAGTAGAAATCTCCAATGCCCCCACTTGTAAAAATGTTCCTTATCCAAAAAAAGACCTGCTGCCTGACATCTACTTGTTTCATGGGGAAAACATGATCAAAGTAAAAAATTAAAAGCAAACAAGAAATAAGCTCAAGATACATTGCTTAAAAGGATTACTGTACAGGTTATAGACCATGCGATTGGCATTCGGTTTATGGTTAAAGCCTGCAGAGATGACTGTAAGTCTCCAAGTGTAATGAGACTCTTAAAATAATGTAATTCTGTCCTTTATTACAAATACTGGCATATGCATGTCAATACCCAAGGCTTATACATTATCTAGTTAAGTATTCTCTACATGGCAACAGAAAGGTTTTCAATGTTGGCAATTCTTTAACAGTATGCTTATTAAATCTTACTTGCATCTTGCAATCTCAGCCAAGCTTACCTGATGGTCATTAAAGTATTGCTACTTAAACACAGAGCAACAGGCACTTTGAGTAATAAGCATAAATCAACAGTAAAAAAAATATGACAGAAACCAGACCATTCTGCAAAAATCAAGGACATATGAAAAGCCACTCTAGTACTTGTGTCTACCTTGGATGGGTGGGATTCTCTGCACATTTGCACTGCATAACTACTCCTTGCCTTGCTTCAACACATCCAGAGTCACTACATGGGGGAGTGGGGTGTAACAAGTATGTCATAGTTTGAAATGTCTCTGACTGACTTGTGATGGCCTTGACACATTTGTCATACCTCTCAACCTCAGAGCAAGAAATCTGGACAAAGCCATACAAAGAAATGGGACAAAGGCCCAAAAATAAGGACAATTTTTAAAATATCGCTCTTATAACCTTAGAAAGCTAATAGAGGTCTTGCATTAGTATGAATTTTCTGAATGGTATGAAATCTGAAACTCAAATGTCTGCCATTATTTTCTAACTTCAGTCTTTAATTATTTGTCACTAATTTGCCAAAAAACACAATTTTATGAAAAATGGACCAAAAAATGTGATGTAAAAATATAAAATAGCAACACAATACAGCTGGGAACATGTCAAGAAGGGACACTTTAATGTTAGTACTGCTAACTTGAACAGCTGACAAAATAAAATTATCTACATGCATTTCTGAAATAAAAGTAATCTGATTATTTTATTTTATTTCTTAATTATAAACCCTCCATGTTTTCTTCCAAAATTTCTATTTTGCGGAAAGATCATTAGGGGAAGAGTACCATTTTGAGTCAAAATCAGGGACAGTTCAGAGGTTTGGCTATGCCTAATTCTATAAAGCAATTTATTTGCATGTACCTCTCTACCTGTTAATGCAATAAATCTGGACAAGGCCAGATATATTGGGGGAACATATAAACAGTACTAAAAATTGCTCTTGTATAAACTGGGACATAAATCTGGACAAGGCCAAATATATTGGAGGGAACATATAAACAGTACTAAAAAATGCTCTTCTATAAACTGGGACAGTTGATAGAACAGGTCTTACTTTAGCATGCATTTTTCTGAAGGTTATGAAGTCTGAAACTAGGTGTGTCATTATTTAGTGACTTAATTCCTAAATGATTTGCCAGAAAACCACAATTTATGAGGAACAAATCAAAAATAAGAAGCAAAAATCTATTCATTCTTTGAAAATCTGGACAGTTGGGAGGTATGGTTCAGCTGGGGCTGTCTAAGTTTGCCACCCTTCCCCCTCACAAAACCCTGGTCGAATGGAGCCTCCCTGCAGCCATTCCAATGATCCATTACTTTGGTATTTCACTCCATTTACCATAAACACTAATGTGCATACTGATTTACTTCTATGATGATTTGAACTTCATTTGAAAGTTTTATTTTTGCATTTTACAGCACAAACACTAAGACATCTGCTAAACAAACTTGGCATTAAACCTTCTCTGCCCTTGAAACTCACATTCACTGAAACATTAAAATCCACATTCAAAGAAAATACATTTTACTCGTGGCAGATACAAATTAATTCTGGGCTGTTTTCAAATCATAGGCCCCTTGCATATGAAACATACATGTGCTCTTTGATACACCTTCCTATTGCTTTGAACATTTTTCCAGTAAACAATGAAACAAAACTGTCCAATTCAGAACATTTCCATCATAAATGTCTACTCAAGCTTCTACAGTCCACTATTATCAGTAAATATGCACAATTCTACAGTCCACCATTATCAGTAAATATGCAAAATCTCTGAAGTAGCAAAAAAGTCATCTAAATAATTCCACGTTAAATAAATCTGTAATGAAGAGGTTGGTGCTAGCAATCACCTTTATATTTCATGGTTTCATCGAACAATAACGTGTCTGATGCCCCTGTGGAATAAATTGCCTAAATTACATTAAAAATAAGCTAGTAATATTGCAATAGGAAATGGATGGCAAACTGATAACAGGCTCATAATTAGCATCTTAACTTTCAGTACGGCAGCATTCACCCCTTATGGGAGTAGAACCAACAACCTTCTGCATCAAAAGCAAGCACACAGCCTGTTGTGCTATTAGCATTAAACTTCTCTTCCCCTGCAGCTCTCAGCTCCTTGTAAAATCTACTCAATACTCAACTGCATCTCAACTTCGCAGCACAAGAAGTCTGGAAAAAGCCAAATTTATTGGGGTGGGTCAAAAGGGCAAAAACCAGGGACACATTAAACATTGCTTGTGTAATCTTGGAAAGCTGCTAGAATAAAATGCTGTGTTACCACGGTACCACCATACATTTTACTGCCAAAGTCCCTGTGCAATAAAGAGTCAGAACAACATACCACTATGCCAAATCACCTGCTTTGTGAAAGAAAAATGCTGTGTTACCACCGTACATTTTACAGACAAGGTCCCTGTGCAAAACAGTCAAGAGCAACATACCACTACGCCAAATCAGCTGTTTTGTGAACGAGAGGAAGACTGAAACTTAAATGGCTATCATTTAATGAATTCAGTTCTCACCATAGCAGTCAACCTCTTAGCACAAAACACCTGGACAAACCCAGTAATGAGGGAATACAGCCCTCAAACATATTCAGTGAATTCAGTTATTGCCATAGCTGTCAACCTTAGCACAAAAAACCTGGACAAAGCCATTAACAGGGTATTACAGTTCCAAAAATAAGGAAAAATTTCAAATAGTCATCTTATAAACTTAAAAAATTGTTATAATGAAAGGTTGTGTTACTATATATTTATTGCTAGAATAAAAAGTTGTTTTACTACATATTTTCTGAAGACTATGAAGTCTGAAATTCAAATGCCTGTCAATTTTACTTCTGATGGAACAAAAACAATTTTCAGCAGAGGCCCAGGGAGAAATATTGTAGACACGACTTTGTAAAATGGCAGGATACCAGAGCAAATCCACACAAACACAAAGATAAGATGCAGACTCCACAAAGAAGGCACCACAGCCAAGAATCAAACCACAAATCCTGTAACTATTAGGCAAAAATACTGCCACTGCACCATCAAATATGCAAGAAATTAAACATTCAGAAACCTGAAGTCTGAAATTCAAATGCCTGTCAATTTTATTTAACATTTGTTAATCAGGACAGTCTGACTTGGAACAAAAAAACAATTTTCAGCAGAGGACCAGGAAGAAATAATGCAGACATGTCTTTGTAACATGGGAGGACACAAAAGCAAACCCACACAAACACAGGGAGAAGATACAGACCCCACAAAGAAGGAACCCCAGCCAAGAATCAAACCTGAGAACCTGCAGCTGTGAGGCAACAATGCTACCAGTGCACCATTTACAAACCACAGATATTATCAGGAACAGATCAGATCAAATATGAGGCAAAAATCTGCAATTATTTTACAAATGGTGTTGGGTAGGGAACTCAAGTCTTTAACACCTGCATACAGGGTACAGGGTTCAAGCCTGAGGTATTCCCTACCACACCACCATGAGCACCTGGGGCATTTACACACACACACACACACACACACACACACACACACACACACACACACACACATACATACACACACACAAAAAGTCCCTATCAACTGCAAACACACACACAAGTCTCTATCAACTGCAAACACACACACACAAGTCCCTATCAACTGCAAACACACACACACACACACACACACAAGTCCCTATCAACTGCAAACACACACACACACACACACACACATGCACACACACAAGTCCCTATCAACTGCAAACACACACAAGTCCCTATCAACTGCAAACACACACACACACACACACAAGTCCCTATCAACTGCAAACACACACACACACAAGTCCCTATCAACTGCAAACACACACACACAAGTCCCTATCAACTGCAAACACACACACACAAGTCCCTATCAACTGCAAACACACACACACAAGTCCCTATCAACTGCAAACACACACAGACAAGTCCCTATCAACTGCAAACACACACACACACACAAGTCCCTATCAACTGCAAACACACACACAAGTCCCTATCAACTGCAAACACACACACACACACACAAGTCCCTATCAACTGCAAACACACACAAGTCCCTATCAATTGCAAACACACACACACAAGTCCCTATCAACTGCAAACACGCACACAAGTCCCTATCAACTGCAAACACACACACACACACACACACACACACACACACACGCCCCTATGAACTGCAAGCACACACACACACACAAGTCCCTATCAACTGCAAACACACACACAAGTCCCTATCAACTGCAAACACACACACACACACACACACACAAGTCCCTATCAACTGCAAACACACACAAGTCCCTATCAACTGCAAACACACACACACACACACACACACACACAAGTCCCTATCAACTGCAAACACACACACACACACACAAGTCCCTATCAACTGCAAACACACACACAAGTAACTATCAACTGCAAACACTAAGTCCCTATCAACTGCAAACACTAAGTCCCTATCAACTTCAAACACTAAGTCCCTATCAAAACGTTAAAAGCACCATAATTAACACACTTACCTGTCCATTCTCCATAACGTACATCCACATGCCCGCGCAATAATACAAAGACCTGCGAGATCCGATGAAACCCCTTCCCGACGAGAGACTGCTGGTGTTGCAGTCCGGCCCTGACGCGTTTTCCCAGCGAGTCTGTGCACTTTAAAAGTGCACAGACTCTGCTTGTGTTTCCCTACCAGGACGTCCGGACTGCCTGGAGCATGTGCAGTAGACTCACAGTAGTCTGGACTACTGCGCATGCGCGAAGTCCGCGAAAATTTAAAACTTTTTTTTTCTTTTTTTTTTAATTTCTTTTTACTTTTTGTTGAGGGGGCTGCAGTCCGGCAGTCCAATAGCATGGGCCGCCCCTGACTGATTTGGTATTTCCAGGTAAGAAGACACCTAAATAAATGTTGTCTTCAAATAATGTACTTTGCTATACATGTCTAAAGTGGAGAGACTGCCATTTTTCCATTGACAAATCATTTCCTGTTCAAAAAATCCATCAGCTATTTTTCTTCTCATGTAGTGATATTAGAATAGATATGATTTCTAGGCAATTACTATATAATATGTACTATACAGACAAAGTACTGCTTCACAACACCATATGATCAAATCCACTTACTAAAATAGCCAACAATGTTTAGGATTTGACAATGATTACAATTTAAGAATTTTTTTGACATTTTTTTCTCAAAAATATTTTTATTTTCAATTAAAATAACATTTACATAATATTTTTAAATATAATTTTAAACAACTATATACAATATTTACAATAGCCTGACTTTCAATTATATATACTGTATGTTATTAAATATAGAATTAACAGATCAGATATCAGAGATACAATATTGATTATTGCAGAGTGTCCAACAAAGATATAACTTTCTTCCAAGGATTATTTACCAGTGGCCTGGGATAGATTTGTAGTTCTTTGATTTTTATTTCCATTGATGCAGTTCTCTTCAGTAAAGTGTAGAATTCTGCCAAGGTCAGGGGCGTATTTGAATTCTACCTTCTGGTTATGCATTTCCTAGATATAGCAAGTATTGTCCATAACAAATACATATTTGTCTTATTCAGGTAGGGACCTCCATTTACATTTAGTATAATTAATGCTTTAGTTAAGGTAAAGGATTCATTAAATAAAGCTTGTAAAAAATGATTGATTCCATTCCAGTATGATTTAATTTTATTACATTCATAAAAAATATGAATCCAGTCTGCTTTATTTGACTTTTCACACTTCCAGCAAAAACAATTTGTAGTACTACTGATCTTTTTAATTCTATCTGGTGTTAAAAATGATCTATGTAAGTATTTCTAGTTAAATATTTTCCAGTACTTGTTGTTAGAGGTGTAATTAACTGATAGTAAGATGTTAGTTTTCATTTCTTCTGTTAACTGCAATGACTAACCTTTTCTTAAGAACTGCCAGTATGATGGTTTGGGAATTGTTTTATATGTTATTAACTCTTCATATAGATTTGAAATAGAATTTTTCTTTTCACAACTATTACATATAAATTCATACAGAAAACTTATTAGATTTGGAATATCTTTAAATGAGGAATTATTAATTAATCTGCATAAATCTTGAGTGTACGTTAGAATGCTTTGTAAGGTTAACCAGTCCTGTCTTAGAATATTGTAAGCAGTTTTTATCATATGTATATCTAAAACATTTAATTTATTTACACATTGAAACCACCATAAGAATCCATTTTGTTCCCAGAAGGTTGTTTCCCTATATATTTTGTGAGGAAAGTTCTTAGTGATGGTAAATGAGGTTAAAAGGTCAAATCAAAGTTTTAGATCTATGTTTGCGTTGATAAGTTTCCTAAGGGAACTGATGCAATGATTAATCAGTGTTGTTTTAGAAGGTTTTGTTAAATTATATTGTATACTTATGCATAGTAGGTACCAGGGTTTGTTTGATTTGTCTATGATTAAAACTTATTAATTAATTAATTAATTAATTAATTAATTAATTAACAAATTAAATTCATTTGTTAATATATCCATTGTTAATTCTTTCCAGTTGGCAAAATAATTTGAGTTTATCCAGTCTATTGTAATTTTAAGCACAGATGCTTTTATATATGTTTCTATTTCTGGGAAGTTCAATCCTCCTTGTTTCCAGGGTCTAATGTGATGAGTTAGAACTACTCTATTCTTTTTTGGACACCATAACATTTTATTAAACATGAGTTTATTTCTTTAAGAATGCATCTTTCAGGAATTAACTATATTGCTAATGCTACATATAGTATTTTTGGTAATAAGACCATTTTTATTAATTGCAATCAATCTTCAAAATTAATATAATTTAGTTTCACTTTCCTATATATATTTTTATTGTTTCAATAATGTTTTTATAATTTATTAATATTGTTTCATTTATATTTTTACATAACACTATTTCTAAATCATTTAGCGTAAGTTCTTGTTTTCCTGTGATGGATTTATCTGTAACTTGTAGTTCTTTTTTCTATTTAAAAATAGAAATTTTGATTTTGATCTATTAAAGTGTAGACCTGAAATCTTATAAAACTTCTCCATTACTTCTTCTAGCTCTCCTAATGACTCTCTGGATTGTGATAGGATTAATAAAATATCATCAGCAAAAAGCATTATTTTAGATATGTACTGGTCATAGACTTCTATTCCTTTTATTCTTGGATTATTCCTTATTATTTCTGCAAGTATTTCTATAGCCAAAGCAAATAAAATAGGAGAAAGGTGGCATCCTTGTTTAGTACCTTTCATTATATGGATAGATACTGAGGTGAAAGGACCTAATTTAATGTAGGCTAAGTTATTAATATATATGTCTTTTTAGTAATAAAATGAAGGGAGGAAAAAATTCAAATAATGCTAAAGTTTTAAATAGATATTCCCAATTGAGGGAATCAAAGGCTTTTTCTATGTCTAATCCGATTACAAGTGTTTCTCTATCTTCTTTATTAACATAATCTATAAGAGTAAGTGTCCTTTTAATATTATCATGTGTGTGCCTGTTATATAAAAATCCAGTTTGATCATTATTAATTGTCTTTGAAAGTGGGATTTTCATTCTGTTAGCTAGGCTTGACAAGAATATTTTGTAATCATTATTCAATAATGAAGTCGGTCTGTATGAGGTACAAATGTCTGTTGATTTATTATCTTTTAGAATTGGTGTTATGAGAGAATATTTCCATGAGGGTGGTATTGTTGCTTCTGACTGGACTTCTAGCAAAGTTTTATGAAAAAGGGAGATTACTGTTGAAGGGAAGAGTTTGTAAATTTCTGTAATTATGCCATCTATCCCTGGAGCTTTGTTAGATTTACTTTCTTTTATCTTGTCAACAATTTCTTTGTAGGATATAGGTTTTTGTAGGTCTAGTTTTAAGTTTTCTGGATTTTTTTTATATTGATAAGGTTTGTATCTAAGTTTATTTGGTTGGTCTCTAAATTTTCTTAAATATATATATATATATATATATATATATATATATATATATATATATATATATATATATAAAATGGAACCGAAATGCTTCAAGGATGTCTCCTATATCTGATACTTTCCCCCTTTCTTTTCATGATATATACTACTAATGTTATTTGCTTTAGATTGTATTTTAATTCTTGTAGATAAGTTATGTAGATATCTGGGGGAGGTGGCTAATGAGTTTATTTTTAATTTTTCCAATGCTAGACAAGTTTTGTGTGTTAGAATTTCATTATATATTTTATTTAATTCCTCTACTTCTTGTTTAACTTCTGGAGAATTCTGGTATTTTTTAGATTTTGCTGTCAAAAGTCTGGTTTGCAAGTCTAATGATTCAGATTCCCACTCTCTAACTTTGTTTTTGTATCAGCTAAGGGTCTTACCAAATAAATACGCTTTTAATGAGTCCCAAACCATGACTCTACTGATTTCTTTTATATTATTAATTTCAAGAAATAATTGTAGTTCTGACAACATCTAGGGTCTAAATTCTTTAATTTTCATGATATATGATGGAATTCTAGTTGACAGGATTAAAGGTTAAAACTCTATTTGGAGCTTCATTATCAGGGAGTCATGATCAGAAAAAGGGCATGGAACTATTGAGAAGGTGAGGATTTTTATTTGCAAATCTTGAACTACGAATACTTTGTCTATTCTGGTTTGTGTTTCAAATCTATGGTCTTTATGGGAAAATAATAAGGATTTATCATCTTTTACTTTAAAAGTGTCTATTAAATTAAATGAATCAATCCAACTTTTTAAGGATTTTGAAATAGTTGCTATGTGAAAAGACTTCATTTTGGTTTCAGAAGCTTCTAAGGTACAATTGAAGTCTCCTCCCAGTATAAGATTTCCTTTATAATTGTTGGAAATAAAATCTAGGAGTTTTTTAACTGTTCCTGCTCCAATTCCTGGGAACCAATATAGATTAGCTAAGGTCCATATTCTGTTATTAAATTTAATTATAACAAATGCTAGTAGACCTTCTTTGTCTTTATATTTATAAATAACTTTTGGAGTGATTATGTTTTTCTTCCAGAGAATTGATAGTCATTTTGTCTTTGTTCTATAGGAGGATTGAGCTAAAACTGTATAGTCCTTAGGGTTCCAAATGAAGCTATCATTAGTCTTAAAATGCATTTCCTATACAAATACTACTTGTGCCTTATTTTGATTTAAATATTTTAGTAAGTTTGACTTTTATTTGCATCATTTAAGCCATTAATACTTAATGATAAGAATGTTAAATCCATTTCAAGTTATTGTTGGAAGAAACTTTTTGCTTCTTTTTTTTATTTTGATTATAGTAGTTATACCATATTCTCTGATAACATTGAATGTTATTTTTATGTGTGTAAACTTGGGAGTGTAATTTAATGTTCTTTCTTCTTTAAATACAAGTAGGGTACAATTCTGGTCAGGCTTTAAAAAAGTACTTCTATAAAATATTAATTCTTAAGTATCAAATACAAGTAAATATGAATTTGCCATTAAACATGGAATGAAAGTCATTCCTAATCCAATAGATAAAGATAGATCTATTGGATTATCACTCATACCTTTAACCAACAATATCAACTGAGCTCCATATGTTAAATTATTATATGGAGAATTTTCTTAAAAGAGATATGAAATTCTATATTATTCTATTATTATTCTATAGTATTTTGGAATGTTAGTAGTGTAAACAATTATTATGTTGACTTAAAAAGTATCCAATATTTAGTTACCCTTAAGACATCCCAAACATGTCAGATATGTCTGATAAATACAACAGAGGAACATACACTAAATAAGCCAACAACAAATAAATTATTAGTAAAATAATTTGACTGAAAGGACCCTGTAGGAGATGATGAGTGATTACCAATGATATATGAATTTACCATAGGTGTACTGTCTTCCTTTACTTTCCCATGCTTCAGCTCACCAACTTCAACTTACACTTATGAAAACACATGGCTTATCAGTGGTATCTTGACTCTGTGTAGAAGTGCCCCACATTCTAGTGTGCAGTGCTTTTACATATTTATAGATTTACAAAGCAGAGTCTAAGAATGAACTATGATCACCCTGACAATTCCCACCCTGCACAGGGCACCTCCTTCTTCCAGAATGGGTAATCACATCAGGTCTAGAATGAATGTGTAGGTACCCATATGGTAATCAAGACTTAGCTTAGGTAAGTATTAATCAAATAGTGTTTAGAGCATCTTAGAGACTTCTCAGGGAAATTAGAATACTCTTAATCCTCTCCTCCCGTGACCCAAAACAGAGAGTTCCCTTCCCTTTCTTTCCCTTGTTTTAAATCAGTACTAATAAAAGAAATTCAGCAAGCATAGGTAAACAGAAATAACATTCAGCAGATCGTCTTGTACATGACTCGCAATCCATTAAACAAGTCAGGGACTAACATCACTTTAGTAAACATTATAAAGACAAATTAGAAATAATTTCCTAGCTCTTTAAATTTTCTGATAAAGAAAAAGTTAACAATAAGCTATTTCAACTAAAAGTGTAAAGCATTTAAATTTTTCCTTGCATGTATACATTTCTACTTATATTGTAGTGTCAATAGCGGTCTTTGAAATCTGTACAATACTTCACTTCTTCAAATCATTCCTTTTTCAATTTAGGTTTTGTTTTGCCAAAATGGCAACAATATTTCAAGGGCACAATTAATATTTACACTGATGTTTCAGATAAATAACTTGTCAGTTGCCAATTGAGTTAGTTTTGAATGCATGGTTTGTGCAAATATAGCATGTTGCAAAAATAATGTTTATTTTTTCTTGTGCTCTAGAGACTGCCATATGCAAGTGACATATAATGTAGCATATATATAGCAGATAACTTAAGGATTCAAGTTGTTAAAGTAAATTATGCTTGTTAATCAGGCAGTTTCATTTAAGTTCACAAGTAATTTGGGGACATTTCAGTTGCGTTTCCAGGAATGTGTAGTCCAGTGTGAGTAATTTATAAAGTATTTACAAGTTGTTCTATTAAGTTATCTAATTTAGCCTTCCTTAGATTGTAATTCAATTTAATAGCTAAACAACATTGCTTTTTTGTTATTTGTTATCTTCGAGGCTAAATGCACTTCACAAATTCACAAACTCCATAGAAACTACCGCAGATGGTTTCTGTTGCCATGACAATGCAAATATAAAGGTTCCTAATCAATGAGTGCTAAAAAAATGAAAAAAAAAAATGAATTAGTTCACAAGGCTGATAGAATGTAAAGAAAGCTTCACTTCTCATAAGCAACATTATATTTCCCTCCCTTTATATATTATGTTAATATTATAGGAAATAATTCAACTGACATTATGTATATAAACAAAACATTTCAGAGTTAATCTCTAACATGCCCTGTAACCTATTAAGCATAACAGTGTCCACCATTAATCTAATAACTATTGTAATAACATCTAATTGAGTCCTGTTTTCCTCATAAACACATGTCACAATTCATTAAACAAAACAGAGTCTAACATCTGTCTAATAATCATTATAAAGACAAATAATAGTATTTTCATAGCTCATCAAACTTTATGATATCACAAAATGCTGACAGTAAGCTATTTTAACAGGAAGACTAAAACATTTCAATATTTCCTTGTGAATATAAATTTTTAATTATACTGTAGTGTCAAGAACTGTCTTTGAAATCTAAGCATTACTTCACTTCTTTCAAGTCATTCATTTTACAGTTCAGATTATATTTTGTCAAAATGTCAATAGGATTTCAAGGGCACATTTAATATTTAAACTGATATTTTAAATGAATAGCTATCAGTTGCCAATTGAGTTTGTACAGAGTGTGAGGTAACTGCAAAGATAACATGTTGCAAAAAGTAATATGTATCTTTTCAAATGCTCTAGAGACTGACAATTTCAAGTAACATATAAAATGTATCTTTTACAGTGCAGACAGCTTGTGAAATCAGCATGTTAAACTGAGTAATACTTTTTAATCAAGCAGCTACATTTAAGTGCACATGTAGTTTGGGAACATTTCAGTTGTGTTTCCAGGAATAATCCTATGAGGATAAATCATAAAATATTTACAAATAGTCCTATTATGTATTTATTTTACCTTGCTTAGGTTGTTTTTCATTTTAATAACTAAACAACATTACTTTTTCTTATTATTTGTTATCTGTGTGGCTAAATGCACTTCACAGGCTCACAGTGTCCTTAGAAACTGTAGCAATTGTTTACTGTTGCTATGGCAACACAAATAGAATGTGAAGAAAGCTCCACTTCTCTAAACCAACAGTAACATTTTCTCTCTTTTATATATATCTGTTAATACTAAAAGAAAATAATTCAAAGGAGATATGTACATGAATGGCACATTTCAGAGTTAATCACGAACATGTCCCCAATCCCAATAAGCATAACAGTGACTATCATTAATAAATATTATAATAACAATTAATTAAGTTCACTATTCCAATTAGTCTACCTTAAAACTAGATTATTTTAGACAATTATTTATCTATGTATAGATAGTGAGGTATTAAATATATACAGACTATATTACTATAGTAAATAGGAGAGAATTTAGAAAGGGAGACAAGATGCAGTTAAAATAAATAATGAGAAAACAGAGAAGAGAGAGAAAGAAAAGAGAAAATTAAGAGAAAATATACATATACCATGTATGTTGATTTACAGTATAAATATTTTATGTGCTTTATAACCCTCCTTTTCTGAAAGAAAAGTACCCTGTTTTACATACCTGAGGTAATGTGAAAACTCTCATGTGTCATCTATTTTCAAAAAATATAAAGATTCCAGTAGTTAATTACCTTTGTTTTAAAATTTCAAGCAGTAAAATTGGTCCTTTAAAGTAATGTTAAAACAATTCATATCATAGTAGATGCTTTGAGAGATTTGGCTGTAGCAGTATCAGTCTTTTGCTTCTCCCTTTTGATGTCTGTCCAGAATTTTTTTTTTTTTTTTTTTTTTGTGCTCTTGGGAGAAGGTGACATCCAATCCATATATTTTGGTAAAGTAATCACATTATTAGTTTTAATAAATGAAGAGGCTTCCTCTAAGTCAATAAAAGTCCTCATCTCATTGGCATACAGTATTCTTATCTTAGTTGGATATGCAAGTTGTGCCTTGATGTTATTTTGTTTCAGAAACTTTATCATTGGCCACACTTTTTTTCTTTTTTTCATTATTCTAGATGAATAGTCGTTATCAGATCTTATCAGGCTCTGTTGATATTTTACAGATGCCTTCCTCCAAACATATCTTAAAATCATTTCCTTGTTTAAGTATGAAAAAAATTGATAATTATTGACCTAGGAGGAGAGTTTGAGTTGGAGGCAGGTGTCCCAAGAGCTCTGTGTGCCCTTTCAATTCCAAAGGAAAGTCCTTCTTTTAATTTTAAAAAGTCAGGGATCCAGCTTGATAAAAAGGAAATAATATCCTCACCTTCTGTGTTTTCAGGTAATCTGAAAATTCTGATGTTATTTCTCCTCTCCCTATTTTCCAAGTCATCTACTTTATTAACCAACCAAGTGTTTTGTTTAAGAAGCAGTTCTTTCTGTGTTTCCTCTTCCTTAAGTCTACTTTCTAAGTCATTTCGAGAAACCTCTATTTCTGTTATCTTTTTCTGGTGTTGTTGTAGGATTTCCTTGAGGTGTCAGCCTGTTTTTGACTGCTTGTTTTAAGATTTTCTAGGTTCTCTTTAAAATCATCCATCTTCAAAGACAACTCCTGCAGGGTAGATGTCATCTGTTGTAGTTCCTTCTTTAAGGCAGCATCCTTGTGAGAATTCCTTGAGTTGCTCATTTTAACAAGTGAATATATCTCCAACTTTTTGACCGGAAATTATTTGTAAAACTTCACCAAAGTTTCTTCTTATTTAAATTAGTCCTTTATCTATAACATTTTATACTTCGAAGAAAAAAATAATAATATTTTTCCTATCTTATTTAATTAGTTATATGGAGCTCTAAAATACTGCTGCTTTCACAGTTAGCCATTCAGTCTCCACCCCCCACCCAATTTTTTGAAATTTGATTACTGAGAAACTTCAACTGGGTAGAAGTCCATTTTCAGCAAGGATCCTGGGAGAAAAGCTCCAAATTATTTGAACACATTTTAAAAACAATAATGTTACAATCTTCAAAAATAAAACAAAAACATCTGCAGTTTAAATAATTACAAAAATGATTTAACAAACATGGAAATAAGGCAAAAGAAGATGTTATTTCTTCATCTTAAAAGCAGAATAATAATATTAACCCTTGCATTTTTATTCAGCCTCGGTCAAAATTAATTCTTCATCCTGCCAGTCCCAAAATGATGGTAAGTTAGAAAAGTTTTTGAAGGTCTGAAAGCAATTTCCTTGGTATAAAAGAGCAAACTGCTGTCAAGTGAGGAGATGAGCTACAGCTGTACTTTCCTAAAGGGGCGATATTTATAGGACAACTAAAAAACATCACTACCTGTAAAAAGTCATAGATGAACCCTAATGCACATGATACTACTACTACTAATAATAAAATAATTAAGTAACATATTTTCCTAGAAATAACAGCTATTTGTTTTGTATAATGAATAAAAGGTGGATGAAACATTTTTGAAAACACACATTGCAAAATCATTATGTAAATGCTTTGATAATAATGATTTACTTTAATAGTGAATAAATGAAATATTTAATTGACTACCCAAGGACTTTGAAAATGGTAAAAAGGAAAGTTTATATTTTTAAAGTTTTTTTTTTTTTAGCATTTATTTATTTATTTCTTTGTTTACTGGGATAAAGTACTATAGTCAATGCTATTGATAATATGTAATGCACTCATGTTTATTCATACAAGTAGTTACTTTATTTGTTATTTTATTATTATTTATATAATTATTGACATTTGATTACTGGGAAAGTCCAATTGAGTAGAAGCCCCTTTTCAGTGGAGGCCCAGGGAGAAAAGCTCCAAATTATTTCAAAACATTTTAAGAACAATGATTTTTACAGTCTTCAAAAATAAAACAAAAACATTTGCAATATAAATAATTATAACAAATAAATATAAAAAACATTAGTTAAGAAACTATTCACTGCTGAATTTCCATTTCTTTTTCTTTAGTTAATAGCAAAACACCTGAGTTTAGGTTAAATTCTGATTGTAAGCAATGACTCAGCACATGCAAACTCTAGTGGTATAAATCCTTTCTAGTAATGTTCTCTACATAAGAATTAAAAGTGATGTAACAAAATTGTGAATGCTTTGTAGCCAGAAAACAGAAGATGGAATGAATTATGTTGCTTGTAAAATATACTGGAATGCTGGCACATTGGTGAATGACAAAGTTAATAATTTTAAGGGACTTGATAAAAGAAAGACAACATCACCATATGGTTAATAACAAGCTGAAATCATGTGTGATATTTAGGTTTGGCTTAATTATATCTGACATAGAGCATCCCATTCCAATTAAATATTGATTTGGAATGTAGTTTTGAGGTGAAATACAGACTTACTGAAGAGTAATGTGACATTCTACAAATATATGAATGTTGCTGGGGTCTTATCAACGTTGATGTCTGCTTATAATGATAATAATGCAATTTAGTGATAGTTTCTTATGTGCACTACTTACTGAATGATGTCTACTCAATAAGTGAAGAAATTATCTTTTAAAGAAACATTGCACAAGTTTTGTTTTTTTATGAAAAGGTATCTCTAAACTGAAATTAAATGGTATATTTACCATAATACTTGTTTGGATTTTCAATAATAATTCCTAATGGTTATGAAGTGGCTGTTTATTGCTGAAATATAACATTAAAATGAAGTACAAATCTACTGTTGCTGGAGCTGTATGGGACATTTGTGAATATTATAATTGTAGTGATATCTTTTAAAATAGATGCCCATTTGTATAATAGTATAAGGGATGTAGTTATTGTCACATATGTGTGCAGAGCAGCAGACATAACTTGTGGTTAACAGCTTTCTTTGTTTCAGAATGGATGTCTAGTGCTTATGCATTGTTTTAAAGAGACAAGGCATAATCTAATTCACTGTGAGAGTTTATCTTCATTGAATGCTAAACTTATTGATGTAGATCAGAAATAGACTCTATAAGCATAACTGAAAAGGAAAAGTATTTTGGCTTTATATTTGAATGTTGAAAAAATGTATTTGGTGAAAATAAAACAGCTAGGTGAACTAAATGATTTTCCACTGTTTTCCTCTCACTTGACTTCAAAACACAACATAACATATCTGAGATACTTCAGGTGCAACTAACATTGGGTAAGACAGCAATTCAGTTCATAGCATGCTATAGGTCCCCAACCATTTCCAAAGACTCACACTCCACGTTCCTAAGTGCCGTGGAGAATATTAGGGTCCAACCTAACACTCTCATACTGGGCAACTTCAACTACCCCTCCATTAACTGGGATAACTACTAATATACCAATACACTTGCCCAATGTTTCCTGGAATTCATTAATTCCAATGCCCTGGACCAGCTCATTCTTACCCCCACTAGAGGTAACAACATCCTTGACCTGGTCATAACTAACATGGGCTACCGCTGCTCTACACCAGTAGTCAACTCCTCCCTGGTTAGATCTAACCACAAACTAATCAGCTTGGAAATCCACCCCCCCCCCCCTGCAAAGGTAACTACCATGAAAAACATCTTCAAAGCTAACTTTGGGCTGCTAAAAACAGAGGTGGCTAACTTCTCAGCACTCATGCAAATGTAGAAAAGTTGTCTGACCTCCAAATCATACATCAATGCACTGTACAAATATGTACACAAATGCATGGATCTCGCCATACCCAATAGAACCAAGACACTCTCCTCCAAAAATGGAAGTCAATCTGGTGGTCCCCTGCCATAAACAAACTCTACAACAGAAGGAGGAAACTGATGTGGTATAAGGCGAAATCCCAAGACTGGAAAAACTCCCTAATCAGCTTCAACAAAAAGTTGAGATCCCTCATCAAATCCTCTAGCTATGAAAACAGAATTGCAGCAGACAGTAAAGACAACCACATGGCCTTCTATAATTATGTAAAGAATCTCCACGGCAGTACTCAGGTTTGCTCTGAGCTACTGCATAATGGTACCTCCTATACCGAGCCTACAGATATTGCCAGTATACTGGCCGACAAATTCAGTGACAACTTTACCCATCTCTCCCCCCAAAGTACCAATCACAATACCAGTAGATTGCCAAGCACCTAGTATTACTGCTTCACAGGTTAAAACAGCACTGTCCAACGCCAAGAATAAAGCTTCTATGGGACCTGACAATATCCCTAGCTGTGTTCTGCATGAACTACAGAGTGAACTGACACCTCACCTGTGCGCTCTGTTCAATCACAGCCTCACCTCAGCCTTTGTCCCTTTCAAATGGTGCACTGCTACAGTCATCCCTCTCTACAAAGGAGGAGCAACTACAGACCCGGGGAACTATCAACCCATTAGCCTAACAAGTCTGATATGCAAAGCTATGGAACATGTCATCAAGGGCCTAATAAACAAAGATATAGGGAATCTCCAAACTTTGGATCCCACACAGTTTGGTTTTGTGAAGGGTAGGGCATGCCTGCTCAACTTTGTCAACTTCTTTGAGTCAGTCACCAGAGCTGTGGATGAAAGCAAAGTGGTTCATACAGCTTACCTTGCTCTGCCTAAGGCCTTTGATACCATTAAAATAAAACAAAACGGAAACAATAAGAGCCGACAGCAGCAAATACTTAAAAAGTAAATGTTTTAATGTGAGCGCTTTCGGCCAGGAAATACCCAGCCTTCATCAGACAAAAGAGTTTTAAAAAACAAACAGGTTCATTTATACTGAATTAAGCTGTTCTAATTATTAAGCAAATCATATCCTTAAAGCAACAGTTTGCTTAACTAATAAACAGCATAAAAGAATTTCAGGACACTATTAATGAGTCAAGGTAGTTCTTCATCAAGAAAAAACATTGATGAAAATAACAAATAAATATATATATATATATATATATATATATATATATATATATATATATATATATATATATATATACATATTTTAAATAAATGCCATAGTAAGACTGCTATTATGAAAACTTAAATAAGAAATCCAATAATATTATAAACAAGTAATTCTTACTAACAGAACACATAAAGCTACACCATGAACAATAATGCTTATAAGACTTGCTTTTGTAGAATAAATATTCTATATATTGAATAAGGTGAAATAAAATAAATTAAATTAATCATCTCCTAAGCAATAGTAATTTCAACATACATTCGATGGAAATACTATCGTTCAGACCTGGAAAGGTTTGTGCATTTGTTCTTATTTGCCACTTTAACTCATCCAATTCTAATGGAATTTGCCAAGGTCCCCCTCTAGTCCCTGATATCCTCCTTTGCAGAATAGCAAATTTAAAACAATGACTTGGGTAGCTATGACATGTTTAGCTAGAGCGTTGTTGAGATCTTTATTACTAATGGCATAACAATGCTCATAGATCCGCTGCTTTAATTTCCTTTCCGTCTTGCCAATATAAAATGCATTACATCCATTACATAATGCGACATATGTGACTGCTTTGGTTTCACTATTAAATTTAGAATTTATTTTATATCTTATACCATTAATATCACATTGGTTACCTGTTTTTATGTATTTACATTGTGGGCAAAAAACACATTTAAACATGCCTCTGATGTTACTATAACTATGGCATATATCATTTTTCTTTTCAAAAATGCTTTTAAGATTTAAACCTCTCCTATAGGTTATTTTTGGTTTATTACCCAATGCTTTAACCAACAGCTCATTTCCTTTAATTACAGCCCAATTCTTGTGTAGAATTTCTCTAATAGAACCATAATCAAGTGAGTATGTATTAAGGAAACTGACTTGGTAAGCAACTTTATGTTCTATAGGCACTACTTGGGTAGAATTAACAACATTTAAGTTGACACAAATTATTCTGTGAGGTGTCAGCAACAGTTAAACATTTACACCTTAATAGTGGAATAAAGAACCTTTCCACCCTCTTCTGTTTGACCTCATTTTTAACAGACATAATTAAATGTAAAGAATAACCTCTGTTGAGGAACATAATTTCTAATAAGTCACATTCAGCCATAAATTCCATCGCTTCTGAAATCATACGAGCAGCCCTGACCATTTGGCCCTTTAACACTGCTCATTTTTGATGATATGGGTGACAACTTGAGAAGTGAAGGAAAGTATTTGAGTACGTTGGCTTCCTATATATATTGTTTTTATAAAAAAAATTCCCAGAATCTTTAACTAGTAGAATGTCAAGGAAATTAATGGACTCCTCCCCTAGGGCATAGGTGAATTCCAAGAATGTAGTAGTTTTAGATATGTTGTTAATAAATGATGGTATTTGTAAAATATCACCTACCCACATACAAAACATATCATCCTGGTACCTAGTGTACCAGTAGACATTTTTCTGAAATAATGGGTCTTGAAACAACAAACTATGCTCCCAATGGGCCATTACAGCATTGGCAAAACTTCCACCACACGGGGAGCCCATAGCTACCCCCAATTTCTGCAGATAAAACTCACCATCGAAAGTCATATAGTTGTTGGTCAAAACCAACTCTAACAGTGTAGCCACTAAATAAATTACATTATTGTCAACTTTTTTCATTAACAAAAATTCACGGGTCCACTCAATTCCAATGGCATGGGGGATAACCGTATAAAGATCCTTAACATCTGTTGTAAGGAAATGACTGTTTTGCTTGAATTCAAGTTTGTTAATATCTTGTAAAAAGCTCCACGAATCTTTGCATATTTGTGATTCGCTTTCTAAATATGGTTTAAGTATACTGTCTATAAATTTGGCACACCCATAAGTAATTGAACCTCTCCCATCAACTATTGGTCTGAAAGGTGGGTCATTCAAAGATTTATGAATCTTAGGGGTGCCAAATAAAGCTGGAATAATAGGGGCCAACATTGACAGGTAATGGTACAACTCAATGTCTGTGGAGCTTTCTAAAAATAAATCTTTCAAACTTTGCCTAATCTTATTATATGCCCCATTAACTTTATTTAATGATACTTTAGTATATGAATCTGTGCCAAGTTGGCGCTCCATTTTTTCTACATAAACTGCATGGTCCATGAAAACCAGGCCACCCCCCCTTGTCTGGCTTCATGACCCTAATTTTGCAGTCTTTTAACAAATTAATACAGTCATTCTCCATAGCGTTAAGGTTAGTTCTAGTACCCCTCTTATGGGAACCTTCTTTGACAGCTTTAAAATCAAATTTGCACATTCTTTCAAATATGTTCAACTCTGGGTGAATGGGGGGATTAAATACACTAGAAACCCTGGTCGAACTAATCATGGTTGAACTATTACCCATAAGCAAATTAAGATTTAATTTACGAATAAATAATTTGAGATCAATTAAAGTGTCTACAATGTCCATCCTTCTAGAGGGAACAAAAGTCAATCCCTTCAAAAGGAAATCTACCATCTCCTGATGAACATCCAAGATGGTATAATTAAAAATATTAAAGTCTCCTTTCGAACTAGTGTGAACATTATGTTAAAGTTCTCACAATTATCAAATACTATTGCTTCCGCTGCCTCTTTTTGTTCCTCCCTTGTGTTCAATTGCAATTGTATTGTTGATTGTTGGTTCGGACATTGGTGTTGGATTGAAAACCCCGCTGGTTAAAGTCATCAGTCCTATTACCAACATCTGCTGTGTTGTTACTAGGGGCATTATTGGCCCCTCCATTGTTGTTCCAGTTATTAAGCCTTTCACTCCGCCTCAATGGCTCAGTAGTTCTTAAATCTGCCATGGGGTTATTACCAGAGACACTAACCAAACCATCATTTTCATTACTATCCAAATTAATATTAGAGTCACCTCTTTCCCTGAAAGGCACGTGAGAGAGGGGATTCGGGTAAGCCTGTTTCTTAGTATAGTCATTAATGTCTCTGGCAATCTTTCTCTTTTTAGTAGTCAATAGTTTATCCAATGCTGATTCTATACTGGTGTAAGTCCTGCAATATTCAAATTTATACCTAAAGAAGTCAGCATGATTTTTAATAAATTGATCCAATAATTCAAGATCCATTTTAAGGACCCCAATTTCAGAATTATAAAAATTAATAAGAGCTTTTAGGAACTCAAGGCCTTGGTGATCAAATAATTCTAAAAGTTTGTGGTGAAATGCAGACCCATTAACTAGGCCCGCTGGATAACGCCACTGCCTGAGCCCTTTTGGAATAATGTTCTTATTTATACACTCTTGCATGTAGGAAACTTCGAGTTGAAGTTTCCTACATTTAAACATTTTTGTATCAAACTCGTTGATTTTACTCATAAGATTATTGGCAGCCTGTTCATTGGTGTCATCAGGAGAAAAATTATTATTATCTTGATTTGCACCAAAAAAGTTATTGTTGTTGACAAAAGCAGCCATAGATGGGATATTGTTCCCGCTTTCTTCATTAATAGGCATAAAAGCGTTACCTTGAACTGGCACAGTGTCCCTGTTGGGCGGGCTAGTTGTAATTGGTGCAAGACCTTGATTATTGGCCTCATTCCTTCTTATTACTGCACCAGTTCCGTTGGCGTTGCTGTTGCCTGTTCACCACGAACTTTTAGAATTATTTGATCGCCAAGTCCTTGAGTTCCTAAAAGCTCTTATTAATTTTTATAATTCTGAAATTGGGGTCCTTAAAACGGATCTTGAATTATTGGATCAATTTATTAAAAATCATGCTGACTTCTTTAGATATAAATTTGAATATTGCAGGACTTACACCAGTATAGAATCAGCATTGGATAAACTATTGACTACTAAAAAGAGAAAGATTGCCAGAGACATTAATGACTATACTAAGAAACAGGCTTACCCAAATCCCCCCTCTCACGTGCCTTTCAGGGAAAGAGGTGACTCTAATATTAATTTGGATAGTAATGAAAATGATGGTTTGGCTAGTGTCTCTGGTAATAACCCTGTGGCAGATTTAAGAACTACTGAGCCATTGAGGCGGAGTGAAAGGCTTAATAACCAGAACAACAATGGAGGGGGCAATAATGCCCCTAGTAACAACACAGCGGATGTTGGTAATAGGACTGATGACTTTAACCAGCGGGGTTTTCAATCCAACACCAATGTCCAAACCAACAATCGACAATACAATCGCAATCGAACACTGGGGAGGAACAAAAATAGGCAGCGGAATCGATAGTATTTGATAATTGTGAGAACTTTAACCTAAATGTTCACACTGGTTCAAAAGGAAACTTTAATATTTTTAATTATACCATCTTGAATGTTCATCAGGAGATGGTAGATTTCCTTTCAAAGGGATTGACTTTTGTTCCCTCTAGAAGGATGGACATTGTAGACACTTTAATTGATCTCAAATTATTTATTCGTAAATTAAATCTTAATGTGCTCATGGGTAATAGTTCAACCATGATTAGTTCGCCCAGGGTTTCTAGTGTATTTAATCCCCCCATTCACCCTGAGTTGAACATATTTGAAAGAATGTGCAAATTTGATTTTAAAGCTGTCAAAGAAGGTTCCCATAAGAGGGGTACTAGAACTAACCTTATCGCTATGGAGAATGACTGTATTAATTTGTTAAAAGACTGCAACATTAGAGTCATGAAGCCAGACAAGGGGGGTGGCCTGGTTTTCATGGACCATGCAGTTTATGTAGAAAAAATGGAGTGCCAACATGGCACAGATTCATATACTAAAGTATCATTAAATGAAGTTAATGGGGCATATAATAAGATTAGGCAAAGTTTGGAAGATTTATTTTTAGAAAGCTCCACAGACATTGAGTTGTACCATTACCTGTCAATGTTGGCCCCTATTATTCCAGCTTTATTTGGCACCCCTAAGATTTATAAATCTTTGAATGACCCACCTTTCAGACCAATAGTTGATGGGAGGGGTTCAATTACTTATGGGTGTGCCAAATTTATAGACAGTATTCTTAAACCATATTTAGAAAGCGAATCACAAATATGCAAAGATTCGTGGAGCTTTTTACAAGATATTAACAAACTTGAATTCAAGCAAAACAGTCATTTCCTTACAATAGATGTTAAGGATCCTTATACGGTTATCCCCCATGCCACTGGAATTGAGTGGACCCGTGAATTTTTGTTAATGAAAAAGGTTGACAATAATGTAATTTATTTAGTGGCTCCACTGTTAGAGTTGGTTTTGACCAACAACTATATGACTTTTGATGGTGAGTTTTATCTGCAGAAATCGGGGGTAGCTATGGGCTCCCCGTGTGGTGGAAGTTTCATCAGTGCCGTAATGGCCCATTGGGAGCATAGTTTATTGTTTCAAGACCCATTATTTCAGAAAAATGTCTACTGGTACACTAGGTACCAGGATGATATGTTTTGTATGTGTGTAGGTGATATTTTACAAATACCATCATTTATTAACAACATATCTAAAACTACTACATTCTTGGAATTCACCTATGCCCTGGGGCAGGAGTCAATTAATTTCCTTGACATTCTACTAGTTAAAGATTCTGGGAATTTTTGTTATAAAAGCAATATATATAGGAAGCCAACGTACTCACATACTTTCCTTCACTTCTCAAGTTGTCACCCATATCATCAAAAATGAGCAGTGGTAAAGGGCCAAATGGTCAGGGTTGCTCGTATGATTTCAGAAGAGATGGAATTTATGGCTGAATGTGACTTATTAGAAATTATGTTCCTCAACAGAGGTTATCCTTTACATTTAATTATGTCTGTTAAAAATGAGGTCAAACAGAAGAGGGTGGAAAGGTTCTTTATTCCACTATTAAGGTGTAAATGTTTAACTGTTGCTGACACCTCACAGAATAATTTGTGTCAACTTAAATGTTGTTAATTCTACCCAAGTAGTGCCTATAGAACATAAAGTTGCTTACCAAGTCAGTTTCCTTAATACATACTCACTTGATTATGGTTCTATTAGAGAAATTCTACACAAGAATTGGGCTGTAATTAAAGGAAATGAGCTGTTGGTTAAAGCATTGGGTAATAAACCAAAAATAACCTATAGGAGAGGTTTAAATCTTAAAAGCATTTTAGAAAAGAAAAATGATATATGCCATAGTTATAGTAACATCAGAGGCATGTTTAAATGTGTTTTTTTCCCACAATGTCAATACATAAAAACAGTTAACCAATGTGATATTAATGGTATAAGATATAAAATAAATTCTAAATTTAATTGTGAAACCAAAGCAGTCACATATGTCGCATTATGTAATGGATGTAATGCATTTTATATTGGCAAGACGGAAAGGAAATTAAAGCAGCAGATCTATGAGCATTGTTATGCCATTTGTAATAAAGATCTCAACAACGCTCTAGCCAAACATGTCATAGCTACCCAAGTCATTGTTTTAAATTTGCTATTCTGCAAAGGAGAATATCAGGGACTAGAGGGGGGCCTTGGCAAATTCCATTAGAATTGGATGAGTTAAAGTGGCAAATAAGAACAAATGCACAAACCTTTCCAGGTCTGAACGATAGTATTTCCATCAAATGTATGTTGAAATTACTATTGCTTAGGAGATGATTAATTTAATTTATTTTATTTCACCTTATTCAATATATAGAATATTTATTCTACAAAAGCAAGTCTTATAAGCATTATTGTTCATGGTGTAGCTTTATTTGTTCTATTAGTAAGAATTACTTGTTTATATTATTATTGGACTTCTTATTTAAGTTTTCATAATAGCAGTCTTATGGCATTTATTTAAAATATGTATATATATCTATTTGTTATTTTCATCAATGTTTTTTCTTGATGAAGAACTACCTTGACTCATTAATAGTGTCCTGAAATTCTTTTATGCTGTTTATTAGTTAAGCGAACTGTTGCTTTAAGGATATGATTTGCTTAATAATTAGAACAGCTTAATTCAGTATAAATGAACCTGTTTGTTTTTTAAAACTGTTTTGTCTGATGAAGGCTGTTTATTTCCTGGCCGAAAGCACTCACATTAAAACAGTTACTTTTTAAGTATTTACTGCTGTCGGCTCCTATTGTTTCCGTTTTGTTTTATTTTAAAAGTTTACTTGTTTGTTTGAAGTTTGCCTTTGATACCATTCCCCTCTCAGGAATCATAGAAAAACTCACTAAGCTAGGCATCAACACCTATATCACTAAGTGGGTTGCAAACTGGCTCACAGGTAGAACCCACAGTGTAAAAGTAGCTGAATCCAAGTTAGACTGCCACCATTCATGAGTGGAGTCCCACAGTGGAGTCCCACAGTGTCCTCTTTGGTATCTGCTGTCCAGGCCAACACAAAGGGACTCTGGCTGACAAAGTTCACAGACAATTGCAATTTGGGAGCTATTATTAACTCCCCAAGTGTCGTTGACATCTTACAGAACGGCCTCACTGAAACCAATGACTGGTGTCAAAACCATGGCCTTAAGCTCAATGCCAAAAAATGTGTCATCATCCCCTTTGGGAAAAACCCAGTTCCCATGAATTACCACATAGATGGCAGTCCACTGAACACAGAAAGCGTTATAAGAGATCTGAGAACACGGGTCGACAGCAGCCTCTCTTTTGACCACCACATTGCCACTGTGGTCAAAAAGTCCTTCTATGTGGCACATCTCATTACTAAGGGTTTTGCATCCGGGAAGAAAGAGGCCATTGTCTCCCTCTGCTCTTCCTTCATTAGGCCAATCATTGAGTACAATGCCCCATTTGGCATGTACCTCACTAGACACCTGCAACAACTGGAGAGGCTGCAAAAGTACCTCACAAAGAAGATCCTCAGCCTTAAACATTTATCCTATATGGAAAAACTCAAAAAAACTCCAACTATTCTCTATCTCATATCACCTACCTAGTGGCAAGATGCCGAAATAGGAACATATTTCACTTGATTATTAGGATTTGTGTTAGCATACATTTTCTAAAACAGAGGTGTGGATGAGAGACTGAGTGACAGTGACCTTAAAGATGTTTGCATACTTCTGAACCTTTCAGCTTTAGAAATTTGGATAAAGCCTAAAATAAAGAGGGAGCAAAGGCTCAAAAATAGGAACAGATTTTAATTACTGTGCTTATAAAAATGCAAACGTGATTAATTAAAAGGATTTGTGTTAGTATAATTTTTCTGAAGAAATTACTAGTCTGAAACCCAAATGTATGTCATTATTTAGTAACATCAGTCTCCAATGTCTGGCAACAAACCAAATGTTTTACGAGTAAGGGACCAAAAATAAAGTAAATGCCTGAATATTTTTATGTGTTATATTTTAGATGTAAAATACTTCCTCAAACATCATTAACATATACTACATCAAGTTTATAACATTAGGGCGGATGAACTATTTTATGTAAAAAAAAAACAATATATATATATATATATATATATATATATATATATATATATATATATATATATATATATATATAGTACTTAAAAATAAATAAGTAAGTAAAACACAACAATTTTACAGAGATCCCATTCTCTAAGTGCAATAATGTTCTCCAGGGTGTGTGTTAATGTGTAATTAACTCCCTTCCAGGGGTGTAGTGGCGTGACATCTGTGGTGCCTTCTCTCACAACACCCCTGGGTGGGGATTAATTACACATTAACACACACCCTGTTGGGCATTATTGTTTGTTCATACCTCTCCAATACCCCCTGCTAATAATATATTCTAACTCTGAAGCTGAACAACAGAGGGGAAGGGCATAAATCTTTCCCCTTGTATAACTTCCATTTTGTAAATTTTTTTGTGTTTAAATATTTTTCAGTTTAGATCTTTTAAGTTTATATATTTTGTTGCTGATATTTTACTGTCAATCTTATGCTTTTTTAGATCATTTTAGGTAATCCCATATATATTGTATTTATTTTTGTTTAATTTATCCTTTGACTGTGTTAGTCCCACTAGGTTAATGGCGTATTTTTAAGGGGACAGTTGAGGTGGTATTTTTACTACTAGTGGAAATTTGGCAAGGACATTGGGGAACTTCCCCTAGTCAGAGTTTGTGTGTGAATGGAAGCCTGTTCATTGAGACTACTTCCTAATTCCATTCTGTGCACATTGGCAGCTCAGGGGAAGAGGGAAAGAAGAGACGGACGTGCCTTTGCTTTGTGATGACTTAAAGTTACATGTAGAGAAGACATCTGATTTTTCAAAAAAATGCTGATAAGGAAATTGGAAGAGAAGGGAAGGTAGTCTAGCCTTCTTCAAAGGTATTAGTATGTGAAATGGGATCAAAGGCAGTCAAGCCTTTACAGGATGTCCTCAGATTCATGGAAGAGAAGACAATCAAGCTTCCCATGGATTTGGACAATGTTTTTTCAGCAATTTATTTCAGGGAAGAGGAAGAGATAGTGATAATTTTAAGATATTAGTGTTACATGTTAATATTATAAAGTATCTGGGGAAAAGATTAGGCATTTTGGAATGGTGTAAGAATCCTGATTGTGGTATAATTATATTGGAAGACATAAGATATTTAACAGAAGAAGAAAGATTGCAAATAAGGTATTATGAGGAATAATGTTATTTGGAATTTGGAGAAAGATACATGTTTAAGGATGGCAATTTTATATAAGAATACAATTAAAGTAATAGATGTTACATTAATGCTAATAGGCTAGATAGCTATTATTGACATAATTTGAAAACAAAATACATACAAAGCAATTGCAGTGTATGCATATGTAATGGAGAAAAATAGAGAAGACATGTTTAATAAGATTTTGCATTAAGTAACAACAAATATAGAAATAATAGTAAGAGATTTCAACTGTAATTTAAGAAGGAAAAGTAATGAGGGTAATGACATTAAAGAAATAGTAGACATAATTAGGCATGGTCAATTGAATATTTAGAAAGAAAGTAAGTAGACATATAGAAGAGGAGAACACAAAACAGAGACAGATTATTTTTAATCTCAGCTGGCTTGCAACCAGTGAAGGAGAAAATTACTGATACAGTTTCAGACCACTGGGCTATTTGGATTAAGTTAAAAGACAAAGAAAAAATATATAACTATAGGAAAGGTAATAAAAAGAATACATAAAGAAAAATAGAATGACAACGGAAAAATAAACATATTGAAATTATGGGAAAACCATGTGGACATGAGAGAATTTTATTCAGACTGATCAGAACACTTGGTCTCTTTAAAAAAAGAAATACAAAGATTGTTATATGGAATGAGCAAAAGACATGAGATAAAAAGAAAAAAGAAATTATGAGGAATTAAGTGATTAACATTTATCAGATTAGAAAGAAATGAAAAGAATATGTTGTTAAAGAACATGAACTATATGAATTAGATCAGGAAAAAAGTAAATTATTTGCTGTTTAAACAAACATTTTTTGCAAGGAAGAAAGGTAGAAATTGCATAATATTTGAGTAAACTAGTAAAACAGAATGATAGTACAATGGGGACATGAAAAATAAAGAATGTACAAAATATAATAAGCAAAATAAGATAATTTAAATAAAATTAAAATATGTAAAAGATGCATTTGAAGAAAAAAACAATACTTGAATTAAGGTATATAATGTGAAAACATTTTGGAAAAGAATAGTAAGGATTCTGAAAAGGTAATTGCTGTGGAAGAATTAGAATATTGAAATTAGTAAATTTAAAATCAGGAGCAGGACCAGATATATTAGAATACACGTATGAGAATATGATAATATCACAAAAGAAAAGTTTTGCAGCAGTGTTAAATGAATGCCTAAATGAAGGCTTTAAGCACAAAGAATCATTGTAGTGTATCAAATTCATATGGAAAAAGGGAGAAAAGAAATAAATTCAGGACTGGAGACAGAGTTCTATATATTACAGGCTATAAAATCTTTATGAAGATTTTGTAGAAAATGAAAATCTAAGTAAGTAATATTGTGGATGAAATGATACACAGTGTTAAAGTAAAGGAATTCAGCAGCTATTAATGATAGAGATGGTTAGAGAGTTAGATGACAACATAAACAAGAAAGAACAAATTAAATCATGATAGGTAACATAAGTAACCATTTGATTCTATACAACATGAAATGTGGGAGATATTTCAGTTATATAATATCAGCACTAAGATAAGAAATGTATGTATTACACCATGTGAACAAAATAAAGTTTGGCCTTTAGTCACTGGCTGGTTGAGTTGAGGGAGAAATAGTGGCTAAAACAGGTATAAGGCAAGGATGCCTAGTGACTTATATAATATTTGCATTTGTAATGAATGTGATATTATGACATGTAACTCAAGACATGAAGGATATGGATATGTATGTAAAGAGGGTATTCAAATACCCATTAAGTTAACATACGATGGTGATATTATAATTGTTACAAAAATGTAGAAGGAATAAAGAAAGCTTTGGATTGTTTAAATGGATTTTTAAAAGAAATAGGTTTATGTCCGAATAAGGATAAAAGTAATGGATTAGGAGATGACGAGATAAGGGAGATTTAATTTAGTATGGAAGAAATAAATGTCTTAGGTGTTTGTTTCAAGAAGCAGGAAGTTAAAGGGTTAGAATGGAAAGAAAAGATATAGAAAATGAAAAATGCTTGCCTATTCTAGAAATCTTTTAGGTTATCATTCAATAAATAGATATAATTAATTAATTGAATTTTATTGACAAAATGGTACACTTAGCAAGTGTTTTAACTTACCATTGATACATGAGAAACACATATATACTTTTGTCTTTTCATTTATAGTTAAACCCAGCTATAAGAGGTGTATTGTATATTTCAGAAGAACAAGGTGGTTTTAGGATTAATTAATCCTGTCGTTCATGCAGCATCAATGAACTTGTATAAAGTTTTAAAAGGACCGAATGATATTGACAAATGACTACTAACACAAAAGTAATAATATAAGTATGAAAAAGAGTGGAGCTGGGGATTCAATAAACTCCGTGTAGGCTTTACAAGAAGTCTACAAGGAGTTTACAGGTTAGAGCAATGAACAGCAGCAGCGCTAATCGCACGTCCGTGCTGCCCTTCCCTCTTACACAAATACAAGCACGGTTTCATTGCCAGCAGCAGTTTTGCTGACCAGGAAACCATGTGGAGCAGCATGAGCACAGAAAGAGGATGCATTCAAGGTTGCTTATGAGCGATCTTGCTCGGCGAGAATATGCAAACAGCCACAATGACTACCAGGAGTAAAAATACTTTAATGTCTTCAGTGATGTCACTGTAAAGAAATGTGCACTCAGTGCTATGCAAAATAAAAAAAAAACATTTGAATTTAAAGAATGAAGCGGTGGGGTGGGTTAAATGAGAAAGGTAAATACAAAGAAACGTACAATAGGCAGGGTAAGTGTGCTCATGAAAATGGGCACAGACATGTATGATAGGAATGAATAAAGAGTAAGAGGGCATGGTAAATATGTCAATGTCCCCAAAATAGGATATGCAAATTTATGTACACTTCTAGCACAAGTCAGCAGCATAACACTAAGTACACATAAACACAAATATAGTAGGTATGTGATGGTCACAAAAGGCTACATAAAAAAGAGGTGCATTTTTGTGATATAAATATCACTGACATGCTGATGGAGCAAGGATGGTATATAAATTTGGGGTATGTGCATACTCTAACGATCTGCAAAATGTCTTGCTTGTATATGACTGACATGTTACCATAACTCTCAACTAATCAGAGACACATAGCAACAGATTCCTGGACAAATGTAGACAGAAACAGGCAAAATCATGCACACTTTTACAATATTATGACCATTAATGAGCAACATTGACAGAATATAGTGTGTAACTTATTACACATATTCTTTAGGAACAGATGTGAGGAACTGTAATGATTGTCAGCATTCTGTAAATGAAATTCACCACCCCTTCTCCAAAAATGACCACTTTTTGGATTATTTAAGAGGGACAGTGTTAAAAGTGGAGTTGAAATCAATTGATTGGATTTCATAACACATAAGCCACAATCACCACCTGCAAGGATCAAACCCATGCCGCCAATGTTGCCAATGAACTGTCTATGTACTGGGTGCAACACAAAAAGATGTATCAAACAGAAATCTAGTAAAACATCTTGAAGGAAGTCTGCATTGTCATATCCTAATGGGTATACATCCCAAATAATAGTTCTGTATGGCCTACCAGATGTGTGGGAGCTCACTGTGCCAGATGTGATACACTTGAATAAAGCATTCCTGGCTGACACAGGTATCAGCCATACAGATAACACACAAAAAACACACTGTTATGACTGAATTCCTTACACACAGCTGGGTATTGCATGGATCTGACACATGTATTGACAATGGATATTATCTGAAACATCAGCAATTGATGTGTGAATTAAGAAGTGATCCATTATAATGAATAGTGCAGCAATATGTGAGAATGATGGCAATTCATCAGCTATGCCCATGTTCACAGTCAAGTGTCAATGATCAATGAAGCCATCAAGATAATATTGTTCACATACCAGACACTAAATAGAGCACTCTCTATAAGCACATGTCAAACCTTAAGACATGTGCCACATGATCACTGTTCCCCTGATATTGTCAGCAAAAATGTTATAATACCATGAAATCCTGACATACATCCATATGTGTTCATGCAAACTATCAAGTGCTAATACTGATGTAATGTAGCAGTACATCCGTGACCCAGTATAGTCACACTATAGCTGTACATAGGTTACAATTGCACTTCATTTGTTCGTATGTTCATAGGAGACTACTAGGCTAATATCCCAACAGTCCATACAAGCCTAACCTGATTTAACCCACATGTAACAATTTTCAATAGCTAGGTAAACGAAGTTAATAGAGGTATTAGCCTCTGCTATGGTATGCAATACCAACCGCCTCTGTCCATGAGACTCATGGACACCATGCCAGGAGTCAATTTACAATTATGCGTCCATTGATCTAGGTTACACTTGAAGAGGATCAGTGAAGGATTTTGCTTTATACGAATGGGAAGCTTGTTCCAGAGAAGGTGAAGTCTCTGAGAGATGTATCTATGTATGCAATATGATTTATTTATGTCAGAGGCTAGTTTAAGGTCCTTGGAATAAGTGACTCTCATGCAGTTGGATTTATGAATGTGTACCATATCCATCAAGGCCAGATTGGACACTGCACTGTAGACCAGGCACAGATTGCACCTTAATAGTCTTTAGGAGACAGAATACAGAGATAGGACTTTCAATCTTTCCATGCAAGACTTGTTTCTTATAACTTTGTGCCTCATAGAAGGATATTCTCAACACTGTGGAGACAGGGTGGCTCAAGTTCAGAGTGGTATTCACCTGAATACTCACATCATGTGCCATTTGGGTTGAGTCTTAGTGGAATGCTGTCTATATAGTAATTAGGTCTGGTATTTGCGATGCAAAAGGGAAAGATTGTTATTTTTTTTTAATTTGGTTCTCTCCATGGCTATGGGACCAGTCGATTGTGTGTGTTAATCCTTTCTGCAGTATATCTTTAGCATTTGTGTAGTCATTGATTGCCCCCAATTTACAGTCATTGAAAAACTTGGTCAGACAAAGACTGTCTTCATTTGCACTGACTTCTAAGAAATAAATACTGAGCAGGAAAGAGCCTAATACAGAGCACTGTGGTACAACCCTGTTGACTGGACTCTTGCTAAAGGTGAATTCACCAGCTTTGTCAGTATGTGCCCTGTTGGTGAGACATTTGGCTACCCACCTAGTGATGTAAGGGATTTATGCCCAGTTGAGAGAATTTCTCCATAATACCTGAGTGGAGAATCATATCAAATGCTTTGGCCAGGTCAAGATAGGTGGGATGCACAGTGTTTAACTCATCCGTCATCTAGTTGACCTTGAAGAAGTCAATTACATTTAAAAGACATGATCTATGCTTAACAAATCCAAACTGTGTTGGTTCCAGAGCCGGGAGATTAACTATGTCATTGTTGATAAGGTCCATGATGAATATTTCCATGGCCATACTGAAGACCACATACATGCGCATGTGTATATAATTCCCTGTGTATGTTGATGGTCCCCCCTTGTGCATGATGACTGTTACTGTCTAGCATTCTGACAGTACATAGCCTATCTGGAGGCTATGTTTCAATAGGGATCCAAGTGACTCTGCTCGGCAGGTTTGAAGTTATTTCAAAGTCAACCAGGAATGTTGTCAGGGCCCATTTTTTTAGCCTTAGAGATGGCAGAGATGACCTGCTGTCTTGAGGTAATAGGCTGAGGAATGGTAGCAGGTATACTTTGGGGGAAGACTGGTACGGAGAGGAGGTTGAAGTTTGATCCAAATCTGTCAGCTAACAGGTTGTCTATTTCCTCTGGTTGAGTATGGATTGGGCCATTCACCATCAGCTCTCTGCATAGCTTTGTATTCCCCTTATGATTTTAGACACAGTTACAAAATGTGATGAGTTGTTTGTGCATGAGTGATTACCATTTCATGAATTCAGCTTAAGCTTGTGAAGTACTTTGAAAGATATTTTATGGGAGAAATAGCTGATAGATACTATACTGTTCAGACTGTAGTTCATACAGGAAATGTTGGGTGCAAACCTTTATTAAATAAATAACTGTTGCTATTGCCCCCCTGTTTGAGCAGAGTTAAGAGCCAAGTAAGCATCTGTCTCTGCATAAAGAAAAATAGTAATATGTCATTTAGTACACCTTTGTTCGAAAAACAAGCTAAGCAGCACTGCACAGCCATCAGTGGTTTGGACAGTGCTGAGTGTTGAAAATGCCCTTGCTATATAGATTTCATTGTGGTACAGTGTGTAAGAGCAGTGACCTTCTAGTCAGAGCACAGATAAGACAGGGCTCGATCCTTGGGCTTTGTACAGCTGGTGTCAGGATGGCATTCACTAAGTAAATGTGATCAGGACTGCAAATGTGACTATTAATGACTACACTAAAGTATGTCTTCCTCAAATTTTATCTGTAATGCCTACCTCAATACAATTGTACAACTATTAGCTGTTTTGCAGGCCTCACTGCAAATAACAAGTTCATTTGTGTGTACAATTTTCTAGGAGAGACAAGGGGCGGTACATCTTTTTAAATGACTCAGCAGATATGCTAACTAATTGTGTATGACCAGATATCCTAAAAAGTGTATGCAGGATGCTTTGTCACGTAGGGACAGTTTCTACATCACATTACATGAACATTTCATCCATCTTCACCTGAACATGACACAAACAGAATTACGGAAAATGTTAAAATCTTGCACACTACAGGAGCACTGATTCATAGATTAATACTAGGCTGACTGCCCTTGTGAGCCATTTTAAGCCTAGTCAATTATCCTCTGTGAGATTCAAAGCCTGTATCTTGTGTTTGTAAGACAAACACCTTAACCATTAGGCCACCCTCCCAACCCTCTGCTGAAGCTACTGAATCAATGTAACGTGTTTGTATTATCCATAAGCAGAGTCATATCAGTCTGCAGGCACCATCCATCAACCTAATAGATACACGTACGCAAAGAGGGGTGGGAGAGAAGGGATGAATACAAAGTGAGAGGGCCATATACCTAACAATGTGTTTACATGCTTAGTATTTCAATGTTGTTAGACCTGCTAGGATTAAGCAGGTAATTCCTAGTGGCTTTTTTTTTTCACCATCTTAAAGGGACAGACCCTTTTTACTAATTTAATGTTTAGTTTAGTGGAACATTCACCTACATGTTTTTTGTCTGTTCTCATTATTTAATTGCCATGCTGTGTAGCATGAAGTGACTGATATCAAGATAAGAAAAGGTAAGGAAAGGGACAACAGGCTTATGACAAGCAGAACAAGGATGGATAAATATCTGATACTTGGGATGGATGTAACTTCAGATACACATTTTTGCCAGCATTCAATATAGCTCCCTGATAACTCATAACTCTAGCAAATGTTAACATGTGAGTAATTAAACATATAATACACATATAATACCACCCTACGAAATAATGAAAGATGTATCTGGAATCAGACCTTTGAAGGTAGTGGCAAAAAAATTTTCAGTCAAGTGATTTATGTCAACACTTCACATAGGAAGTTGCCTTTTTGTTACATTCAGCAGTCTAAACAACTGTTGTAGTAGCTGTTTAAAAGTAGTGTCTTTACTCTGGTTTAACTCCATGTTCTTTCAGAGCAAAGAGTTTAGGCACTGTTGCATGGAGATAATTGAACTAATGCAGCCGATGGCAAAAAACATGTTTTGCCACAGGACATGAAGACCCATTCGCCATTACAAGGCACTGTTGCACAATGCCAAACATGGCGCAAATGTAGAGGACAAAAATTGAAGGCTTTATTGTGGGTTATTTCTGGCTGTGCACATGGTGTGTGATTCTATTTTTGATCAAATTAAAGGTATGAAAATGGAGTAGATAGGAAAGTGATGAAACAGGGTACAAGCAGGAACAAGAAGAAATGGTATAGTAATGGTTAGGATTTTATGTGCGTTTGACCATTAGCCTACTAAAGCCTGTGACCCTCTGAAGATTGCACATATCAATGTTGTTGTCATTGTCATGTGCTATGTTGAGGTATGGATGTACTGTAACCCAACAACAGTGTACTCTAATTTGTGATTTGAGCTACTGAATTGATGGCTGCTGCTGTCATTTGGTTACATGTACCTTCCATAACCTCTGTAATAATATCCTTCCTGAGGACTGTTGACATGGGATGATGCCATTTACTGTATATTGCTGACTTAGTAAGGCATGTATTCTTGTATAAGGGTTTATCAATATTCTACAGAGTTCTCATTCAACCATCAAAGTAACACTTGCAGTATGGCACATGTCTGTAGGTGTATACCTAGCATCATATAATGCTATGTGACAAGCAGCGATATTACATCATACTGATTACATGGCCACTTCCGTCCACATGCTGTAATGCTATTACATATACAAACATATAACAAATTTAGATTCACTTGCAACCTTGGGGAATTCATTGTGTAAATGATTGTGTTGATATTCACAAGGATTATTCAGGTGTTCCCCAGAAGCAATGTGTGACCGTCAGTATTTCTGTCATTAACTGTTCTGTATGAACTCCATTCACATAATTTGTAATGTGCCCATATATGTTATCAGAGACCACACACACACCTTTCCAATGAAAAACATATAGGTATATGATATGCAATTTTATAATGACGTGAAATAGGTAGACTTGTATGATTGTTTTAGCATTGCCGTTGTGTGGCATTTGATGCATACCCAAGGTTTTATTTGGAGGTGTTGTCACAATTCATTTACTAACTGAGTATAAAATATTACGAGGGAATCCAGGGCTATGAGCACAACTGTTGATGGATGGCACTGCCCATAATCAACTGAAGAAAATAGACAACCCAAAACCTACAGGCTGATAGATTTGGATCAAACTTCACTACCTGTCCCCAATGCTTGTTACCCAAAGTATACATGCAAACATTACTCAGCTTATTTTTGCAAGAGATCAGCTCATCTGTGCACTCTCTAAGTCTAAGAACACCTGACAACATCACGTGTTGCCTTTTCAATAACTTAATACCTGACTTATCATTCACAGTTGGCTCTCTACTTAACCACAACCTCCAGATAGGCTGTGTTCCAGTACAATGATGAACAGCAACAGTTATCCATCTGAATAAGAGGGTACTATCACCCGAGACAGAGAATTGTAGACCAATAACCCTGACTACCTTTACATATAAGGCAATAAAAAGAATCTTCATGGACCTTTTCAAGAATGACATAGGTAATCTCCCCACTGGGTACCCAACACATTTTTGATTTGCTAAGGCAGATCATGTCTGTCAAATCTGGTTGACTACTTTTAGAAGGTCATCAAGGCAAGGCCTGATGGAAAGACTGTGCATCCCACCTAACCTGACATGGCCGAGACATTTTAGAAAATTCCACAATCAGGTTATTCTGAGAAACTGTCTCAGCTGGGAATAAACCTGTATGTCACCAAGTGGGTAGCCAAATGGTTTACTGACAGGACACATATTGTTAAAATGTATGAAATGACTTCTATCAAGAAGCCAGTGACCAGGGCCATAACACAAGTTTCTTTACTAGGCAATTTCCTGTTTGGTATTTAATTTTCAAAAGTCAAGGCAAACCTAATCAGCCTTTGTATGACCAGCTTTGTGGATGACCACAAATTGTGGACAATCATTGAATCCAAGCATGTTATTGATATACTGCAGAAAGTATTAACATGAAAATGATTGTTGTCAGAGCAATGGAGATACCCTAAATGGTCAAAAAAGCATAATTATTTATTTGAAAGCAAATACGCAAGACATTCACAATATAGATACACACTCCTAAGAGTAGACCCAATGGTACATGATCTAGTACTCAGGTAGGTAGTAATCATAACTTCAACCACCATGTGTCCGTGGTGGTGACAGATCCACTCATAAGTATGTCCATGCCATCCACATCAAAGGATGTTATAATTCCATTGTACTCTGCCCTCATTTGCATGCTCCTCAACACACATCTGCAACACAGAAATACTGAAAGTCCTATCACTGTATTCTGTTTACTACAGTATACTAAGGGTCAATCTTTGTCTGGCCTATAGAACAGTCTCCAATCTAGCCACAATGGGGATGGTACACACTGGTGACCCAAACTGCATGAGGATCACTTGTTCCAAAGATGTTAACTTCACCTCTGACATAAATCATGCTGGAGAGATAGCTATGTCTATCAGACATGACTCCTTCTCTGGAACAAGTTTCCCATTTATGTAGTGCAAAGGCCTTTCTTGACACTCTTCAAGTTCATCCTAGATCAACGGATGATTAATTGTAATTGTACTCCTGGGATTGCACACATGTCTCGCATGGATAGGGGAAGTTGGTATTAAATAACATAGCATAGGCTCATACCTGTGTGGCTATCATTCACCTAGCTATTGAAAATTGAGAAACTCATGTCAAATATGGCTAGTCTTTCATGGGATCTTGGAACATTAGCCTAGTACTCTCCTGCAAACCTATGAACCTATGAATTCTAATTGTATCCTAGGTACTGCAGTATTGTGACTGCACAGCATCACGAATGTAACAGTACATTACATCAGTATTAACACTTGATAGTTTGCATGAACACATATGCATGTATGTCAGGATTTCATGGCAGTATAACATTTTCAATGGCAATGTCAGGAGGACAGTGATTTTGCGGCACATGTTTGACATGTGCTTATAGAGTGTGCTCCATGTATTGTTTGGTATGGAAACAATATCACAGTGATATCCTCCTTGATCATTGATGCTAGGAATTGCACTGCTGTAGTTACTGTGCACATGGTTATAGCTGATGCATTGCCATGAATCTCACATACTGCTGTACCATTTACTATAACAGCTCACTTCTTAATATACACATCAATTGCAGATGATTCAGACAATACTCATTGCTATTACATGTGGCAGATGCATACAGTACACAGCTGTGTATAAGGAGTCCACTCATAATAGTGTGTTGTTGTAAGTGTTATCCATATGGCTGATACCTGTGTCAGCCAGGAATGCTTTAATCAAGTGTATTACTTTTACCACAGTGAGCTGTCACACATCTTGTTACCCATACAGAACTATTCTTTGGGATGTATACACATTAGGATTCAACAGTACAGATTTCCCTGCAAGGTGTTCTACAAGATGCATGTGTGATACATCTTTCTGTGTTGCACCCAGTAAATACACAGCTTATTGACAACATTGATGGCACATGTTTGATTCTTGCAGGTGTAGCTTATGGCTTATGTGTCATACAGACCTCTCAGCTGGCCACAGTTTTACCTGATTTCAACTCCCATTTTAACACTGTCTCCCTTAAACACTCCAAAAAGTGGTCATTGCTAGGGAAGGGGTAGTGAATTCCCCTTATAGAATACTGACATCATTACAGTTGCACACATCTGTTCCTGCAGAACATGTACAATATCTTACACTCACATTATAATAATAATTTAAAATCATCCCTGATTCTATCTTCAGCTGTCCATAAGTCTGTTGTTATGTATCCATTGATTGAGAGCTATGGTGACATGTCAGTCATATTCAACCAAGTCATTTGAAGATCTTCACAATATGCATATCCTTGCTAAACGTCATCTCTAGTGACTATGTCAGTGATGTTTATATCACAACCATTCTTTTCCATTGGCATGTAACTTTGTGTGATAGTCACGTATATACTATCATGTGTGATGACAGAAATATATTCGCACAGGAGGTGCAAGCAGCAGTACATACTGTGCTATCTACATATGTGATTAATGTTATGCTAATGAATTGTCTTGGACATGTACATACCTTTATATATCCCATCTTGGGTACATTGGGTACATTGCCATATTTAACATGTCCTCTTCTTCATACTTCATTCCTATAATTCATATCTGTGCCCATTATCATCAGCACACTGTCTCTGCATAGTGTATGTTTTATTGGATTTGCCCCTACTGTTCACTCCACCATTATTATGTCACTCTGCAAATAATTGTCTCAGAGTACACTTTTCTTTAATGCATTAATACTGCTGTTATTGCAGTATTTTCAACCCTGGTAGTCATTGTGGCTGATTGTTTTGCAATGTCACCAAACAGGTTTGCCTGTTGGAAAACTTGTATGTATCTTACTTCTGTGTTTGTGCTGCTTTGAATATTTTTCTGGCTGGCAACACTGTTGCTGGCCACAAAATGTCACTCGTGTTCATGTAAGCATGATGAGTAACTTGATTATGCAGTTGGTGCTGCTACTCATCACGCTAACATGCAAACACTGTGTAGGCCTACATAGAGGTTATTCAATCCGTGGGATGAAATTGTCAGGTTTATAGTAGGAAGGAAACATATCCGCTATTATTAGAAATCTAATACCTCACTTTCCAGTGATTCCAGGTTATCTCAGAGGCAATGATAAATGCATAGAATGTGGAAAGTCCTGAGTTCAGATCACAGACAAAGATAATCATTTTCCTTTATGTTTTACTTGATAACAATAATGCTCGGCTGAAGATTTGTACTCCATTTAGGAAGGAGTTAAGAGCAGAGGAGAAAAATTCTCAATTCCACCAATGTTTCCATGAATCTGGTTGTGTAAAACCACACACACAAAAATAGGATTTATATATAGTATGATACTCATTATTAATTATTTGTCCTTTGTTAACCGGGTTAGTTCACTGGGCTGGGGGCCCATTTTCAGTGGAAATCCAAGGAGAAAAGCTCCACAAACACATGATAAAAAAGATGATGCCAAAAATCATAAACATATATCATAACAAAACCAAGTTACATTGCAAGTTTAAAAACATAAAAACGACAAGATAAAAAGACATACGAGTATCAACATTAATGTCTTGTAGAATTCATTAAAAGTATTGACAAAGCTCCACAAACACAAAATAAAAAAGGTGATGCCAAAAATATATATCATAACCATACCAACTTACATTGCAAGTTTAAAAACATAAAAAAGGACAAGATAAAAAGACATGCGAGTAACAACATTAATGTCTTGTAGTTAATCATTAAAAGTATTGACAAAGCTCCACAGACACAAAAATATGTATCATAACCATACCAACTTACATTGCAAGTTTAAAAACATAAAAACGACAAGATAAAAAGACATACGAGTATCAACATTAATGTCTTGTAGAAATCATTAAAAGTATGTGTTTTGAGCATTTACAAAAACAAAATGATAGAGGTAGAGTTGTTGGAACAAAACAGAAGAACAGTAAGTGGGATGTCGAGAAAAGCAAAGAATAATTAAAGAGACCGAGAATAGTAAAGAAGGGCAGTTGTGTCAGTTATAGTGGGTGGAGTGGAAGGAAAGGTGGTGAAGATGGGGTGGAGAGAAGGAAATGCGGAAAGAACAAAATAGAGGAACAGTAAGTGGAGTGGAGTGAAGAGTGAAGAACAATTGAAGAGACAGAGAATAGCTCATCTTCAACTGAAACTAAATTTAATTTCTGAAATATGATTTACCTCTGTTTTCATAATGGCTTTTAAATACAACTTAGTCTGTATTTAGGCTGAACTCTTTGTCTTCTGTTGTAACATAAAATTAATGATAGTTCATGTCCAACTTCATACATTTTGTATTCAATGCATTTTTTGAAAGATGAAAATACTAGTAAGAAAGTTTACTAAACACTTGATTTTGTTTTGCTTCTGCAACTTAATTACAGGCCAATGTTTCTATTCCTGCTCTGCTGCAGTTTTAAAATAATCATTACCAAAGTAAATTTTGGCTTCTCTGAATTTAGGGTTACACAGTCAGAATTAATATCATTTTTTTGACTTTAGAGTATTTTGATAATTATCTTTCTGGGAGGACATTGAGTTGGTGGGACTTGAAAGTAAGACTTGATGAACCTTTTTTACCATGATCTTTAAAGGCAGCATTATGTTTAAAATATGGGGCCACCATATGTTCTTGAAGCAAATGCAATCGCATCACTTTTAAATTATTATAGTGTGAGTCATAGTCATGATTCTTCACGGCATATAGCAAGTCTATGTTTTCTTTCAAAAAGTACTAAAAGTACTCAGTGAGAATTATTGCATGTCCCAAGTATCCATTATTGCAAAACATGCTGGCTGAACTTTTGTAGCTTCTATTACAAATACGTTTTTGGTCCAGTTAATCCTCATCAGTAGAACTATAATTAGCAACAATAGCTAATGTTCTGGACATGTTTTCTTAAAGTATAAAGACCTATAGCCAAGTCAGACAGTGTACACATAGCATATTCTTCCAGTACAGAGTTGGGGTGACCTATGACCATGACACATTTGGTCTTCTACTTGTAAGTTAATCATTTTGAGGTCAAAAATTGTGGGATATCAAATATTTTGCCAGCTCCTTTATACCTAATATTAGGAAAATTCCATCACAGTTATGTCCAAGAAACAGTCAATATACTGGTTAACTTAACTTTAATCAGGTTGAAGATATTCTGAAAAATTATACCTTTTAACTGTATTGCACAAGCCTGAAAATTTTAAAGTAAATAAATTGCAAACATCAGGAAAATAATCTTAAATTAAATACCCCTCATTTAAGTCATAAATCCTTTGCAAGCATTGGTTATCTGCACTTCCTCGGCTTAAATAATAACACACAGGGTGTCTATTTTCCTTTCAATAATCCTTTACATGACAAACAGCCTTGGCTCCATTCTGTATGAGTTCAGAATTTAAATACCACCAAACACTAACATTTTTAAATTATAGTTTTCTTGATTTTTCATTCTTATTTTTTGACTGTTAGAGCTTAAATAACTAAGAGGGGTATGCCTAGCATATCCTTAATATACACACACAATGCAGGGAGCCTTGGTCATGTTGTGCACATGGTCTAAGGTGAAACTTCATCAAACATTATTGAAACTATTTCAATTATTGTCTCTGGACTCAGTACCCAAATAACATTTCAGACATTATTGTAACAGGAGCGGTCAAATACATTTATTAGTAATCAAATTGTTGATATCTTTCAACTGTATATATATATATATATATATATATATATATATATATATATATATACTGTAAATATATTAATAACTGTCAAACACTGCAACTTATAGATGTCACTGACACCAGTACAGCATGGACCTGTTATCATTAGGCATGACATAAATCCCTCCCAAATAGCCTTTAATTCATGTGCTAACAATAACTATAAGTCACAATCCCTGCCACTGCCTGTGCAGCACCATTATGAACTGAATTCTTATTTACCAATAACAAGCAAGGTAATAAAGGGTGAAAGGGAGTATGAGGACATGAAGAACTGCCCCAATGGGAAGAAAGGGAAGAGGGAGGGGTTGAATGCACCTGCTGAAGGGACAGTTGGGATGAAGCCAACATTTATGTTGAGGGCTAAGCTATTGCAACTTATAAATTTCACGGGCACCAGTAAAACCACTGGCCCATTGCTGGTTGGCAAGTCTTGAATTTATTTGATTACAATAACCATAAACCAAAAATCCTGTCACTGACTGTGCAGCTCTGTTATGAACTGAATTCCTGGTTATCAGTAACAAGCAAGGTAAAAAGGGGGAAGTGTGAACTAAAGAGGGACTGAGGCCATGGAGAACCACCCACCAGGATGCCTGAGCTTATTCCCCCTTTTTACTTTTTATATAGTATGTACTGTGTTAACTGGTTACTTAATTTGAGATTGATTCTTCAATGCAACGTTATTAAAATAGTTAACGTAACTAAATAGCTGTTGTAAACATTGCTATGAAATTCTAAATGATGATCAAAATTGCTCCTTTAAAACAAAGATAGATTTCAATTAAATAATTCAAAACCTCAATCCAATAGATGAGTCCCATCTTTTTTAAACCACATGGTATCTTTCTCATATAGCTCTAGATGTTCGACCACTTTTTTCATAATAATGGACCTGTCCTTGATACCCTGTGGCTAATAAATCTTTGGGCATTTTCTGTCACTCACTGGTTGTAGGCTCTTGTCCATAACAGTCTTCACATGATTGCTGACCATACTGTGAAATGTGCAGGTAAGTAAGTCTGGTTATTGATCTATTATATAAGATGCAATATATGAGTTATCTTTAAGGAATAAAAACAAAGTCATCCCCCTACCATGCAGGATGATTGTGTGTAGATTTCTTGTTTATCTCACAATCTGAGAAAGATGGTTAATAACTTGGCTTCAACACAACCCAGGGAATCCTCTCCTCAGCTCTTCAAGTTCTTCTCTGTCTAGCCCAAGGTTGTGCCACTGGGTCAGACTGATTCTCTGGTGTAGACTTGTGAAATAAATGAATGCTGCAATATAAGGATGGTCCTGAATCCTGAAGGCAAATATATATTTTTAATTAATAGTGGTAGGAATGGTGTATGCATCTTAAATATGCATTTTATAGTGGTCTACGAAATTTTCTTTTTTAAAAAATGGGTCTCTCTGAAAACTATCATCAGGCTCATTCTCTAGAGATATTCTAACAGTAGTTTAGAAGCAGTGTCCCCATGGATGGTGCACCATAGGGGTGTCTGGACATTTGTCTGTCCATGTTAGGTGTAGACTAATCCATAATCAAGAGTTTTGTTTGTTTTTTAGGGTGCACTGGTGCAGTGTACAGGCTCACAGCCTGAATGTAGTTTTGCTGTGTGTGCTGTTTCTGCTGTTTGTTACTTAAATATGCATTAGATGACCACCTGTCTAACCTTTTGAGAACTTCTGAAAAATGACTTGAGATGACCAAGTCAGATGTCTGTCCAGTTAAGAATGTGTGGGAACTGTGTGGAGTAGAGGAAATCCCTAAGTGTGTTAAAGCTCAATTGAGCTGAGTAGTGAGATCAGAGCTGATTATATTGTGCCATTTCCAGCTACTAAATACAATCTTATTGCTGTATGGTTGATGGTTTTTAATTATTTCTCCATAAAGTGACTTGGTAGCCATGACCTAACTTGTCTGTTTTGGATCTAATAAACTAGTTCAAAATCAATTAATTAATCAAAATAACCTCTGTCCACTTAAGCTTGCCAATTAATTTGCTGATTCCAAAGGCTCCAAAGTATAACCAGGACAGCAGGGTGGCCCAGAGGCAGCAATTACAATATGAGTCAGATATAACATGTAAACTAAGTAAGAGGGATTCCAGTAATTTTATGACTATTTGGCATTTCTTGTCTTTTTTAAGCTTTCCCGAGTGGTCCACCCTTTGAATATTCTGTCAATTGACGAATGTCTGGTGATGTCAGGAACTCAGAAAATTCTGGCAAATACTCTTAAAGCTACTAGATGAATTCAAACTGTAGAGAGGCAGAGACTACTGTGTTTGCAGTGATGGAAGTAGTGTAATATAATTTAATGAGTCCAGTGACAATCCTGACTATCTAAACTGCTGAAAAATTAGGCAAAGTGTTATGTAGCTCTGCTGTATGCTTTCTTACTGTTTTTGCCCGATGAGTTTCAAAACAAGGCTGTGGTTAACCTTCTCTAAAAATCTGAATATTTTCTGGCATTGGAATGGTGAGCAGGTCTGCTTGAGGGGCCCATCATTTGAACTGTTGAATATGTAACTGAGAAAGTGCATCAGTTACTTTGTTATCGGATCTGCTACTGTGCTCTGCAATAAAGGACATGTTGGTATTTAAAGGAATGAGAACCAGAGGATTTAATACATAGTTGACTCTTAGATAGCAATCCATATGGAGACAATTTCTAAAAATGTGATGCCCCTCCTCCTAGCAGGGGACAATTTTTTTGGCCATAGCTCTGAAAAACAGTGCACCTTGAAATATCCATCATTGTCATCATCAGCACCCCTTTTCCCATTTTTTCTACATGGTGTAGGTGTATTGTGTTAACTGTCGCCAACTCTCTCAATTCAGTGCCACAATCCTGCCTTCTTCAATACTCATGCCTGACTGTCACAGATCTTCTTTCACACAATCCATCCACCTCTTTGCTGGACATCCTCACTTCCTCTTACCTTCTTCCTGTCTGTCCCAAATCTCCCTCACCAGATTGTCTTCTGCTTTTCTACACATGCGCCCAAACCATCGCAATCTGTTCTCTTTGATCTTTTCTGCAATTGGAGCTCCTTTGGCTTCTGCTCTTATGTCCTCATTTCTTCACCTGTCCCACAGTGAGCATCCTACCACATTTCTCAGGCACTTCATTTCCATCACCTCTAGCTTTTTCAACTGTTCTGCCTTTACTGCCTAGGTTTCTGTACCATACAGTAGAACTGGTCGCACCACTGTACCATACAGTAGTACTGGTGGCACCACTGTCTTGTACACCTTACTTTTCAGCTTCTTTGACATTCTTCTGTCATAGACTAGACCTGATACTCTATGCCAGTTGGCTGCAGCTCCACTGATTCTAGCTTTGACCTCTTCATTTAGATTACCCTTCTCCTCAACTACCCCTCTCAGATACTTGAAGCTGTTTACCTGTTCCACTATCTTCCCTTCTATCTCTATTCTCAGCTTCTTCTGATTTCCCCAATTCGCTGCCATTATCACTGTCTTACCTGTGCTTAGTTTCATCCCATGTGCCTTCAGATTTGCATTCCATTCACCTATCCTCTGCTAAAGTTCTAGCTTATGCAGCAGCTTTGCTGATCCCTCCCCTCACCCTGTCTGCTAATGTAGTCCATCACCAATATGAACAGCAGTGGGCTCAGAGTTGAACCCTGATGTACATCCCACTCTCACTGGGAACCCCTTTGTGAGGCCAAACACTGTTCATACTTGAGTCATTGGGTCCTTGTACATAGCCTGCACTAATTCTACCAATGTTTCTGGGAATTCAGACCATCACAGTACTGTCCAGATCAGTTTTCTTGGGACCTTGTCATATGCTTTCTCCAAGTCTAGGAATGCCCAGTTGGACTCTCTCCTCATCTATAGCTTCTTTTCAAGTATCTGTCTCAATGCAAACATCGGGTCAGTTGTGCTGCATCCTGATCTGAATCCAAACTGCTCATCTCCCATCTTACATTCTACTACTCTGCATATCCATTTATCAAGCACCCTCTCCAGAACTTTCATGCAATGTGATAAGAGTTTGATGTCTCTGTACTGCCCACAGTTGTGGATGTCCCCATTATTCTTGTACACTGGAACGAGTATGCTTATTATCCAGTCATCTGGGATACGCCTTTTTCTCCACACTGCTATTAGTACCCTCAGGAGCCATTTCTCCCATATCCCACCCAGCATCTTTATCATATCTGATATGAACTCATCTGAGCCTGCTGCTTTCCCTGACTTCATCTTCCTTAGTGCTGTTCTTACTTCTTATAGGGTGGTCTCTTCTTCTTCTCTCATTGTATCCTATTTCTGGGGCAGTATATCTTCTGTGGAGTTTTCTTCATTCAGAAGCTGCTGGAAATACTCCTTCCATCTGCTTTTAATGCCCACTGCACTGGTGTTGCTGGCATACCTTATGAAGGGTGTCTCTCTTTGCCTTGCAGCCTGATATAGTTTATTTGTGCCCCTTACTGAGTCTCTTTCCAGAAGTTGGTACTGTGCCTTTGTTGCCCTATTCTTTGCTATTACAAATTCTTTCTTAGATTCTTTGTTAGCCAACCAGCACTCATCCTTAGCCTGGTCAGTATTTTCTATCTCCCATTTCTTCCTTCACTCCTTTCATTTGATGACTTCCTGGACTTGTGCATTCCACCACCAGTTTTCCTTATGTACCTTATTTCCATACCTGACTCAGCCACATATTTTCTCTGCAGCCCTAACACATGCTGTTTTTAAGCACTGCCATTCTTCAACTCCACCTATTCCCTCCTCTTCTTGGGGTGCTAGAGCCCTAAGTAATTCCTTGAACTGTTGTACTTTCTCTCCAGTCAACTTCCAGGTCTTCAGCCTGGTCTCTGTTGAGATTAGAGCTTTCTCTGACCACAGCTGCATCCTGTCTGTCAAACTACATTAAGCATAGCAATTCTCAGTTCATGTCTGGCAAGTTGGTTGGTTTTACGTTCAGCTTTCACTCAACAGAGCTATCTCAGGTAACCCAGGCTGGGTAACTAGACACTGGCCAGCCAGTAGCTTATTGAACCAGGGCATGGCGGGCACACACTGGCCAATAGGGGCATAGATACCCCTCCCACCATTAGCAATGATCTCTGGCGTGGGTCAGAGTAGGCCGGGTCCTCAACCCACTTATCACTGGTAACTATTTTTGGCAACATTAGTCAACATGAGCGAATCACCTAGAGGCATATTTTAAACCATCAAGTGACTAACCCTGCCATGGCACTCAGTCTGTAATCCGTGTTCTCCTATCTTGAGAATACTCAGCACCACAGTAGATGCCCAAAGAGGTTCCCCTATAGGGCACCATGTAGAGTCGGTGGTACTGCCCACAGCTCCATTCATTGGTGAGTTTGAGATGGAAACAATCAGCATGTTTTTCGGACATGGGAGAAACCCCACAGAGACACAGGGAGAACATGCAAACTCCAAACAGGCATTGGGCGGAAGTCAAGATCGAACTTTGCACCTTGTGCATGGGAGGCGAAGACCTTAATCGCAAAGCCATCTGGTTCTGTATGTTCATCAGCCCCTTGAAATATCCACCCATGCCAAATTTATCAGATGCTTCAGTGAATAACTGAAGGTTTTCATTTGACACCCACTTGTCCTGCCAAAATGTGGTGCCATGGTAGACCCACAGCAAGTGTGACCACATTCTAAGGTCCTCTGTGATTCTGCTGTTAATCCTGACCCTGTAATGTTTCTTACAGCATCCATGTTGTAGGTCTGCTATAGACCTGGTGAAAATTCTGCCAGGTGCTATGGCTCGGCAAGTGAAATTGAAGAGATGTAGCAGCTCCATAACCTGTCTTATAGTTACCCTTTTAATAGCCAAAAAACTGTTAACAAAGTTGTAGGCCTTCTTAATTTTGTCTTCTGGTAGCCAAAAATAGCTTAGTGTGGTATCTACTTCAATTCCTAGAAATGTTGAAACTTTGACTGGATCTTCTATTTTGTCCTCTGCTAAGGAAACGTAATATATTGCATAACCTTAGGAAAGCCTGGAGACCTTCCTTTGTTTATGTTTCTCCTTCATCTACAACTAAAAAATCATCAAAAGGTATTGAATCTCAAGAAAAATGGGATTAAGCTATTTCAAGCACTGAAGTAATATCTAACTGAAAGAGTCAGATGGAGAATATGCAAGTGAATTATGCATTGGCATGGTTGTGTCAACAAAGTACACGCCATAAATATACATAACATGGTTATGCCAAGATGAGTTTGGATAAATGGAATGCAGATTGCATGTCAATGTTGGCTAGCCAAGGTCTTTGATTGCTTTTATGATGGCTACTGCTTCTACCAGCATTGAATATTAAACTTGGGAATCTATTTGTATCTATAGATTCCATCCAACCATCCATCCCCAACCCCTTTTACCCATTTTTCTACATGGGTCAGGGTGCCACTTTTACAGTGTCAATCATCTGTAGCCAAGGTTTACACTGCATTTACTGAAAATCCCTAGGGGTGTGATAAGTAATGAATTAATTAGTACCCACCCGGTTTCTGTTTAGGAACCAAACCTAAGGGAGAAACAATGAATGTGTCTAAATGAGGTGAACCAACTGGACTCTTAATGCATCCTAATTGTATTTCATTAGTAATTATGTTCTTTCCCCTTTATAGATGTTACATTTTTTCTTGGCAGATGTTTGTTTCAGATTCTGCAGTTTATGGAAAAATCATTGATAATACCTTCAATAATGAGTGTGGCCAAAATTTGGTCCAGGTAATCCTTTAAAAATTACATGAACACTGTCATTTTAATGTGCAAATGTTTCCATTCTGGCTTATATGATTGTACAAAATTGTGTTTTTCTTTTGAACCCACAAAAATATGATTTTCTCTTGTTTGCTACTGTCTCAGAGTTAAGCTTGATCCTGTTCTGTAATGGACATAAAGTGGACAAACTTTTGGTATCTTTGTGCCAGCATCTTGCTGCTGGGTGTGTCCCTCTGTAAATATTGCAAATGTGAGGGAACCTAAAGACTGTCATCGGCAGTTGTCAGAATCCAAGGCTCAGCAGTAGTTAACTTTGATCGAGAATTGCTCTTCTGGCTAGCTGGGGTAATTTCTTTGCTTATCCATCAATATGTAAGGTATCAGTAAATGAGTCTGGTGTCCCACATTAATTTGTTGCCTTTATTGTTTAGCTTTCTGAATCTCTGGTCATAGTGGTACCAAGCCATACCCCTTTTCAGGACATGAGCCTCTCTTACAGTCAAAAATAACTTAATAATGGGTTGGACATTGAGGGGTCCTTCTCTAAAACAATAGCCATGTATTGACCCCACTACTCAGTTATCCCAGGATTTAACCTTGAAGTTTTTGGGTTGGTGTCTGCCTATAACCACCAAGGCTTCTATGATGTCTTTGGACCCTTTATGTTTATTGTCAATGATCCTTTGTATGCGGTCTGCATCTTCAAGGTCACGATGTCTACAAAATTCCAAATCTTTTCCTTCACTGTATGCAATATACTGTATAGGGCAGTGATAGCTGAGCTTCTAGATTTCTCTTCCAGGTTGCTGGCCAAATTAAAAGTGTTACTATCATTCTGCCTTGGTGCTGCTGAGATACATGTGACCAGCTATGCAGGAGCAGGTGGTAAGAATGGGAATGAACAGGTATATATATATATATATATATATATATATATATATATATATATATATATATATATATATATATATGTTCATAGATTAGAACTAGACCAACTGCCCTGGTCAGCCATTCCAAGCCTAGCCAATTACCCATGTGAGAGTCAAACCCTGCACCTTGTGTCTGTAAAGTAAGCACCTTAACCATTATGCCATCCTCCCACTGTGAAAGGATTATGTGCAGTTGTTGAATTGGCGATTCTATCTAAGGGGATGTTAGTGTTTCTGCTTATTATCTGTCCTAATCTCTCCCTACCTTCATCATTCCAAGCCTCAATAAACATTTCTAAGTAATTGTCTATATCCCCTACTTTTACTTCCCTAAGATTACTAGGTATATTTGGTGGCTCCACCCCGGAGGGATCTGCTGGCAATTGTCTTTAGAATCTTAAGTGCTGTCTCCTTCCTGGTCTTCCTGCTTGGCCTTTTATGTGAATGACTTTCTTCTGGGTTACCTGGTTCATTCCCCTCCATTGCTGACCTCTTCTTTATAACCTGCCTTGGTTGTGCTTGGTTATTTTCTGATGTAGGAAACTCCCCAAACAACAGTTTGGCTTCTTCTAAAACTTGTTTCCATGTCTGTTTGACTTCTAAAATTGAGGTTGTGATAATAAACCTAAAAGAAAACACAAATTAGTAAGAACCCAACAATTATATTTATTTATTTTATTATTATTATTGTTATTATTATTTTATCTACTCTGAATAACAATTCTTGAATATTTTATAGTGGTGTTGGAGGGGGCAGGTGAGGGTTGTTGAGGTAGGGCAGAATGTGGGAATGGAATTGATTATTTACTGTCAGTTGTGTGGCTGAGATGGAGTTGTGGACATTTATATTTCCTCGAAATGCGAGGTAAACAGAAACCAAGAATCAAACCAAAAATGTCCAGCAGAGACAGGACCCGGAACTTGCAAACACGAAAACAGTTGCTGGTAAAACAAAGACTTTATTGGACTAAAAAAGCAATATGTAAAAACTGTAAAAACAAGTGCTTTCGCTCGGTCAATACGGAGCTTCTTCAAAGTACAAAATGTTGTGTGATCAGTCAGCAGATGTTAAATACTAAATCACTCAGTCATATGACCGACCTAACTCCTACTACTCGAGTCATTTATATTTCCTGTTGCTTTGCTGGGGCTGAACTGCATGGAAGATGGATTAACTTGATCCTATAGAAACATTTTTTATGTAAAATATCAGGTGTTGAACTGGAAAAGATAACTATGAGGAAGGGTGGTGAATTTTGAATAGATGATGCATAGCTGGAGTAGTATTTTTTTTAACCTGAAAATTTGAACAGATACACTAACTGTATTAAACATGACAAAGGTAAACCTTTTTCTTTCTGGCTTGTATAATGTTTTCATGTAGATATATATAAGTGGTGTACTGTAACCTTAATGGTGTATATACCAGTCCAAAGGTCTACTGTCTTGTTCTAGTTCTTTATTTCTTTTTTTTTTTCTTCTTAACAGAAAAGGAGTGATTGGAACCTGCCTGCTTAGATAGTGAGGTATGTTACGGTCCTTAAATGAATGGGTGCAGTCATGGAGTTTTTTGTACAAATAAACATCGAATGTTAAGACTGCATTAGGCTCTGAAGTGAGAGAAAGTGGAAGAGGGGGTACAGCAGGTATACCTGTTGCAGGAGCCCATAGTGAGATTTTTTTGAGGAGAGGAGGTTGTGTAGTAGGAGGTTGGGGGATTAATAATTGTGGAGGCCATGGGGGACATGAAGAATATGAGGAGCTGACAGAAGACACAGGATGATGCCAAAAGAGAGCACTTTTTGAGGTTGCTAATTGAACTGAACTCCTCACCTGAAGCCTGTTCTGACTAATGTTGTTAGCAACCCTGCTGAAAAAAGTTGCAAAGTACAGGTAAGGTCATGGGAGTGAATGACAGCAGAAAGCCTGTCACAGAAGGTAAAGACTGTCCATAGTAAAGTAATTTCTTAATCAAATGCTATATCTCCTTCTTGATGTATATGTGTGTGTATATATATATATATATATATATATATATATACACACACACACACACACACAATTTTCTTACTAGTTATGGTTTTAATTTAAATTGAATGGTCTAAACGACACTCACCTAAAACAATCACCAAGTCACAGTGCCAATTCTGGGTCTATATTATGTGATCGAAAGACGTGTTCATCGAACACATCTTCATCAACACATAAACAGTGAACACACTAATCTGCGAATGGCAACTTCAGCAAATTTTTTCCCAGGGAAAAAAATCGCTTGGCCAAAGAAAAACAAACAAACTTACAAATCCTTGGACTGGCCCCCCCACACCTCCTCTAACTAAATATATCAAGTCCAAGATCACACTATGGTGGGAAAAAGGCCAAATTCCTGATTTTGGCCAAACGTTTTTCTCCCCTGGCAATAAATTTGCTGAAGGAGCCATTTGGAGATTAGTGTGTTCGCTGTTTATGTGTCACTGAAGATGTGTTCGATGAACACTTCTTTCGATCAGATAATATAGACCCGCAGTTTCTCTCCTTGTTGAATGCTCCTGAGAAAGTGACCATCGAGGTGAAGCTAACAACATTTGTTTTGAGTGCTTGAACAACTGAAAGCCCAAGAATGGAGTGTGGCAACACATCTTGCTCTGCATCATAAGACAGTATTATGCTGTTCAGTTAAATTAGCAGTATTTCAGAGTTGTCTACTTTTTAATGTTGTAGAACTCCAAGCCGATTATGCCTAGCATTCCCTCAATTATTAACTGTATAATAAGGAGCAATGTCCCATCTCTGCACATGTTTACAAATGAAACAACTTCAAATGTCAGTAAGGCAACATTACCTACTATTTTTCCTAATTGAATCAGCATCTGTGTTATTCCTTAATATGTTATTGCATTGCAGGCAGCCTAATCCAAAATCTGCAACTGAATTAAATGGGAAAGTATATAGAGAAATATTTAAATCATTACGTTCAACAATAAAGTCACAAATTTCTTTTCTCAATTTTTTTTTTATTTTTCAAATACATTTGAATGAAAAGTCACAAATGTCTTCATTGTTATTAGTTATTTAATTTCTTACAGCTTAATTGACCAAACTCAGTATAATTGTCATCATTTTGATAGCTGAAACTCAATACTGGATCTATTTCTGCATTATTTCTGGACTGAAACTGCCATTCATTGCTAAAAAGTTTAATTCATAGGTTTTGCACATTATTTGCAAAAGTACTTATGGCCACCAGTTATGAGGCCTTTTAAAGCCTAAACAACAAGCCCAGAAAGTTTAATATTCCCTTACTTACAATCCTGTACTGCTTCACAGCAAGGCATGGCTTGGTCAAACAATGAGGACTGATCTGAAATAGCAATAAACATCCATAAAACAACTTTAATTACATAAATTATTAACTAAAATCTCCAATAGCGTTTAATATGATCCAATAATTGGACTTTAACATCGAGAACTACTTTTTTTTGATATTTTATCCCAGTAAGGCATATTCATTTCCTTCTCAATTGTTTATAGGTATTTACTAGACTAATGACCACAAGGGCATCTTGAAGCCTAGCTATCCATCCCAAATCTCTGCCAAGTTTTGGTACCTTTCATAAGTGTAAGCAGGAGCTTTGGAGACGAAGCATTTACAAGCAGGAGTCCGGGAGATGAACCATTTACAGGCTGCCTGTATCCATTAGAGATATAGGTGTCAAACCAGGGATACATTTCCTGTTCCCCATCCAAATACCCAAATTAAACATGAAATAGTTTAGGGAGGAACTCTGCTTCATATGGATGGGGACTCTGTTCCAGAGAAGGGGTAATCTCTGGGATACATACTTGTCTTTCCAGCAGGTTCTATTTATATTACTGGCAAGGTTTACGTTTGTTTTGCGGATATGCAGTAGTTCCATTAAGGTGGGGTCTGACAGTGCCTTGTATGCCAGAGAAGATATTACACTAAGGCGTATGCAACACTCTCCCATATTAATGAGGACCAGATCCAGTATGGTTGCACCCCTGGTTTATGTATTGATAGTTTGGTCTAGGAAGTTTTGTGTTTACAAAATCCAGGAATTTCTATGTTTGTACATTTGGTGTTGTTTATGATTCCCAGGTAACAATGGGATAATTAAAGTAATCTATGAATATGGTATTAGGTTGGATAGTGAATGTTTCCAATAAGTTTAAATACATGGCATTATTTTCCTGGGTCACAGAGGGAGACAGGAAGTGGTATTGGATTTGGAGTATGGTCATATGAATGTGGAGAAGCTCAGTGCATTGGACTTTTTTGACTAGCCTTGAGGTATATTTAACTTTTATGTAAATCAAGACACCTCCGGTTTTAGTCCCTGTCTTTGTAGTAGCGGGTCTAAATATGTGGAAGACATTACAACCTTGCACTGTTGGTGTGCTCTCCATGGATTTAACATGTCTCAGTGACCACACAGACATCAGTATTCTCAAGGATGAAGAGAGCGTCTATGAAGCAGAGTTCTTTTGTTTAGACTCCTAGCACTGAGTAGTAACTCCTTTAGATTTTTTTTTGTTTTTGTTTTCATCTGTAGATTTTTTATGACCCTTAAAACAGCCCATATAGGCTAACCAAAACAAACCTTAAGAAAAATGTAGAGCTTTCTCCCATAAGTAAAAAAAATAATAATAATTTAGTGAAACTTAAATTACTCATATATGTAACGATTCTCCTTCCTAACTGTCCAATCTAATTCAAATTTAATATTTTGTAGTCTGCATTCAATGCTGGCCCACAGTAGGCATAAACATATTTAAAGTTGGTGCCCTAAGATGATACTATAATAGACCTGAACAAAGGATAGCACAATCTATGAGTCTTTGAGTCCATTAAATAAATGTTCTGGAATCTCAAGAGATTACATTTGGGCTTATCAAAAGACAGGCACTGCTAAGGAAATGCCAAAAGGCTTGTTCAATGCAACTTTAATTTCACAGTCTTCGATTACTGTAACCCATATTGTAATCTTTAATAGATACTCAAAGTGTACAATGCACACATTCCTCTACAGTCATCTTATGGTTTGGTTTCTAGATTTAATAAATCTAATGTATAAATCTCTTTTTTTTCCATTTTTTCTGCATCTAGCAAATATTGATTTATCTCTCATACAGTTATACAAAACAAAAGTTTATACAGCTGAACATTAAACTATGAATTCCAAGTTTTTGGCATTCCTCATAGACACACATGCAGGAAATAAAGTGGAGAGATTTTTCATCATATAGTGTCCCTAACTGAATCAATTTTATTCATTTTTGTTGCCACTGTATTACAAGAGCACAGGTCCTAATTTTGAATGTTCATGTGCATATAAAGAAAGGAGTAGCATAGCAGGTCATGACTGAAAAGGATCAAAATATCAGCTCTCACATCCAGTCGTCAAATAGTAAAACAATTAAAAAATATGAAAAAAAAACTCATAATAGGATTCTTAGCTCATATGAGAAGGCAATAACAATATCAGTAAGGATTAATACATGGAATCAAATTTTGTTTTCCTAATTCTCACTATAAGTAGGGTGATCATCAGGTATTTCAAAAATTGGCAGTACTGATAAAGTTAGATTAAATACATATGACTACACATTACTGAATGTGTCAAAGTGCTCTATTAATAATGCTGACATCACACACACACACACACACACACACACACACACACACACATACACACACAGAACATGTTGGAGCAAGATATTCTTACTTACAATGATAGCTGCTTTTGGTTATGTTATGCAGTAGCTCTTATCATAGAGCCATGTGTCTTTTTATGTATTGTGGCATTTATCATGTTATTGCTTATGAAATTTACTTCTGTATCACTACAACGAACATAAATACAGAAAAATAAGAAGGAATTAATTATCTTCCAATTTATTATTTTTCCAGTAACTTGTGACAATAATGAGCCCTTTGTCGATGATTATTGGTCTAAAAATGATGACAGATACGTAATTAACTGTTGTGAGATGTGGTGGAGTAGAATCGTCCAGAAACTTAAGATCTGATATGGAATAAACTGTTCAGTTTTTGTAAATTCACAGTTCTTCTTTCTTTCCATTTCGTTAAACTTACACTGTTTGCCAAACATTTATTTTTATAAAAGTTTATGCTGATTTTGTTGGTTTTGCAACTGGATGCTGGATCCTTGGAGACCCATGTTTCCATGGCAAGGCAAGTCTTATCTTTGACTTCTGCTGTATTTTGGCACACAGATAAAACCTCACAGTTTATTTCAATTTTTTCTTCTTTATAGCCAAAAGAAAAAAAATCATTTAACTTATCATATGTATATCTTGTAATAGATTTGCACTAGTAAACATAACTCCAGTTGATCATTTCAAAATGTCAGGGATGCATTTTTGTTAAATATACAGTGCCTGGCGCCAGTGAGCAGTTGGTTGAATGAGACATATCCTACTCCAGGTAAGATAAACGAAACCTGGCACCTTTTATTTATTTTTGTATTTTTCCTTTCCTGGCTGGCCTTTTGCAGCATATATTCATAATGGAAAGAGCTGGGGATACAAATTTTGTTTTCTTTTTAATCATTTTGGTTTCCCTGTTCTATAAACTTGACTGACCTGCTTTACAGAAGGAGTCCTTCTTTTTTATATTTAATGATACAGAAAAAACATGTTTCATTCTGTCCTTATGTATACAAGAACATTAAGTCCCTGCAGTACTGGAAAAATCAGCAAACATGAATTATGTCTGTTTTATTAAAGATACCAGCAATGTATGATCTCAACACTTCCTTCAATTAGTCACAGAACATTAAATTTCTTTAAAAAAATTAGATTGTATGTTTAACTGACAAATACTTTCTGATCTTAAGTTTAAACAATCTGATACTTTACTTCTTACTTTTTCTGATGCAGTTGCAGAGTTCTACTTTGGATTTGTAAATAACTATCAAATGAAAGAAATAATGGCTTCTTTAATATGAGAACCAGTCATAATGCAGTTCATTTTCATTTCTAAGCATGCAATAATACGAGTCATCAATTTGTCCAGTTTAAAAGGAAGTACCTGAAGTTCCTTACCAAAACACAGGTAAAGAGCATTTGCACAATGAATATTCTTGCATATGTATTAAATAGTGTTGAATTTATCCTTGTGAACAATAACAGACTCTATTCTCCTTAGCCTGTGCAAGCTACCATTTTAATGTTAGGATAACATTGTCTATGTTAGAACTAATTTGTGTTAAGTCTTTGAAAGACATCCCTTAGGTGTGGCTATGTAAAATGAATATTAATTCTGACATTCCTTTATGACAAACCAGTAGTTTCAAAAGGACACAGGCATCAATAAACTAAAGTGAGAACGTTTCCACTTTTAATCACACAATCATTCTTTGATCATGGACATAAAATACAAGGATTAAGTATTATATGATTCTTGGAAAAGTCATTGTAGACAGATTTTATCACTGCATACGTATATTTTAAAAGCAGAGAAGACAATCTATATGTATGGTCAGGATGCTAAAATGATATAAGGTAAAATTATAAATCATTGCTACCAATCTGGACACAGCTTGCACAATTTCTAGCCTGTAAGTACATCTATAATGGCTGACACTGATAAATCCACGGCTTAGTTGTTTAAGATTATATTGTTTGTGATAAGAAATGCTTAAGTATCTCTTATACACCTTACCACAATCCATACAACTTCTTTCTTTCTTTCTTTCTTTCTTTCTTTCTTTCTTTCTTTCTTTCTTTCTTTCTTCTTTTTGTATCATTCTCTTTTGTTTCCTTTACTTTTCTTCTTTTCATTTGTTTTGTAAACTTGACAATGTTATAGTGAGCCCATCTCTAGAAGAGACCTGAGAATTCAGAACATCTGACAACTTACCAAAACAGATGTTGATACAAAAATATCAATTGTAAATGTACAGGGCTCTATACGTTATATAACAATTTAATGGAATTGATGTTTGTTTAATTGCAGAATTAGCTGATATCTTCAGCTAAAAAACATTAAGTTGTCATTTGTAATAAGTACAGCTGAGGCCACTTTCTTATTAAAGTTACAGTTGTATTTCAAATCTTTGACTGCTTCTGCAACATAGTTCTGATAGTGCTTTGGTGGTTGCAGTGAAACTTGTCCGTATGAAACTTTCAGAATTCAGTGCTTGTCACACAGAACAATTTTCACAGACATGACTGCAATATTAAAATGAAGGAACCCTGAACTAGTCTATACTGTTTAGAATAAGGTAAACATTTCATTTCCAACTTTTAATAAGCCTGATCATGAAATTCAGTGAAGTAACAAAAGACAAATTTAACTTTGCAGTCATGTAGCCTATTCACTGTTTTATTGCTTGGTCAATTTAAAGTTGTTCATTACAGCAGCAAAGTAAAACCACTGTGAAAGTCATGTTAGGAAGATGAACTTTTTGGCTCAATCTGCATTCCCCTCTTAACTGGAAAGTGTGATGATATCATGGACCTGAAAGCTGAAGGATTTTTTTTTTCTTTTCTGAGGCACACTTGTAGACGTGCTGCATGCTAATATATGTACATGACATGAGTGCACATGCACACACACACACACACACACACACACATGCATGCACGCATGCACGCACACACACACACACACACACACACACACACACACACACACACACACACACACACACACACACACACACACACACACACACACACACACACACACACACACACACACACACACACACACATTCTCATAGGTGAATGTCATTTTTAATTCTTCTTTCTGCCACGTGTAATGAAGCAGTGGCCCCATCCATCTTTATTTCTTCCCTTACCTATAAACAAATATACACAACTTTGTTTAAAAGTGAATGCGTATCTGCAGGGAGCTGTGAAACAACATAAAAACAATCCAGCATTCATCCAAAGATTTGTGTCTTTCAGTTTTTCCCGGTTAGGGGTCGCCACAACAGAACTCCGGGTCGCTAATGATTGGCAGTAGAGTTTTACGTGCTGGCTTGCCGGGCCTAATGCACAACCTTCAATGAAGGAACACCCATTCACGCATGTCGTCACATAGAAGATGCTCTAACTGAGAATCGAACGGGCAATGTCTAACTGTGAGGCGACAACGCTACCGCAGCACCACCACCGCAGTCCAGCATTCATCTAATAGACTTCTTTAAATCTGTAAGTTTCACATGTTGAAAGGTAAAAAATGAGTAGCTTCAACTAAAATCTGAAACAATATTGCATACCTCTCAACCTCTTAGACCAAGAAATCTTGACAAAGCTATAAATAAAAGTGGCACAAAGGCCCCAAAATAGGGACAATTTTTAAATATTACTCTTACAAACTTAGAAAAATGATAGAATAACAGGTTTTGCATTAGCACAAATTTTCTGAATGGTATGAAGTCTGAAACTCAAATGTGTGTCATTATTTTCTAACTTCAATCTTTAATGATTTGCAACTAATTTGCCAGAAAAACAAATCTGATGAAAAACAGGCCACAAATATGAGGCAAAAATGTGGACATTCTGCGAAAATCTGTACAGTTGACAAGTATGCTACTGTACCCCTGCTACCTTCAAATTCTTTAGAAACCAAAGAGCTGCCTAAACCATGTGTTCTGAGTAAATTTAAATAAACAAGTTATTGTGTTACACCTTTCTTTGATGTGTCCTTTGACTAATAAAGATTAATCTATTTCTGTCAGTGTACAACTGTGTGCGCGCGCGCGCGCGCGTGTGTGTGTGTGTGTGTGTGTGTGTGTGTGTGTGTGTGTGTGTGTGTGTGTGTGTGTGTGTGTATTGCCAATCACGCTCATATGCTCAACAAGGCAGAGGCTGGAATTCATAGTCTTACAGTTATCTGCAAATAATGTTTCTACATGGATATACAAATAAGGGCATTTGTGATGAATAGCAAAGTGTTTTTTGAAAACATGCCCACTTTTCACAAAAGAGTAAATTGTATAAAATTCAGGATTATGAAGTTGTGAATTACTCCACAAAAGGGTAAGGTTTTTTGTAACATTTTTTTTTCATATCGCAGGTGAGCATGGCTAAATGCAGTCATGAATAAAACATTGAAGGAAAGCTGTGTACTGTGCAGTGCTTAAAATGAATAATTTTTAAAAAGATAAGGGGATTGCAATGTTCTATGTAGGGGTATAATTTTGTGGACACCCTGATGGTTTCATTAAAGAATACAAAGGGAGAGATAGGAAAGATTCAAAAAGGGGGTACAAAACAAACTGAGGAGCGCACAAGGAAAACATCCAGATGGTTTGTCATGAAGGTGTGTGATGATGGCCACTATTTTTGTTGGGGGATAGACTTACCATATTTTTCATTTTTTTTATATGAGAGTGTGGGTGGGAAATATGTAAGAGGGTATAGGAGAAAGGATAAACTAAGAAGGGCTGAGGAATTTCTAGCTGGAAACCAAGTCTACAGAGCCTCAAACATGTCCACTGCCAGATGGTGTTATAGAGGAGGACCCCAATGTTGAGTGGGGTAGGGCCCTGTGTTGGTATACCAGCTGGTAGAGTGTGTCTTCTACTCACTGAATGGAGGCTTTGGCTGAATTTTCCTGTGCACTACCTCCACCTGTACATCCTCTACCAAGCTCTGACGTCCCTTTTTAGTGAAGCTTGCCAGGTTGCCATGTATTAAAGTACCTGAAGGACTAGTGCCTCGATCCGAACCATACAAGGATGTTGTCAGATAGGCACAGGGTGATCTGCCACTACCCTGGGAGGTACATTCCCAGACTACTCCTGGGGGCATGAGGCTGTAGAAAAAGGAAATTAAATGGAAGACAATTGAAACAAAGCAATATAAGAGAAAGAAATGCATAATCAAAATAAGAAAAGCAGAGTAAAAAGGGGTTGGGAGGGGCAAAACAGAAACAGCACAATAATGCCACACATCATCTTTACATGCATTTCATACACTACTTATGCATACAATGGGATTAGTTATTTGGGAAGTACATTAGTACCTGGGAAGAATGATATCACTAGTGGTTATGCATACTTCAGATTAATTCATATGGCAAAGGCTTCTGACTTCTTGAAAGGAATTGTGTATCTCTGACATTCTGCACATACAATGCATAACTAAAATACCCTTTGTAATTCTTAGAAGTAATCAGGTTAAAAGCAATAACATTAGCTTGAAATTAACTGGTTTTAGTTGCATTTTTTTTCATTTGTAAATCTATAAAATAATGTTCTTATTACCAATACAGAAAACTGTTGTAAAAAGAGTACATCAGTTGTGCATACACAAATTTCTGTCTCTCTCTTTTGTTTTTTTACAGAAATATAAATTATTTACATCATTTTTATGCTTCTTATGCACATTACAAACTGGTAAGACAGAATTGTTTTGGACTTTTGTTATACTTACCACAAGATTCACCAAGTCTTTCTACTCTCCACTGTTTCTCAGCTATAATAAAAACAGAGAAAGCAATTCTTATTTACTTATTTAGAGTGATCCCAAAGTTGCTATATTTAGTTAGATGGGTTACTGGGTCCCAGCTCTCCAAAGGGGAGGGGTTGAGACAATGTTGTATATGTTCAGTTTTATTGTTGGCCAAGTATCTCATTTTCCAGTTAAAAATGTTGGTAGTATGTAATTTTGATTACGTGACAGCTCAGTGTTGTCTTGGTAAAATAAAATTTGGGTAAGTGAAATAATTCAGTCTAATTAAGTAGACTATATATATATATATATATATATATATATATATATATATATATATATATATATATATATATATATATATAGGTTCACTTTATAATTTAATTTCGAAATACTGACATCACGAATTTCAGTATTTCGAAACCATAAAGTCGAACGTCCCAAATCTTGAAACTACAAAATCACGAAACACAAAATCACAAACAGAAACACACCATACACCACACAACACATACATCATCCAACCCACATCACAGCAAACAAAACACACACAAACACAAACACAAACAAACAAACCTACACTATATCTAAGCAGGGGGGAAGGCCCCTGCACCCCCCATGTGGGGGGGCTGAGCCCACCCCCCCACTTATATATTCTAACTCCGAGATTGCACAAACAGACACAGAGAGGAAACTCACTCCCACACATTCTACAGTCCTTCGCGCGCACACACACACACACACACACACACACACACACACACAGACATCACACATATGCAAACACCAAAACATGCAAATCTTACACACCAATACTTTCACCTGCCTACCCCACACGTACAACTGACAAATGCATTCACACACACTCAAACTCCCACATAAAACCCTTACAAAACATTCACTTACCTTAAATTGCACCTAAATCCATGCACAACACGAAACACCATCCACTCACAACACCACACATAACGTACTGTAAAGCCATACCCATGAATTTGAGATATTCGGATTCACGATTATGCACTTTCAAGATTTTAAAGGTTTGACTTTATAATTTCGGGATGCTGAAATTTGGGACTTTAGTATTGCGAAGTTATCAAGTGAACCCATATATATATATATATATATATATATATATATATATATATATATATATATATATATATATCTGAGCTTAGTTTCATCCCATGTGCCTTCAAATTTGCATTCCATTCTCCTATCCTTTGCTGAAGTTCTAGATCAGAGTCTGTCTGTACTGCCACATCGTCTGCATACAGCAGCTTTGTTGCTCTGACCCCTCCAACCTGTTTGCTGGTGTAGTCCATTACCAGTATGAACAGCAGTAGGCTCAGAGCTGAACCCTGGTGTACACCCACTACCACTGGGAGCCCCTCAGTGAGGCCAGACACTGTTCGTACTTGAGTCACTGGGTCCTTGTACATAGCATGCACTAATTCTACCAATGTTTTTGGGACTTCAAACCACCGCAGTACTGCCCAGATCAGTTTTCTTGGGACCTTGTCATATGCTTTCTCGAAGTCTAGGAAAGCCCAGTTTGACTCTCTCCTCTTCTCTAGTTTCTTCTCAAGTATCTGTCTCAATACAAACATCGGGTCAATTGTGCTGCATCCTGATCTGAATCTGAACTGTTCATCTCCCATCTTACATTCTACTATTCTGCGTATCCGTTTATCAATCACCCTCTCCAGAACTTTCATGCAATGTGGTAGGAGTTTGATGCCTCTGTACTGTCCACAGTTGTGGATGTCCCCTTTGTTCTTGTACACTGGCATGAGTATGCTTATTCTCCAGTCATCTGGAATACGCCTTTCTCTCCACACTGCAATTAGTACCCTCAGGAGCCATTTCTCCCCTAGCTCACCCAGCATCTTTATCATATCTGCTGTGACCTCATCTGAGCCTGCTGCTTTCCCTGACTTCATTTTCCTTAGTGCTGCTCTTACTTCTTCTAAGCTGGGCTCCTCTTCTATTCTCATTGTAGGCTGTTTCTGGGGCAGTACCACATCTGTGGGGTTTTCTTCATTCAGAAGCTGCTGGAAATACTCCTTCCATCTGCCTTTGATATCCTGTGGTAATGGCAGCAGATTGGGGAAATCAGAAGAAGCTGGGAATAGAGATAGATGGGAAGATAGTGGAACAGGTAAACAGCTTCAAGTATCTGGGAGGGGTGGTTGAGGAGAAGGGTAGTCTGAATGAAGAGGTCAAAGCTAGAATCAGAGGGGCTGCAGCCAACTGGCATAGAATATCAGATGTAGTATATGACAGAAGAATGCCAAAGAAGCTGAAAAGTAAGGTGTACAAGACAGTGGTGCGACCAGTACTACTGTATGGTACAGAAACCTGGGCAGTAAAGGCAGAACAGTTGAAGAAGCTAGAGGTGAAGGAAATGAAGTGCTTGAGAAAGGTGGTAGGATGCACACTGCGGGACAGGTGAGGAAATGAGGACATAAGAGCAGAAGCCAAAGTAGCTACAATTGCAGAAAAGATCAAAGAGAACAGATTACGATGGTATGGGAACATGTGTAGAAAAGCAAAAGACAATCTGGTGAGGGAGATTTGGGACAGACAGGAAGAAGATAAGAGGAAGCAAGGATGTCCAGCAAAGAGGTGTATGGATTGTGTGAAAGAAGATCAGTAACAGTCAGGCATGAGTGTTGAAGAATGCAGGAGAGTGGCACTGAATCAAGAGAGTTGGCGACAGCTAATACGACACCCCGACCCCATGTAAATGGGAAAAAGGGGGTGATGATGATGATGAATGATGATGATATATATATATATATATATATATATATATATATATATATATATATATATATATATACACATATGTCTGTATTTGTGTTTAACCAATAACTCTTTTTTGTTTTAAAAATATTATGCTGTGGTAACACTATGTTCAGGTATAACTACTTCACAAACACAGAAAGGTAGCCATTTATGGAAACTTGCATTTCCTTTGCTGTACAAATCTGTCTGATTTGATAGGTAATGTAGAACCTAAACAATATTTCTCAGTAAAGTTTGTGCTGGTTATTAACTTCATACACGAACCCCCACCCTGCTCCGCAACCTACTAGGGTGTGGTGTGTCAGACTTCAGCCATGTTGTATGTGCAGATAGAAATACGTTTGAACAAACAACTGTGCTGAGCAACTGTTTTAGTTTTATTTCCATTGCCTAAACCAAACTAGCTTTATGTAATATAATTATTAAGTAATTTCATGTAATAGAAATACATTTTAAATGTGCAATTGTAATTTTAATTTCAGCATTCATGTATCCACTGACAAATACTTCTTTGTGTAACCTATTACATGATGCACAAAGCTACATATACATATTATTTTAATAAATGTCACATATGTATATATTACTAAAATCCATTAACACATTACTTATATGTATCTCTTTTAAAAAGATGCATGTATGATTGCAAACATGCCCATGATTTCCTCTGTATTTCATAATAACATTACAAGTAATATTTTCAGTACACATATCTTTGTCTGAAAATACCTCTAGTTCTGCAAACTTAAATGTTTTTTAATATAACTCATTTAAGAAATTATTTTTTTTTTGTTTGCTTACTATAGAACTCTGATCTTCTTGCAGCTACCTAGTGCACCCACTAGCCAGCTGGTCTGCACCATGTTTTTGAAAATGATTGTAACTGTAATGACACTGATGGCCAGAGCAGTTTATACCTGTCAGGGTTGGCAGGTGTTCACCCAGCCCTGACAGATGTTTATTTTTTCATCCTGTGCATGCCTTGATCTCACCCCAGAATGAATCATTGAGAAGGTAACATATTATCATAGTCCTCTTAACAAACCAGCTAGGAGTGCAGCCTCATGCCTTCACAGGTGTTGTCGTCTTTCAAATTGCATGAACAGCAATAAGGAAAGTATTGTCAGGGGTGTCTCAGTCAGTGTTAGAAGCACTACCTTCTGGAGTGACACCTGACATCATCTTAACCAAACCCTTTTTAATAGCAGAGACATTATAAAACCAATCGATGCTATTGGCAGGTTTGTTTTAACCCAAATTACTTCATCACAGATCGTTTTTAATGTTTACCTTTGCCTTCTACAACAACTGGAACATTCAATCACATGATACCATTGCAATCTAGCCATAGAATTGGCTATATATGTGTCTCTTTAATTCTGTTTCAGGTTATGGTAAGATTACAGTGGTATGGTTGGATTGGTTGGATTGTGTTGCATTTTCAGTGACATGATTGTTGAATAAAGTGATTGCCAAGGAATTATTTTATGTTCTGATGAAGTAACAACAGTATTAAGAGATGCATGCATTTAACAATCTTGTCACTAACGTTTAGTCTTCAAGCCGTTTCATTGCTTTATGTGTTAGTATTATGGTTATTGATTTATTTACACACTTGGGTGGCTTGGCAGTAAAATATACTGAAATAAGTCTATATGCTATGCCAGTAGCACATCCTCTAAAATAAGCACCAGTATCCATCTGGAAGTGATTTCCACAGGAATTAAAATGAAAGAAGCTTATGGGTTATTCAGAAACACAGCTCTCCACTACAACTGGTGAGGAATACAGTGACTGCTGTGAGGCAGAGAAAACATTTACAGTTGTTTTGGTTTGAAAGAGTGAATAAACAATTTAAATAGGGCAATACTCACTGCCGACTCTTGAAGACATAGTCTGAACCATGGAAAATGCTAAATTATTTAGGATAAAGACAGTGGAAGAATGCTCCATTATGTGAACATGTTAGTAAGATACAGAAGCCAGGATTCAGAAACCCATAATGCACTGTGCAATATTGTTGGAAACAGGATTGTTCCATTCTTTACACGAGAACAATTTAGTGACTGCTATTGCTCTACAGGGGTAAGAAGGAACTGGTCTATAGCACTACACCTGTCTAGCTTTTATAGTCCACAAACACATGTGGCAGTAAGGCAACATACCTAATGCTAATTAGTCATGTGTGTTTATGTAGGTGTTTTTACCAGTATTGGAAAAGTACAGCACAGTAGTTCAAAGAATAGCACTACCATGGCATTTGGGGAGCAATGTAAAGAAAGTGCATATCATTTTTGATGATGTGCACCCATTAATTGCTGTGAGAGGAGCAGGGTTGTTAGCACTCCAGCAAGTAAGTACTGCAAAGGTATATGTGTGCTTGTGTGCACGTGTGTTTGTGTGCCTGCACTCGTGCTACTGATGTGTGCGTGTGTTTTTATGTGTGCATTTGTACATGCCACTGAGTTGAAATGATTTGGTAGGGAAGTACTATTGCAGTTAGCTGTGGGCATACAGTATTTGACTCAAAGACATGATAATGAGCTGCTGATGAGATATTTCTTCATCTTATTTTATCACATATCTGAATCGCATCATATAACGGTTGAGCACAGTACCAGGCACTGCGGCAATGCCCAAATTGAAATGGTGTCTGTATTTTTGTAAATACCAGAAAAACTCTTGTAACACCCATTTGGCATGTTGTCATCATCATCATCATCATCAGAACTGCGTAAAAGAACAGCTGCACAAGTAAAGAAGATGTTGAAAGTGTGGTAGTATTTTAGGTGATCTGCTGATGTGGGTCAGACAAGAGGAGAACATGATAAGACACAGATGCTGTTGATAAAATACACTAAGGCAGCATAGCTATAAACTAAATATTAAGGAATGTAAAATAAAGGTGTCAAATGTGAAACATATAGGTCACATTCTAACAATATAAAGAATGAACAAGACTGATTAAAAGTCAATGAATAATACAAATGCCAAAGGCAGACGACAGTCAGTACTTAGATCTCTGGGAATTATGAAACATATTGCAACATTTATACTCTTGTATATCTGAAACAACTATGCCCAATCTGCTGATATAACCCAGAAATGGAACAGTACAAAAACAAAAATAATAATAATAATAATAATAATAATAATAATAATAATAATAATAATAATTATTATTATTATTATTATTATTATTAATAATAATAATAATAATAATAATAATAATAATAATAATAAAGAGATAAAGCAAGAGAGAGTTTTTAAACATAGTTAATCCTCATTTCAGATAAACCCCGGGATTCATGAAGCTCAGAGCAAGGACAATGTTAGCCTTGTGCTGACCGTGTGGTGTACAGATGGCGCAGCAGCACCACATGTATATTAATGAAGGTGCACTGCCGTAATGGCCACATGCATAGGAAACGTGTACAAGTGCAGGGGGCATGTCCAAGCACTGCACGGAGGCGTGAACATGTCGGCTGCATATGCGCAACCTAAAATGCTGACTTGTATAGCCTGCCTCTAATAGTTATCACTCCTGTCAGTGTCCGTGGATAGTGAAATGTATGCAAAGCATACAAGACATCATTGCAAACACCACAATAAGAAGTAAACACAAAGGCACATAGCTGAATATTGAGTCCCCGTCCCTCGAACAAATGATATTTAAAAACCCGTGCCCGTATTCCATTGTAGTGTTGCTAGTTATACCAAGTGGAATCAAAATGCATCGTGTTAGGGTGCCACCAATTACTAAGCCTAGCCCAATGGTTTGGGTTACCACCTGTCCTACACTGTGAGGGACAGTCCCCCTCTAGGCAGGTGTGACCATACCAAAACCATAATAAATGTGAAACGTCCTGCGATAGTAGGACATAATTATGTCCCATATGTTATGTAATAATCCCATACAATACATATGTCCATATATAAAATACCTTTATGTTACAAGAAATAGAATAAGCAAGTAAACGAAACAGAATAAGCAACTACACTGCTACAACAATAAACACTTATATGTTGGCATAAAACTAAAGTACTATCCTTTGTAATGACCGTGGGTATGTGTTGGCCTGTAAACTCAGATGCGTGTCCCAAAAATGTCCCATCCAAGTCATATGAAAAGGTGGCAACCCTACCAATGGTCGGAGCATTCGCCCAATATCTGCCCATTCGCGGTCCAAGTCGTCCTTGTCAGGATGGCCCATAGATGAATGGGTATTACACAGGTCTACCTAACATGTCATGAAAGATAAGTATTTGCATGTAGCTATGTGCGTGAAGTACAGCATGTGGACGATCAGAAATGCTAGTGTAGACCTCACAACCATATTGGTCCCAGAGTTATGTAGCATACGCAATGTGTTCTGTTGACTGTGTCATGGGCCATCAACTAGAGAAGGGATGAATGGTGGCTGTGGAATATAGGGGTGGAGGTGACGGGTAATGTAATAATTCACCAAAGGGACACTGGGTTGGATGCACAATAGGCGAACTGGAGGTCTACAAGGGAGCAGTGGGTGAATCAGGAAGATAACCAAAGAACAAATATACACATCAGCAATACAATCCCACAAACAAGTGAACATTAAAATGTGCAATACACATGTACAGAAATGTTACCGGCACATACCCACATAATGGTCTGGCCTGAACTGAGCCAAACGTTACCGGCACATACCCACATAATGGTCTGGCCTGAACTGAGCCATCCAACTCCAACACACCTGGATACATAATTGAATACCCATCATCCCCTTCACAGCACACCGCACACCCCCTTCCTGAACGTCCACCAAAACCAGCCATACTTGGGCTGCTAGATAGGCATGGCCATATCTGCACATAGTGACCCCTACCCATATGTAGTAGGCAGTCTCACCATAGGCAGTCTCAGGATTACAAACTATGTATCCCCTGCATGTATAACCCTACCTTACAGCCATAAAGCAAAGAAAGTCATCAGACCCCACAATTTTTGGATATCCCTCTTGGGATATGTATCTGTTCTAAACATTAGACATGGTGTTACGACACAATGTCCAGTCCTGTATACATCTGGACACAAGTTGTATGAGCAGTCATTGTCCACAAGACTTTTCAGCCCCCAGCCATTCCTGAAGAACCTACGACCCGGGATTAAACACCTGACCATGATGCATGTCTCTGCACTTGCATTATCAGGAATATATACCTTACACATTTGAATAGTGGCAGTCAGATATAGGGTGCTTAAGGCACGTTAAAGCAGACGTAAGTAGGGTTACCACCTGCCCCACCTTGCGAGGGACAATCCCTTTTTGGGCAGCTGTGTCCAGACCAAATATAATACAATGGCAAATGTCCTGTGATTGCAGGAAATATTTCCCATATTTCATGTAACAGTTGCAATAAACAGTTATTTCTGTATGCAAAATACTTAAAGTTACAAGAAACAGATTAAGCAACTAAACTGCTACAAGAATAAGCTTTCATTTAGACAAATAAGCAAAGTTCTAACCTTTGCACTGACCGTGGGTATGTGTCAGCCTGTAAAATCTGATGTGTGTACCGAAAATGCCCCGCTTTGGCCATATGAAAAGGTGGCAACCCAAGACGTAAGCGGATATGCACACACGACGGTAAGTGGCGGTGATTCAATGGTATGGGAAATGTAAATGACAATGTAGGTGTATTTGCATGTGTATGTACTGACCGATATACACACACACACACACACACACACACACACACACACACACACACACACATATATATATATATATATATATATATATATATATATATATATATATATATATATATATATATATGAAAAATGAACATGGTCACAATACAGGAAATCCCCGTAATAGTTAGTGCATTTATATATCAGGATGGCCATAGGTGAGCACACCTCTGCATCCCCAACCACAGGTAGGATGCTAAATGTGGAATGAACTATCTCCCCATGCTAATTCTGACATTCAGCTAGGTACAGGGCAGTCCTGATCCCTCGTCGGACAAGCCTAAACCTGGATGACCATATGAACACCCTGACAATCGAACACACGTATGTGCCAGGACTATAGGCTTTGGAGGTCTTAATATCCTCGGAGTGAGTCAACATGAGGCACGAGTCCGGAGCAGTAGGGAAGAGGGAATGGAGCATGTATAGTAGTGCGGTTTTCCCAACAGGAAAATGGATGCCTGCTGTGTAAGTGAAGTGATGAGGCATGTGTTTGGGTAACTATGTACCATGGGTATACATATAAATGAAACAGAACAGCAATAGTGCAGTGGTTAGAGCATCTGCCTAACGAAAAGTCATTCACTGTTCAAGGTCGACAATAGCACATATCATTTTCCTTGTGGAATGAATGTTGCTCTGCTGTAAAGCCGACATTTAAATATGTAAAGGTGAATGTGTGTATTGCATGGGACTATTAACCAGATCCTTTCAATCAAAGTGGTATTGTCATAAAGTATAAGGCACAAATAAGCACAAATAAGCGGCAGTAAACATATGTAACACACAGTAAGCATAGGCCAGTGCACCTGCGCGGGTGTAAGCCGCTCCCAGCATAGGAAATGTATGTTTGTATGTACAGATGAGGTCGCCGTTCGAATGAAGTGCATTCGCACATTCAATAGTAAACCATATATATATGTGTACAGACACACACACACACACACACACACACACACACACACACATATATATATATATATATATATATATATATATATATATATATATATATATACACACAGACACACACATATATATATATATATATATATATATATATATATATATATATATACACACACACACACACACACACACACACACACACACACACACACACACACATATATATATATATATATATATATATATACATACACACACACACACACACACACACACACACACACACACACACACACACACACACACACACATATGTGTGTATGGATATATATCTACATACATGAAAAAAAAAAAATATATATATATATATATATATATATATATATATATATATATATATATATAGTTTTATAGTTTCATAGTATAGTATGAGGCTATCTGCCCTGGGGCATTTGTAAGCCTAGCCATAGTGTTGTGGTTTTGCCACCCCATGAAATGGTACAAAAAATGTACAGAATAAATTTAGAATACTGTACCTCTGTCTAGTAGTATCACAATGAAGGTCCCCTTATATAATAGAATTAGTTTACTGTGCCCCTGTCTAGCAGTGACACAGATGTGACCCCTGGGGTAAACTTTCGATCTCCCATCCACTCATCAAGATTTCTCTTGAAGAGAGTCAGTGAGGGGCTCTGCCTAATACGAACTGGGATCTTGTTCCAAAGCATGGGAAGCCTCTGGGTTATGAATCTATCCCTCCAGCATGTCCTATTCATACTTGTGCCGAGGTTTAAGTCTTTAGCTCTCGTGGTCCTGATGGATTTGGATTTTTTGAGGTGGAGCATGTCCATCAGATCCTGATTTGACATGGCCTTGTACGTCAGGCAGAGATCACCTCTGAGCAGGCTACTGAATAGAGCTGAAGTTTCTTTAGTCTGGCAGAATAAGACATATGTTGGAGACCCTTGATCCTCTTGGTGAGGTACTTTTGTGGTCTCTCCAGCTGTTGCAAATGCCGGGTGAGGTACATACCAAATGGGGCATTGTACTCAATCATGGGTCTGATGAGGGAGGAATATAGGGGTACAATGACATCCTTGGATCTGGATGTGAATCCCTTCATGATGAGGTGTGCAAGGTAGAATGTTTTTCTAACCACTTTGGCAACGTGGGTGTCAAATGAGAGGTCGCTGTCGACTTGGGTCCCTAGGTCTCTGATTACTTTTTCCGTACTCAGTGGGTTGCTTTCTATGTGATAATCTGTGGGTACTTTGTTTTTCCTAAAGGGGATGACTATACATTTTTTGGCATTTAGTTTAAGGCCGTGACTCCGGCACCAGTTGTCTGTTTCTCTGAGGCGTTTTTGTAGGATGTGTGTGTCTGCTGGTGTATCAGCTATGGCGCCTAGTTTGCAGTCATCTGCGAACATTGTCAGCCACAGCCCTCCCATGTTTGCTTTAACATCTGAGAAGTAAATGCCGAACAAGAGGGGTCCCAGGACAGATCCCTGCGGGACACCACTTGTGACAGGCTTTGAGTCTGACATTGCTCCAGTGATTTTAACTTTATGGGTTCTGTCCTTTAGCCAGTTTGCAACCCATCTAGTGACATAAGGGTTTACTTTTAAGCTGTTGAGCTTATCAATGATGCCTGAGTGGGGTATTGTGTCAAAGGCCTTAGCCAAGTCCAGGTATGCTGTATGGACTGCTTTGCCCTCATCAATGGCTCTAGTGACTGTTTTGAAAAAGTCAACCAGGTTTAAAAGGCAGGATCTGCCCTTTACAAAGCCGAACTGGGTGGGGTCAATTGTCTGTAGGTCCCCTATGTCTCTGTTTATGAGTTCCATAATGATTCTTTCCATAGCTTTGCAGACCAGGCTGGTTAAGCTTATGGGGCGGTAGTTTCCAGGGTCTGTAGAGTCACCCCCCTTGTGGAGTGGGACCACTGTTGCTGTACGCCAGTATTCAGGTACATATCCTGAAGTAAGGTTAAGGTTAAATAGCATTTTTATGTGTGGGTCTAGCTCCTCTTGGAGTTCACGTAACACGCAACCCGGGATACCGTCAGGTCCGATTGATGCTGTGTTTTTTGCTTTGTTTAGGGCAGTTCTCACTTGGACATCTGAGATGACAGGGAGATTACATTCAGCTGGGATAAGTATTTCTTCTTTTGGGGATGAAGGAGGAGAGAAATTTGCACTGAACCTGTCAGCCAGAATGTTGGCAATATCTGTGGGTTCAGTGTATTTTTTGTTGTTTTGAACCAACTCTGAGCATATCTGAGGGTTTCCGCCCAGGTTTCTAACATAGCTGAAGAAGGCTTTGTGGTTATCTTTAGTGTCCTTAGCGATTTTTCTCTCAAAGTTGGCCTTGGGTGTTTTTATGAGAGAACGTAGTTTTCTGCTAATGTTGATTAGAGATGTCTTCCCTTTATGGGATTTTGCTCTGACGTGCAGTAGCTTCCTTCTTTTGTTATACAATTTGTTTATGGCTGAGGTCCACCAGACAGGACGCTTACCTTTGGTGGAGAGGGACTGGGATTTGTTTGGGATTGCATGATCCATGCATTCTTGGAGATGTCCATAGAAAGCATTTGTGAAGGATTCGGCATTGTGGGATGTGGTATTCACTGGCACAGTGGGCTTAAAGGATACCATCTCAGTCTTAAGAAGAGTGAAGTCTGCTTTTGAGAAGTTTTTCACTGTGGTCTTTTGTGCTGGGGGTGGAGGTGGGATATGTATATCCAGGGTGATTAGTTTGTGGTCAGATCTCACTAGTGAGGGGTATACGTCCAGTGTGGAGCATTTTGTCCCCATGTTTGTGATGATCAGGTCTAGTATATTATCTCCCCTAGTGGGAGAGGTGACCAGTTGTTCCAGTGCATTTGAATTTATGAATTCCAGGAACCTTTGGGCTAGGGTATTAGGGCTAGAATAATGCACCCAATCTATGTTTGGGTAGTTGAAGTCTCGCAGTATGATGTTATTTTGTGATACATTCATATCCTCCAATGTCTTCAGGAAGGCTGAGTGGGCTTCTTGAGATTGGGAGGGTGGTCTGTAATATGCTACCAGTTGTATAGCAGTTTTGCCTATGGTTAACTGCATCTGTATGGTCTCTGATGCTTCATGTGTTGCTACTAACCTGGAGGTGTGGGTGTCCTTGATGAATATGGACACTCCCCCTCCCTTTGTGGTTCGGCCCGGGTTTGGGGCCGAAAAGCATGATACAAGGTATAGCCTGGTAGTGCTGGGGTGCTGTCAGGAGCCTTGAACCAGGTTTCAGTTACTGCACAGACGTCGATGTTCTCCATGCTGAGGAGTGCATCAAGTGCCTGCATCTTGAGATTTAGACTTCTGGCATTGAGCAGCATTACCCTTAGTTTTTTTCCATTTTTGTTTTCTAAGGAGGTGGGTTTGTCTTTTGAGCCTTGCCTAAAAAAGGCACTATGGTGGTGGCAAGAGCCTTAGCCAATATCTGGAAGCGCAGTGGTGACAGGTGTAAGCCATCCCTTGCGAAGCAGCGTGGCTTGTCCAACATGTCATCCCAGGCAGACAGACATTGGATCCCCTTAGAATGACACCAGTACTTGAGCCAATTGTTAAAGCTGATCATCTTGTCTTTATATTGTGGTATCATTCTTGGTGAGGGCAAGATGCTGCTCAGGGTCAGGGTCATACCAGCCTGGGCTACATAATCGGAGAGCTCCTCTATGTCTCTTTTCATGTAGTCCAGGGAGGTATGTCTCAGGTCATTCACACCAGCATGGACAATGATGGAGTCATATTTGTACTTGCTTTGGAGTGACTTGAGTGCGTGTGTTATGTGGCGGATCCTAGCTCCCGATAGACAGTTCACAGTCACCTTCTCCTTGTTCAGCCTGGTCAGCGGGACATCAGTGTGTCTGACTATAGAGTCACCTATTACTAGTGTATCAGGCAAGGTGTTTGGCCTTAAGGGCTCTGATTGGTTGGCACACTGATTTATTGAAGTATGTGTTGCATGTGTTTTATTTTGAGGTGGTGGATTTTTGGATGTCTGCTTTGGGAGCCTCTGTTGTTTTGGTAAGTTTTTTATTAGAGCCTCTGAGTATGTCTGTGTTTGGTTTGCAGTTATTGTAGGTCTATGTGGGACTGGGATTGTTGTGTGTGTGGTTGCCACCTCCTCCTGTCTGGTCATGCCAGCCCTGAGCTGAGAGAGTTCAGCCTCCAGTTTGGCTATATAGTTGCATCTCTCACATGTATTTGTGTTTGTTGGGAGGAGGAGAGGGTTGTCTGTGTACATGAGACAATTGTAGCATTGTCTCAAGATACCCAGATTGACCAGCTGAATTGGAGACAATGCCAGTAATCTACCACTCGACATGCTAGAACAGTATAAGGGAGTGCTGTACTTTTAAGGGAAGTGGGTATTCACAGGGGTGGTAAGTAGATGTAGTGCTTTACTTAGTACGAGAGTGCTTACTTAGTAGAGAAGTATTGAGAACAAGTGCTAGGCTTATAATATAGTAAGTAGTCTGGTTATACTAAGAGTAGAGCTTCCTTAAGGGAAAATTTGAAGATCAGACTTGGCGGAGCCAGAAAAAGTTTAACCTTGTTTAACCAGCGCTGCGCTATGCACACAACTGCGCAAAGCCGTGCAAATGCGGATTTTAAACAGTGAAATAAAAAAGAGCTAGAAATGGTCCAAAACAACCAATTACTACAGCTTCTTGTGCTGAGGTCACTTCCTACAGGGACAGATAGGCTGCTCAAGGCTTCCCACTCCCACTGGTGAGCAAAGAAACTTCTTTCTATCCAAGTAAAGTAATGGACAACACAGGAACTACACCACAGCCCAGAATACAGCAATGCCTGTAAATTGGTCTAAACTAGTCGAGGAGAGGTGGAAAAACAAGGATTATTTTTTTGTATTTTTGTTTTTTTGTTTTTTTGGTAGAAACACACAGAAAATGCAGGAACAGTGATAAATTAGATACACAGGTTAGCACACTTTAGTGGGCAGCCTCCACAGTTAAATTAAACAAACAAACAAACTTTCGATCAAATTCGACTAAAATGTAACTTTAAGTGCAGATTTTAAAATAATGCGGCAAACAGTTAAAAAACAGTTCAAGCTAGTTCAGGGTAAGCTACAGAAGCTATTCCAAGTGAAAAAAAGCAAAGATACTTAAATCCAGAAAGTAGTCGCTTTTCTGAGTTCCCTGCTACTAGGACCACTCTGCAGAACCACAACGTGCTTGTCTGAGTAGTATAGCCAGAAAAAAAATGCCCAGATGTGGATTTTAAACAGTGAACTACAAAAGAGCTAGACATTGTCCAAAACAACCAATTACTACAGCTTCTTGTGCTGAGGTCACTTCCTACAGGGACAGATAGGCTGCTCAAGGCTCCCCACTCCCACTGGTGAGCAAAGAAACTTCCTTCTATCCAAGTAAGGTAATGGACAACACAGGAACTACACCACAGCCCAGAATACAGCAATGCCTGTAAACTGGTCTAAACTAGTCGAGGAGAGGTGGGAAAACAAGGATTATTTTTTTGTTTTTTTTTGTTTTTTTAGTAGAAACACACAGAACATGCAGGAACAGTGATAAATTAGATACACAGGCTAGCACACTTTAGTGGGCAGCCTCCACAGTTAAATTAAACAAACAAACAAACAAATTTTTGATCAAATTCGACTAAAATGTAACTTTAAGTGCAGATTTTAAAATAATGCAGCAAATATTTAAAAAAACAGTTCAAGCTAGTTCAGGGTAAGCTACAGAAGCTATTCCAAGTGAAAAAAAGCAAAGATACTTAAATCCAGAAAGTAGTCGCTTTTCTGAGTTCCCTGCTGCTAGAACCACTCTGCAGAACCACGGGGAGCTTGTCTGAGCAGTATAGCCAGAAAAAAAATGCCCAGTGGCAGATTTTAAACAGTGAACTACAAAAGAGCTAGAAATTGTCCAAAACAACCAATTACTACAGCTTCTTGTGCTGAGGTCACTTCCTACAGGGATAGATAGGCTGCTCAAGGCTCCCTGCTCCCACTGGTGAGCAAAGAAACATCCTTCTATCCAAGTAAGGTAATGGACAACACAGGAACTACACCACAGCCCAGAAATCAGCAATGCCTGTAAACTGGTCTAAACTAGTCGAGGAGAGGTGGGAAAACAGGGATTATTTTTTTGTTTTTTGGTAGAAACACACAGAAAATGCAGGAACAGTGATAAATTAGATACACAGGTTAGCACACTTTAGTGGGCAGCCTCCACAGTTAAATTAAACAAACAAACAAAACAAACTTTTGATCAAATTTGACTAAAATGTAACTTTAAGTGCAGATTTTAAAATAATGCAGCAAACAGTTAAAAAACAGTTCAAGCTAGTTCAGGGTAAGCTACAGAAGCTATTCCAAGTGAAAAAAAAGCAAAGATACTTAAACCCAGAAAGTAGTCGCTTTTCTGAGTTCCCTGCTGCTAGGACCACTCTGCAGAACCACGAGGAGCTTGTCTGAGCAGTATAGCCAGAAAAAAAATGCCCAGAGGCGGATTTTAAACAGTGAACTACAAAAGAGCTAGACATTGTCCAAAACAACCAATTACTACAGCTTCTTGTGCTGAGGTCACTTCCTACAGGGACAGATAGGCTGCTCAAGGCTCCCCACTCCCACTGGTGAGCAAATAAACTTCCTTCTATCCAAGAAAGGTAATGGACAACACAGGAACTACACCACAGCCCAGAATACAGCAATGCCTGTAAACTGGTCTAAACTAGTCGAGGAGAGGCGGTTAAACAAGGATTATTTTTTTGTTTTTTTGTTTTTTTGGTAGAAACACACAGAAAATGCAGAAACAGTTATAAATTAGTTACACAGGCTAGCGCACTTTAGTGGGCAGCCTCCACAGTTAATTAAACAAACAAACAAACAAACTTTTGATCAAATTTGACTAAAATGCAACTTTAAGTGCATATTTTAAAATAATGCAGCAAACAGTTAAAAACAGTTCCTGCTAGTTCAGGGTAAGCTACAGAAGCTATTCCAAGTGAAAAAAAAGCAAAGATACTTAAATCCAGAAAGTAGTCACTTTTCTGAGTTCCCTGCTGCTAGGACTACTCTGCAGAACCACGAGGAGCTTGTCTTAGCAGTATAGCCAGAAAAACATGCCCAGAGGCAGATTATAAACAGTAAACTACAAAAGAGCTAGAAATGGTCCAAAACAACCAATTACTACAGCTTCTTGTGCTGAGGTCATTTCCTAAAGGGACAGGTAGGCTGCTCAAGGCTCCCCACTCCCACTGGTGAGCAAAGAAACTTCCTTCTATCCAAGTAAGGTAAGGGACAACACAGGAACTACACCACAGCCCAGAATACAGCAATGCCTGTAAACTGGTCTAAACTAGTCGAGGAGAGGCGAGAAAACAGGGATTATTTTTTTGTTTTTTTGTTTTTTTGGTAGAAACACACAGAAAATGCAGGAACAGTGATAAATTAGATACACAGGCTAGCTCACTTTAGTGGGCAGCCTCCACAGTTAAATTAAACAAACAAACAAACAAACAAACTTTCGATCAAATTCGACTAAAATGTAACTTTAAGTGCAGATTTTAAAATAATGCAGCAAACAGTTAAAAAACAGTTCAAGCTAGTTCAGGGTAAGCTACAGAAGCTATTCCAAGTGAAAAAAAGCAAAGATACTTAAATCCAGAAAGTAGCCGCTTTTCTGAGTTCCCTGCTGCTAGAACCACTCTGCAGAACCACGAGGAGCTTGTCTGAGCAGTATAGCCAGAAAAAAAAAAAAAAAAAAAATATATATATATATATATATATATATATATATATTAATATATATATATAGAATGGATGTTGTAACAATAAAGCATACACAAGGGATGTGAAAGGAATCAAGAGCAATGTTGGTATTATATAGTGCTTTCAGCATATATCATAAAATGCTGCCCACGAGTGAGCACAGCACCGCTACTCACTCCACAGGCAGGGTTTTACCAGTGGGAGTAACATTGTTGAAATGCTAAGTCTACTTTACACACAGACAAAATGTAGTCCCATGTTGGGACCTCCAAAAATTGGAAATGGCCGTATTCCATAACCCCAGGAAAGGCACGTATGTACAAATATACATGGTGGGAGACCCTGTGAATGCACGAAGTGGGAAAGAATGTGTGTCGGGCCCCAAAAACTCTGGAGAGGGCAATGTGTAAAGGTGTGCCATGACTGCGATAACAAGTGGATAATGGATGTTATGTATGCAA